>NC_060222.1:2616420-2923875 GCF_907164935.1 Osmia bicornis bicornis
TCTATAAAAATGTATTAAGGTACTTGGGTGGAAAATTGTTTAGTTCAAAAGTTATCTTAGGGAGAGACCATTAGCCTCTCCTTGTCTCTCCCTAAGATATCTTTTGAACTAAGCAATTTTCCACCCAAGTACCTTAACAATTTTTTGTAGAGAATAACAATACGCAGCAAATGACACCAAGGGAAGTACAAAATTCAAAAAAAAATGTTTTCAAATTCGGAGAGCTTAAGTTTCTCCCTAAGATATCTTTTAAATTAATTAACTTTCGACCCAAATACCTTCATACATTTTTGTAGGGAATAACAAGACCTACCAAATGATGTTTATAAAAATTTATAATTCTACTTTAAAAAATCAAGTTGACCTAAAAAATCACGTTTCCACTTCCGGAGCCGACACATACATTTCGTAATACTCCATTAGGTGCTCTTTAATTTTGTTTCATAATATTTTTTGTTATTTTATACCATTTCAGAATTACAGCCTGACCCAATTGCACGGAACATCCTGTATACTTGGCTTTGATAACGGGCTGCTGATACAGCAATGGAGGGCGTGTTATTTACGAAAAATTTATGATACATTGCAGCTTTTTATATCGCGCTGCAATTGATAAGGCGTGTAAATTTGACCAATGCAAATGCGCATATGATCTTACTATCGGTTCCAAACACGCTCATCGAATGAGTTTCTTGAACCAAAGGTCGTTCGCATGTAGTTACATTGCAAAATTCATTTTTAGATTTTCTCTATCTTTTATTACAAAATTCGATCACTTAAAAAGTAAAAAAAAAAAAACACAAATGCGTATACTTCAGTCGCAAAGTACAAAGACGCGTACTTCTCTTTTTGTTTCTATGCTATAGTTTTCGGCTAACTTATAATTCATCACTTTCTTTAATATTTACAAGTACGAATGAATGAGAAGCTTCATTTCGAGTAAAATGTTCAGAAATGTTACTGACGATTCTTGAATTATTTCGAGTCGTATAAAACGGCGCGTTTCAATCATAAATAATCATTCATTACAGAAGTATAAAATCGAGCGAAACGCTTTTGTTTTCGTATACAGCTTCATAGAAATTAATATAATAAATATATTTACAAGCGTTGATCATCGTATGGACGATAAATTAATAAACGACTTACGGCCTTTATGACACATGGTAAAATGATACTTAATTCAGTTGACCTTCTGCGGTACAAAGGTGTTTTTCCAAGGAACAAAGTGGAAGAGTCCTTGATTCTGTGAAGAACCATACGTACACTGGTTGAATATCGTGCTAATACGTAACAGTCATAGCTTATCTGCACATATAACAGGTGTATAATTCTTACTCTGGTCTCTAAAGGCACGCTCTCTGTATTATCGTTGCTATTGATGATGATGTACTGCGGTTGTTCCTCGTTTCTTCTTGTTATAAACGTTGGTCTATAACAGTTGTACACACGAATCAAATAGTCGGGTATCACGCAGGCGACGACGACTATGAGGGTTAGTAACCAGAAAGATATGGATGATACTAACATTTCAAATACCCTCAGCATATTCCCATCGTACCTTCTAAAATAAAAAAAAAAGATACCGATAAGATATGCAGTGCCGTCCAATGCTGTTTATCCAAGAGGACATAGGAGATTATGTACGATAAAAAGACGTGTTCACGATAAATTGATAAGTTTTACTAAGCAAATTCATATCGATTGCAGCATATCTCAATAACAGATTAGCGAACTATCTGATTTTACTGCTCGAATTTTGGAAAATACTAAAAATTGTAGAATTGATTTATTATAAAATACGAGTGTTACGTACACGTGTATGAGGGAATAAGTAAGCGCTAGTCCAAAGAACGACAGCTGTGATAGTACCACTATTGTTACGAACGGAAATGTCCAATATGAACTACGTAATAATACCTAAAAATGAAAGAAGATTATAATACATCTTGTATAATATATCTTGATATACATGAGACATCGACGTACCTCTAAATTGGCTATTAATGTGACTAAATGAAAAACACATGTACTATATGACCACTGATCCATCGGTGTATTATTATACAAAATAATGGGATTGATGTATGTATAAATATACGACATAAAATATATGATACATGTATGCCAACAACCTGGAAGAAACAAAATTTCAATCAAGAACGTGTTTTTAATTAAGAGTGATGAACTAATAGGAAAATGGTATTCACCTAAAAGTGTCCATATGAGGAACTGTGTTCCCGACAATAAATAATTGCGCCGATTTAATTTATATAAATACGGGAAACGTAGGAGTTTGTCGGCACTGTAATCTTGTTCTAACAATCCGTACGCTAATATTGGTAGGGATGTGAATAATACGTTGAACATCATTAAAAACATACCATCGTAAACTGCCTGGAATAATTGTTACGTGTCATATCGGTATTATCATTGTCCCGATCACAAGTGTTAATAAAATGAATACCTGAGCAGAGAAACCACTCTGCAGACCGTAGAACAATTGCGGCATTATGAATATAAAGTTTTTGTAAAAAAAATATTGTGTCAAGATGCTGATTCGTAAATAATACCAGTGGCCATGAACCAGCAGGGCTTTTTTTAAAAATCTAAATTTAGCTATGGCAAAATCGGAGCACATGGTCGCTTGACGGCCCTCTTTGCCCATTATCCCGATTCCAACGTGAGCTTCCTGTATCATCGATACGTCATTTCCTCCGTCGCCGATCGCGGCAGTGTGCGGCTTGCTCCTTGCTGTTTTTATCAACATTACAATCTGCATAAAAATGGTCGAACAGAATTACGTATCATTTCGTATTCCATTAACACGTACGACGATAAATCGTAATTGCATAAAGTTATTGTTTTAACACGTTCTGTGCCGCTATTAAAATAAAAATTAAATATTCAAAGCATGGAACGTGTTAACGATATCAAAAATTTTATTATCTTACTTCGCTTTTCTGCAAAGGAGTCAATCTGCAACAGACTACCGAATTGCAGGCCATTCCAACAGCCCTGAATTGTTCAGGATAATTTTTCAATGCAATTGCTATGCTACAGCCATCGACTAGCATTCCATATTGTCTGTACGGTTCTAATTTTATTCTTCGACTGGAATCATATAAAAGAGTATCACAGAATGTTTCAAAATAGCTGTCAGTTAGGTCCTCGCCCTAATCTTACAAGGAGTAATAAATTATACCTACTCGAAATCCGTAAGACGACGGACACAAGTCCGATTTTCGGTTACATCGAGCATCCTCAATATCTCGGTACCGTCTTTGAATTGTCCGCAGAGAAACGCTATATTTTCCGCAGTTTCCGCTTTGTCCCCGGTCAGCACCCATATCTAATTAGAAGTTCCAAATACCAATTGCAATTAAGCCTTCACAGACTATCTAAGCAAACTAGGTCGTTTATTTAAAAAAATCTATTCAGATTCTAAGACACTTATACAGATTAAGTGGACGTTCATTTAACAAATCTCACAAGGGATTGTTATTAATTATTCAAGTTACTAACTTTAATACCAGCAACTTGTAAGCATTCGAGAGTTTCCTGCACACCTTCTTGAAGACGATCCTCGACACCGGTTACTCCTAACAAAGTGAGACCACCTTCCATCAAGCTATAAGCTCTCTCCATGTACGCTGCTCTTTCAATGCCAATTATCTGTCTGGCTTGTTCTACGTTCTGTACCAAATTCTCGTACTCCACTTGATTCATTTTTTTGTACCCAATTATCAACGTTCGAAGACCTCTCTGAAAGACGAATCCTCGTTAAATCGAGTTGAAACTTTTCATTTGCAATAAGATAATTAACGAACCCTGGCGAAGTCAGCGACATGAGCGATAGCCTGATTAACGTCTCCAGAGACTATCAGTGGAAGGATAGCCGAATCCGCCCCTTTGCAATACAACCAGTAATCAAGTGCCGCGTCTTTGACTATTACCGACATCCTCTTGCGTTCTGTCGATCAAGAAATTTTTATTAATCATGATTTGCGTATCGAAAATGCGAGCAGATAAGAGGAGGTGGACTGATTAGATCATCCAATGATTTGGAAGCAGATTACAAGCGTTTCTAAAGCCACGAACGATAGCTTTTCTGAATTATCAGATATACCTTTCATCAAGGGTTTTATAGGATCAAGAAAAAAGCTTTGTTCGAATACCAACCGGAAGTGAATTCTAAGACTTCGAGCTTCTCAAAGGTCAATATATTTCTATTGATCCTCAGTTCTATCTTGTCGCTGGTGCTTTTTTGGAAAACAACCCCACACCTGGCGCTAGCCTCCACCAAAGCCTTCTCGTCTGCAGATGCTGCCTAACGCATATTTGACAAATTTTTAACAGCTACATTCGCAGCGATGCGCGAATTAGAAATGTATTGATATTATCATTTAGTTGGATCGTTTACGACTCTCGTTAACGCCACTCGACGTGAAAATTTATCGCAGCTGTTGTTGACGATTATTTATCGAAGTTAAAAATAACCATCCGTCAATACTGCGGCTAATGTTAGACTTTATTTTCGTAAGAGAATTCGAGATTCTGTTCGTTTTCAAGTAAGAACATTTTTACCTGATACTCTGGTAAATCCGGATGCATCAACAGGGAACTGTTCAATTGCAAAATTCTCTTCAATCTATAACTTTTCCTGTACTCTGTCCGCCTCGCGATTATGGTCTTCCTTTGACTCGGCGGTGTAATTTGAACGGAATGACACAAGGAGATGCTTATCATAAAGTGCCAAATGTGTTGCTGCAATCGGAAGAGACGTATTATAAATTTTTTCGTTGAAGAAAAGAGATAAATGCGGTTTACCTCCCACGTTGTTAGCTTCGTTGCTTTCGTCTCATCCCCATCGGGAGACAACAGATAGAGACAACCGTCGCAATCTTTCTCCATGTATATATTCCCATTGACCGAGCAACGTTTGAACACCATCAGATTCTCGGTTAGGGTACCAGTTTTGTCCGCGAACAGGTACTCGATTTGCCCGAGCTCCTCGTTCAAGTCTGACGTGTTGGTCAACGCTGACTGATCGCTGTTTTCGTCGTACATGTCGATGTCCCAGCTGAAGAAAAACGAACTGAAGAATTTTTGTAATTCTGTAACGAGAACAATTGATTGAATTTGAATTTGAAAAAAAAAAGAAAGAAATAAAAGATACTCGGATAATTCTGGTCGAAGGTGAACGACGATGTTGAATCAGGAAGAGATGACAAATATTGTTTTATTTATTTTTGTTTTTTTTTTTTAATGTTACATTTCCTAATTACTATAGCTTTAGAAATTTCTAATGACAATTATAAAGATGATTCTTACCTATGGTGACGTATAACGATATAGGCACGATGTAATTGTAAAGCACCGTGAATGTTAAAAAATCAGTGACCAGGGAGTAGAAAGTGATGGTGCCATCTTTCCCGATGTACGACGTCCAATTCGCAGTTTCTTCGATTACATGCTTCATGATGCAAGACAGTATTATTTCAACCAATAATAACACCATGAATATTATAATATGCTTATTAATAGATCTGTAAACGAGATTCGCAGTTGATTATTGTTTATTCGTTAAATTTGTTGAAAGAGGTTCTTACTTTTCAGCTGTGGAGAATTTGTTGCTTCTGATCTTTGAATTCAGAGACAATTTCGTGTCCTGTCCGGTGTAAACCGCACAGCCGATGATATGATCCGTGTCTTTCAGTCTTGATCCACGAAGTAACAAATTTTCGATCGTTAGATAAGTAGTGGTCACTTCATCGTCGGAACTATTCACTTCTAGTTTACCATGGAAGCGATAGAGATCGGAGGAAGGATGCTGGCAAGTGACAGTCGCCTCCATGGATGCTATTTCCGAGATCCCCATTTTGGATACAATTTTTGGTACGAGCAGCGTCTAAATAGGCAATAATTTTACTAATTAAACTTGATTCTTTAAACTTGATATGCAACTTAATTACCTTCAAATTAGTTTCGCCATCAAGATTTGACGTGGTGACATAACACCGGTCAGAATCTTCTGTACTAAACAGAAGCAGAAGATCGCAAGGAACATCATCGTCACGACACACCTTCACCAGGTCACCCACTACTATTTCTTCGCAATGAACGTTCTGCGAGCCAAAGAAAATGTAAATATGAAAACCAGAATGTAACCGGAAATAACGTAAGGCCGTATATTCTAACGTAACTGATAGCTTATCACTTTGATATACAAAAATAAGATCCAATGACTTCAAGTTTAAACCTCGAGTGGACTTCGATAAAGAATATTATGAAATTTTAATTTATTTTACACGTAACTCTGATTTACCTACCTGTGTGCATTTATTACGAATCACAGTGACGAATTTGCGATTTATTCGTTGATCCAATTTGTGACGATGGTAATCCTCGTATCCCTGTTTGCAAGCTGTTACTAGTATGACGAAGCTTAAAGGTAATATGCTAGTTAAAGGTGAAATCGGTGATGATATCATCATTGATATGATTGCTGTTACGAGGAAATAGAAATTGGCAATCCTTCTAAATTGCTCGAACAGATTTTTTGGTATGAAATTCCATAATGTGTACTGCAAACGAATTCACTGTTAAATGGTTCTAGAATAATATTTGCTAATTAATAGATTTGTCGAAATTACCTTTTTGGAGACGATACGATTACTGGGGAAAACTGTTTTCGATGGGTCGTTGCTCGGGCTAATTGCTATAACCCTATGATCTTCGTATACTGATGTCACATTACCCTGCAAACAGAAGAAATGAAAATTATTTTCTTCCTTAATTTTTCCAATTAGCAATTTTGTTTCCACTAAACCTGTTATGTCATTTTTCCGATTAAAATTGTGTAAATGATATGGCAGTCGAAGTGGTAAGATTGATAACCAGTCACGTGGAACGTTAATAAGTTTCTAACGTTTTAATTAAGAATTCATTAAGAATTTTGTAAACTTGCTTGGATAAAAAGTATCGCGTGGGAAAGTGTGTGTTCCGTTCTTAAGAGAACCGGAACTCTGAGCAGCCTCTGTGATTTGAACCATTTCCTTCGAATGAACTGCAACACTCTTATACCTAAAGATTGCACGTCCAATTGTAATTCAAGATAGGGGAGGTTAACTAAATCATCTATGGGTTGAGTAACGTGTTGCATCATATCTTCTTCTGTACCCAACCGTACCTTAAGGTACCTTATCTTTTATTATCGAATTACTGTCGTCTGTCTCAAACATTTCTATAAAAAAGAAAATAAGAAATTGGACGATATTCCAAAATTGTACAGGTCACAGAAGTTGCATCTGTATTTATCGATTAAATTGTTTCTTTTTTGTTCCACCTGGAAAATACTTTATTTTTCATGGAAATGTTAAATTAATATCAATTTAAAAAAATACCTTAATGCATTTAACCGTTCAAGATTCTACAAGTTCGAATGCAGACATTTTTCTGGCTAAAATCAGAAATTCATCGAAGGGTGAAGCGTTGCACAACTTCGCCCTTTCAGATCAGCTGGTTACGGTCCGAAGATGGTTGCAACACGCAATCTTTCAAACAGTCAAGTGTCAAATGACTCCGGGGTGAGATGTGGCTCGATAAATTCGACTAACAAATTCTAAAAAATTCGATGAAAATTAAAACATCCCCTATTCGGCGACCCATTGATCGCGGGTAGAAACAAATGGGGACATGTACACGAATCCACGATTCTATCGCTCGGTCGTTTTCAGTCTCTGCCATGGATTCAATGGTCGTGTCAGAGTATTTAACAGGGTGTTCGATTCACAAAAACACGTTGCTCGTTTCAAGCACAAGGGCCAAGGGAATGGTAAAAAAAGTAATTTCGACACCGTGCTGAACACGACCAACAGTCAGTACTTGGATCATATGTACCAATCATGGTTAAAAGATCCAAAAAGTGTGAGTCCCTCGTGGGACTCCTTCTTCAGACTAATTCACGAAGAAGACATACCACCAAAAAAGACGGCACCTAAGGCGACACCTGCGAGAATCGAATCACCCCCTTCATTGGTACCGGCGAATCTAACGAGTGTAACACCCCCAGGTAAATTTATCTGAGAAATATCATAAGTTATACTTCAATCCATCGATATAATCTTCAGCACCAGGATTCCCTTCTCAAAGCACGAGACAGAAATCAGACAGTGAGATACAGGGTGAAAGTTTTATAAGTGGAACTCTTGATATCAACGCAGTAATTCGAGCTTATCAGGTAGTACAAAAGATAGATTTACCTGTTTGAACATGTGTGAAGAACTGATTTGTTTGATTTTTACTTAAGGCAAGGGGCCACCTGATAGCTGACACTGATCCGTTGAAGCTTCAAAATCCAGACTCGTATAAGCTTCAAGGAACCGCGAATTTACCCCCTGCGATTGTGGTTCGACAGCATCTGAAGGGCATGACGGAAGCTGATATGAACAAAGAGTTTCCTCTCGCTCCGTTCACTGTCATCGGTGGACCTAAACGAAGCCTTTCTTTGAGAGAGATATTGACCAGGTTGAACCAGGTCTACTGCGGTCATTTGGGTCTCGAGTACACCTACATCCACGATCTTTTTATGGTACGCTTATTAAAAGTTTTCGCAGATAATTTCAAATTATTGTGAAATTTTTTCGTGCCATTGTTTTCAGTTAGATTGGCTGAGAGATAGAATCGAGATACCAGGCGCTTGGGATATGCCTGTCGAGCGGAGAAAGGGTGTTTGGATGAATATTATGAGAGCAGTTACATTCGAAAGCTTCTTGGCTAGAAAATATCCCACTGAGAAGAGGTTTGGTCTGGAGGGCTGCGAAGCTTTCATAACGTCGATGATAGAATGCTTGGAAACGTCAGCTGAACACGGTAGAACATCTCGCTTCGATGTCAAACGATTATTCTGATTCTGAATAATTTTGCAGGGGTGGAGACTGCTGTGATTGGAATGGCTCATCGCGGACGATTGAATACTTTGATCAATGTTTGCCACAAACCGTTGCATCAATTAGTGACTCAGTTCAATCCGGTCTCTTTGGAAGGTTTCGGCTCGGGGGATGTGAAGTACCATTTGGGAACGCATTCGGAACGAGTGTTAGACAGGTGAACTGATTACTCCCAAAATTACTGTAATAATTAACGAAGAATTTCGACGAGTCGAGGTATTGTTTACATAGGACTAAAAAGAAGATTCATGTCGCTATGATGGCTAATCCTTCTCATTTGGAGGCCATTGATCCTGTGATAGTTGGTCGTGTTCGTGCAGAACAAGTTGAAAAAAAGGACGCCACACGTACGTGTATATAAATAATATAGAATTATGCAATTTAAAATTGAATATTTCTTCTCTTCAGACGGTACGAAATCGATAGCCATTTTGGTGCACGGCGACGCTGCCTTCGCAGGTCAGGGTGTCGTTTATGAAACGATGCATTTAACTAATCTACCACAGTACACCACCGGTGGTGTCATCCACCTTGTCATTAATAATCAAGTAATTATTTTTCAATTTCCCTCTGTCCAACGAGCTAATCGTCTCGATGAATTTTAGATCGGATTTACCACCGATCCACGGTACTCTCGATCGAGTGCACATTGCACAGACGTGGCTCGTGTTGTAAATGCGCCCATATTTCACATACACGGTGATGATCCTGATTTGGTGACTTATTGTAGCAAAGTAGCCTGCGATTACAGGTATAAAGAAACTTTCTTTTAATCTGAGATTATTTGATTGTAAATATTCGATCTAATTTCCGGTGATCTCATTTTTATCAGTCAATTTAATAATTAGCAAGATATTATCCAAAATTATTCCTTTCGTTTCAATTTATGACTTTATTTTAAACGGTAAAACGACTATCGATAACAATTTGCTTTTCGCTTTTGTATCAAATTTTAATTGGACGATAAGATTATTTTCAGTTCGCTGAACGAATTAACGCGATCATTGAAAATAAATCACAGGGCGCAGTTTCACAATGATGTCGTGTTGGATGTCGTTGGATACAGAAGATTTGGTCACAATGAATTGGATGAACCAATGTTGACTCAACCGTTGATGTACAAACAGATCAAACAACATCCGAACGTGCTGACTATTTACACTGATAAATTATTAAAGGAAGGAGTGATCACCGAAGCATATATCAAAGAAGTGCAGAAAGAGTCTACAATCTATTTGAGATTGGCACGCGTTCTTACATCATAATTTTTTCCAGGAGACAGACAAATATCTGCACTATTGCGAAACGGAGTTCAAAAAGGCAAAAACGGTAGATTCCATGCAATTGAGCGACTGGCACGATATACCATGGAACGATTTCTTTGCCAATCAGAGTCCTCAAAATAAAATACCACCGACTGGTATTGATAGGGAAACCATTCTAACGATCTGCAAGGCTATATCTACTCCTCCTACAGATATCGAGGCTCATAATCAAGTATTAATCATTTTTCATCTATCCATGACAGAACAGAGCTGCACCTGTTATCTCGGCCCAAACGTGTTGAATTGATTTTCTTTTTTTAATTTCTTGCAGGTGATGAGGGTAATGGACAAAAGGGCACAGTTAATGGAGTCCCGTAAGGCGGACTGGGGGATGGGAGAGTGCCTAGCGTTTCTCAGTTTATTAAAAGATGGTCATCATGTGAGATTATCCGGGGAGGATGTCGAACGAGGCACGTTCTCGCATCGTATACACGTTATTCATGATCAGAGCAGAGACAAAACGTACAAAAATATTTTGCACGATGTATTTCCTGGACAAGCACTCTATACCGTGACCAACTCATCGTTATCAGAGTACGGTGTTTGTGGTAAGTATCGTGTCAATGGTAATCAGAATATGAATGAAAATATTGTTATTATTTGTAGGATTCGAATTAGGATATTCAGCGTACAATCATAATTCTTTGGTAATTTGGGAAGGTCAGTTTGGTGACTTTGTAAATACTTGCCAGGTAATTGTGCAATGTCTGTTTGAAGAATTGTTTATTACATATTTTTAATTAAAACAAAACATTATTGATTGTCATCTATCATGATATACAGATCTAAGATCAGCATGATTTCTTTGTTTGTCAGTTTTATCATGAATGATACATAGAATTATTTTAAAAACATGCTTTAATCGAGCATGAGTGTTAAGAGAAGAGCAAAAGATATGATACGTGTAGGTTGTCCCGGATACACTTTTATGCGCTGGACAATCGAAATGGGGGAGACAAGTAGGACTGGTCCTTCTGTTACCTCATGGAATGGAAGGTCAAGGACCTGAACATTCGTCCGGAAGGGTTGAACGTTTCCTTAAACTCTGCGATGATGATGTTGTCTATCTGCCTGGAAAGGAACCAGGAGCACCTCCCGATGAAACTGTGGAGCAGATCATGACTAGGCAATTGTTCGAAATAAATTGGATCGTTTGCAATTTGACTACCCCTGCCAATCTTTTCCATGCGCTTCGTCGTCAAATTCTTATGCCTTTTAGAAAACCATTGGTTAGATATATTTTAATTTCTGCTCGTCATTGGGTATCATTTGTTATTGATTACTAGATCGATGCATATCGAACAGTTAATTTTAGAAGATAGAAATTATATCAGACAGGAATCTAATACTTCTGATGTATTAACCCAGATTATCATGACACCTAAATCTTTACTACGACATCCTATGGCTCTGTCATCTTTTCAAGAAATGGAAACCGGAACTTCCTTCGCACCCCTCCTCCCTGACCCCTCCGTCAAACCGGGAAACATAGAAAAGGTGTTACTCTGCAGTGGAAAGGTATTCTATGATTTACTGGCGGAACGTCAGGGGAAACAGTTGGAGGACAAAATAGCGATCATTCGTATCGAACAACTTTGCCCATTTCCGTACCACCTGCTTGCCCAGGAAATGGCGAAATACCCGAACGCTAAGGTAAATCAACTTATCGTTCATTAAAAAATTTCTAGATAATCTCGCGTAGACCTTATCGGTAAATTTCATTGATTCTAAGTAGTGTTCCAATTTTTGGAACCATTTCCGAGAAAATTATAAGTGCTAAATAGACTTGGGTTGGTTAACATGTTTACCAACGAGGGACACTTAGGTTTTTATAGGAACCCATCGATCTTTGAGTTATCTAGTTGGAGTGATTGCAGCGAGATAGTTAAAATATTAAGGGTAAATTTTTGGGTGTAAATGACCCATTACCTTTTATGAATTTTGGGAGAGCCCTAAATGGGTCCTAACGAAAACCTTAGGGGGAGAGCCTAGGGAGAGTTTAGAGAGGGCCTAATGGAAACCTAGGCATATTTCTGGGTCCTAGAGCTTAGGGTCACCTAGCACTCCCCCTATTCGAAAATTACAATATAAAATGCCCTATTGTTTAGATAATGTGGTTGCAAGAAGAACACAAGAACCAAGGCCCCTATTCCTACGTAAGGGACAGGATAGCCTTAGCCCTAGGGATCCGTCTGGAGGATATTGCTTACGGTGGTCGGCCACCATCAGCAGCTCCTGCGACTGGCAGTAAAGTTATTTACAAAAAGGAGTACGACGACATGATTGCGGTCGCTTTGAAACTGGATTGACTTGAAAAAGCTATTCAACTTCGAACCTCGTACACGTATCCCGTAAACCCGGAAATGGGCGAGGTATCGAGATAAGTTGTGCTAATAAATGAGCAAATAATCAGTGATGAATCCAATGGACTTTCATTTCTACCGAGTATTGAACGCTTTACTCACCAAAAGGCATAGGTATTTAGCGTAAGTTTCGTTTGGGTGGGTGCAATTTCTGTCGAACCAATTCCACATCGAATTTCTTCAATTTCTTTATTGCTTGTTTTTCAATTGTCAAGCTATTGCAGCTAGTAGACACACCTGACGTGACGTGTAAAATATAACTGAACTTGAGAAGTCTCTAGACAGATTGTGCTAATAGCTTCATCTATGCATATATGCATGGAGCGATTCTTTATCGCGATTTGTGTTTGCTCTTGTTTGATACATTTATCGAAGAAGAACGAAATTTTTTACAATTTTATTGTAATAATTGTTTTACGACATTTTTTACGAAAGTCTGTCTACAAATTCTATATATTTATACCAAAAAAAAACAATACATTTATTCGTTTATTATTAGCATTGAACTGTTTTTCATATCAACGGTCTTATGTAAAAGTGTACACTAGCTTACTGTCTTTTTTTTTTTATTTTATCAAGGTGTCATTAATATTCCATTGCCAGTGAACATTAAAATGGATTCCTTGAACGTCTTGAATACATTAAGCAGATGTGCAATAAACTTATGCAATCCTATGGCTTTTAACAGAAATACGGATATTCTGGTTTTGAGGGAAACAACTGGTTATATTTTTAATATTGAATAGTCTTGTTGATCAGAAAATTCGCACAATTGTAACGTAATCTAGCAACAAGTTTCAGATAGTGTTTTCAGATAGGATTATATCTAATAAAATATTGATAAAAATTTACGAATATGAGCTTGATAAAAAATCTATTTTAAATCCGACTTGCACCGAATTATGAATCTTTCTTCTTTAGAATCCCTCGGAAAATAGGTTACTATGGAACTTTGACATTCCACTTTCTATTTTTCACTTCACCTTCTGAACTTTGTTTAAATAATGTTTTCTTACCATTTCAATTAATGATTTGAAAACTGCTGTCTCCTTGCTGAAGAAATTTCTTTTCCTCTTCTAGTTTGTTTTCTTTATTATTTCATTTGCTGAATGAGAGACACGTGATTCATTATTCCCCACTTACTACTGTTGAATTCATCCACCATATAAAAATTAGTCACTATTCGCTCTTTTTACTTTTACCTTAATTTATTTATTTAAGGGAACCTAATAAGAGAGCTTATAACCATGTAAATTTTATTGATTTATTAATGGTGTTTAATTAAGAAGAAAATTTTGGTCCGATTGAAATGCACTCGATGCATGTTAATAAAGAAATTATTCACAATTTATAAAATGATGAATTATACTTAGCAAACCGCAAACCGACGTGAATCGATCGATTCACAGACTGATGTAGGATCAAGCGAGAATGCTAACTGCGATATTTTATCGTGACAACGGATAAAAAATTTGTTATCCGTTCATCAACGGTCACCAATACATATTCAACCCTATCAGAAATCCGAAAGATAAGCAATTTCTGGTCGTATCGAACTAGTTTTATCAGTCAGCTCCCTTACAAAATTAGTTAATATACGTGTAACATAGGGCAAAAAATATACTTATATAACTGCAAATTTCACTTAATAATTAAATTCTTCGAGAACAACGTAAGTTCTTGTTGATTCATATTTGTGCATTAACTTTATTATTTACATATCTTATTTGATAAAAACTTATACCACAGTTAGATCACATTATTTTCATCGAAGAATTCATTTTACTTCATACTACTTTTCTTTGAAGTAATTGAAAGAGTTTAAAACAATTAAATTTGGGATATATTTTCAAACAGCTCTCAGAGAATAGCGCGCTATAGAAATTCAAATTGTATTTGCCGCGTAGATGCGCGCGCATATTCCGATAGAGGGCGGTATATTCGAAGTACATGAGCGATGTGCGGAGCATCTACCGCGGTCAGTTGAGTGCATAGTGTGGTGGTGTATGGTGTGTATTACGTTTTGTCTCGTTGCATAATCGTTTAAAGCAGCAAGCGTGAGGGAGAGGAGAAAACTGATAGGATAAATCGCACAGGAAAATACAATCGTGTCTCACGCTACCATTAATCCCGCCACACTGTCTGACCCTGATCAGGTGATATGCCGAAGAGTGGAAACAAATATTGCTAGTACCAAAAAAGGTTCAAGCGGATCTTCCATTAACAATTCGATAACGAACAACAATCTTGATACGGCGAACATGTCGACGGTGCAGTCTAGTGCTGCTTCTCCGGGGATCGTTCACGTTTTACCCGTGCTGAGCTACCTCAAATATGAGCATTTCCTTGCCGGCATATCTGGCGGTGTAGTGTCAACGTTGACGCTGCATCCGCTGGATTTACTCAAGACCAGATTCGCAGGTAAATTAATTCATGTCATGGCTGACAACATTACGTTTGATGCATGCAAATGGCGGGTATGTGTTCGATTTACTCGACGATACACGTGGTTTACGAGAATTGCACATTATGCAAAGATACTGAGAAATCTCTGGGTCTATTCCATGACTCATTTCTTTGACCCTGGATCATTCGGTTAATGATGGTCGACCGACACATCAAACTAGAACGTTCACGGTAACTGTAAAGTTGAACCGACCAGTCGGCAAAACATTGCGACAAATGGCGTATCTAATCAATAAGAAAAAATAAACCATTGAGGACATATATACGCCATTTGCAATGACAATTTCTAGAATATTAATTCGAACGTTTCGTCACGTAAAAGCGATGAGGAAATAGTCATGTGGCATTTTCATTAGTCATTGTTTGAATATACCTGAACTATAAATGGTTCCGCTATTGGTATACCTTGAATATTAGAATTAGAAATAATAGAGATTTTGTAAAAGTTCGTAAACGACAATTATACGTAAAATGTGAGCGCAATTCGGTAACATTTCGGGTCGTTGATCCTACCCGATATTCGATAACAAGGTCAGCCGAGCAAAAGCACGTGGCGTTAATATCGAGAAGAATCGAGAAGTATGTATTTTCGACTGCTCTCAGAGTACGCGATTATCGATTGGTTTAGCGCGCTCGTGTCATGGTCTTTTAAAAATACAAACGTAATACACGTGTAAGGAAGTGATATTTTCCAATCTTGGCTTTATTAGCTGTTCTTTCGGATGACAATTGATGTACATAATATTATTACAGCTTTAATCGTACATTTAAATTTAAATTTATTACATGTACATTTCTTCAAAGATTGCATCAACCAGTTTATCTGTTATCATCTACAATGTTAATTACAAGATAGAATTAAATTAAATACGATGAAGCAATATTAATTATTACAACTTCTGTTGATCTTTGAGTTTATTTTGTCTAGAAATGTTTTTTTAAATTCAAGCAAAAAGAAAAATGCTATTAAAGCAAAAAGAATAGTAATCTTATCTCTCAGTTTAGAAAAAGAAATATGCTTCAGACATAATTAACTCTAAATTGGAAAATTTTTTAATTGGTTCCTGTTATGTCTCAACGTTCCTAGAATTGATAATGGAAGTTTTCGAATGAAATTATTCAATAAAAAAATTTATTTTCCTAGATATGCTATTATCGTCGCTACCGCCTGAATTTTTAATTAACATAATTAAAAGCGCTTCCAAAATATCTGTGGACGCAAACATCCGGGGATGACCTTGATACGTGTGCAAAAAATCATTAGTCTCGTGATTGGGACACAAAATGAAATGGAAAGTAATAGTCCACTTTCGATTACCGTGAGGAATGGAAAGTAGAAATTGCTGTGGTTTTAGTGGGATAAAAAGCCTGTTCCCTGTTTGTGTCTTTCGCGAAATTTACTGTTGGATTTCTTATTCTCTATTTCGCATTATCTGTTTCAAATATTTCTTCTTATTTTATAATTCAAATTTTTGTTATTTATTTTAATTTCCCCGAGTGGAGAGTAAAAATTTTTCAACTTATTTTAAATTGTATTTGCAGTAACATGTTACCAGTTGATTTATTTGACTTTGGCACAGATAATGCAGAGAAAGTATGGTCCAGTTAACAATAATGCCATTGAATGTCTAAATTGATATATGGAGCGTATCATCAAATAAGAAGAAATTGATTTATCCGGTGTGGAATAGTTATTCAATTCCCTATCAAAAAGCTTTGATACACAAGTTTGAGTTTCTTCATCTTTGTTAGCTTTCGATTTCGTTATCATCGAAAGGCCGTTGAAAATGTAACGAAGGATGCTCGTATACCAATGTATTTTCGTCGTAAAATTCATTGGCTACACACCAAACAGCAAGAAATTCAGCGGATTGCGTCAGAAGCACGTGAGAGCGAAGTTTAGCGCGTTTTCTCGTGATTAAAATTATGCTGCCCGAGAAAGTTAAGAAATTTATTGCTTCTGACGTCTTTCTGCTATTAAAAAGATTTTATTTTAGAAATCTATTGTTATATTTTCTTTTCGTAACGACAATATTGTGTTTCATTAAAATCAAAGAAATTTATCCCTTCCTATCCTTTGATTTTACAAATATTAATTTTTACAAATGTAAAATCATTTTCATTTTATTAATAAAATCTTGCAACGAAACGATAAGCCGCAACAAAAGTATCTTCGCATACCAATAATATTATTTGCATCATTTAAAAAATGAAATACTCGCGCGTTAGTCACGAGGCAAACGAGATTTCAGATAAACCATGACACGTGATGAAAGAAAAAATCATTAGATTCATTTATCGCCCGGCTCCTACTCGTTATCATTGAAGAAGAAACAACGGATAAAAGTCTTGGACACAATGAATTTCCTTACTCAGAATTTATATGCAAATTATTTACCTTTCTACTTTTTTGTTTCCTTTTTTTTCTAGTGAGCGATGGCCATTCAGATAGGTCTAAAGAGTACAAAAGCTTGCTAGGCGCATCCAAACAAATTTTGAAGACTGAAGGAGTGGGAGGACTTTACAAAGGTATAGTACCAAATGTTATAGGATCTGGAAGTGCATGGGGCTGCTACTTCCTTTTGTAAGCATTAGAAATTATTCTACTTGTTGCAGATCAATGATCAAACTACTAATAGAATTTATTTCTTTTTAGCTACAATACCATTAAATCAAAGATCCAAGGGGGAGACGTCGAGAAAGCTTTAGGACCTTTGATGCACATGTGTGCTGCAGCAGAAGCTGGAATTCTTACTTTAATTATAACAAATCCACTTTGGGTAGTAAAGACACGTTTGTGTTTGCAATACAATGAGGATGTGAATCTTCCGGAATCGAAAAGGTACAAAGGCACAATAGATGCAATTAGGAAGATTTATTTAACAGATGGAATCAGGGGCTTCTACAAGGTAAGTTAGTTTGTTGGAAGAATAGAAACGTTGATTTTACTTGATCTTGTTTCTAACTACATTTATTTTTGTTTTGAAATATTACAGGGCTTTGTTCCTGGAATGTTAGGTGTTTCACATGGTGCCATTCAGTTTATGGTGTATGAAGAATTGAAAAACCGTTACAATAGGTATTTGAATGTTGCAATTGACACAAAGCTGGTAAGTTCAGTGGATATTTTATCAGATTGTTTATATATTGTTGTTATACAGCATGTAGAAGTTATTTGTTTCTTTACAGGCTCAGCAGTATTATATCATCTTCGCGGCTATTTCAAAATCGATAGCAGCAGGTCTAACTTATCCATATCAAGTTGTCAGAGCACGTCTTCAAGATCATCACCATGATTACAAAGGCACCATTGACTGTGTTCAAAAGATATGGAGGTCAGAAGGAACAAGGGGTTTTTATAAAGGCTTATCACCATACCTTGCGCACGTCACACCAAATATTTGTCTAATTTTCATGATTTATGAAACATTTTCTGACGCGCATAAAAATCGGCTATCTTAGATTATATTAATCTAAAATTTTTAAAAACTTAGAAGATAAAAGAACGTATTAGTCTCATTTTAAATGTATAATTTACTGAGACACAATTATATTTTGATATTCAATTTTCCCAGCCCTTACATAGTTTGTTATAATTTTTCAGGAGCAATCAGGTTTCTATTTAATCTTATTTAACACAGTCTGTACAAGTTTGTAATTTTTGTCTTTTTTTTTTATTAGATGAAGGTACATTTAAAACAGTATTACTAGGGAAAAAAATCTGTTACTTTTTTTGACGTTGTAATTTCGTACAGACAGTAAAAGCAATACGTGTTTTAGTAGCATTTTGGCGTACGCTTCTGCCGTGTCCCTATTTACTTCAAATTAGTAAAAGTCAATTGGGAAAATAATGTTGTTAGTTGACATTGAATATCTCTTTAACAATATAAGTGTATTATAGTAGTGTAATTTATGGGGGAGAAAATGTTATTTTGTGGTTGTTAATGACACAGCTACTCAAATTTAGACAATATATCTCTTAGGAAAAAGCTACTCATTCAAGCAAATGATATTATTGAAAATAGTTTTGTTGTTCTTAGTAACAGTACTTGATGCAAGGGTTTGAATGATAAATACTTCGATATTTTATTTACGGTTATTCTTGAGAACAAAATGCACTAGTTTTCTATTCGGAAGAAATGAATCCCTTAATACTTCGGTAATTAATATGAATTTTAAAATGACAATAACCGATATTAATTATAATACTTATTTTAAAATGGTAATAATTTAAACAAAGAATTTTATTTATTTGACAGTTGTACGCAGAATACTTTTATTTGTTCTTTTATTAAAGAAAATTAAACTGCTCTTCGTACAAACAATGTGTTTATTCGGGCTGGCACTCAAATACATGTATTAATTTTTAAGGTGAAATCATATTTAATAATCTTAGTTATTATAAATTAATATTATCTATATTTTGATTAAGAGCAATTCTAACTTGAAATTTGTACTTCACATTAAAAGGAAAATACAGTATAGTGCAATTATGGATCTTCCCTGTGATCTACTAATCGCAGTGTTGATTGTAATCTCAATTGAAAATGTTAGTGATAAAATGTGCATAGGGGTGTAATAATTATTTACAATTTTATCGTTATTTATTTCACCATTACATTTCTTCTATTGCAATGGAATCTAAGTACCTCATACTGGAAAAAAAGAGAAATGGTAAAAAGTTTTCTAGAGTCTGGTACTCGAAGCAGCTAAAGTGTAGCAATTAAATTCTCAATGTCATTGCGATTTTCAACAAATACGATTTTTAACTGGATACTTATAACCAATTTAATATAAACTGGCAATAACACTTAATTATTTTACCATGAAATTATTAGCTGTTATATAATAGAAAATCCTTTGCTTATTAACAGAAATTCCTTGCTTTTGTATTTCGACATTTCCTTCTTGGAATCTGTAATGGTAACTGGAAAATTTTGTATGGTTGTGCCTAATGATTGTAGAAACCGCTCGAAGAAGAATATTTATAATCTGGATCGGATTTCTCCAATTAGTTGTTCAAGTATTTTTCTTCGAATCGAGCGGTCATGTTGAAGCGCAGCTAACGTGGCAGTCCTTTCTTCCTTCCTTTTTCAATATTTTTATGGATAAGTTGAAGTGCTGTAGCGGGGCCACAGAGGATTATAACGCACCACGGTATGGAAGTGAAAGATATTGTGTTTGCGTGGGCGTATTTTGCGTGGATGTAATTACGATTGGGCGGGTCATTTTGTTAAACCACCAGCAGTACGATTTTTGGACGTGTTAAAAAAAAAAAAAAAGAAAGGAATTTGAATGAGAAACAAACTGTGTGGAATTGGAACGTCTGGATTTTCAGAAAGTCCTTTATTCATTTATTTTATTTATTTCATTTATCGTTCAATTAACAATGTTAAAATCATCCAAATTATTTTGTATCTTTACTAATGATAATTTCTTTCCATTTTAATATTTCATGACGTACGATTATTATTATTTTTTTGTTTTTGTTTCAACGAATAATTTTAATAAATAAAAGGAAACGACAAGAATCGTACGCCGGTTCAATATTTTGGTGCGAATGAGAATTAACATCGTGACCAATTAATTAGTAATTTTCAAGTATTTTTATATCAATCGCGGTATAAAAACGAAAGAAAATAAAATGGTATTGCTGGTGGTTAATTGCAGGTTTGAGGGGTGGCGTGGATTTTACAAAGGTTTGAGCGCGAACCTGGCCAGAGTGGTCCCGGCGACGGTGATCACGTTTATGGTGTACGAAAACGTTTCTCGGTTCCTTCGTCGCTGGAGGGATGAAGACAGAACATCGCTGCCTCTTATAGTGAAGGAGATCGAGAATTAAATAATTATTTGATTCAAGTCAACACTGCCAATTGATCGAAACAGAATGGTTCAATTATTCAGTTTTGCCGCTTTAATTTAAATGGAGCACCCCGGAAGTCGAGTGTTCCAATTAAATTAGAGTTTTAATAAAAATTTGAAAATTAACTGTATTGCATTTTGACTCGAAATAATTTATTTATTTAAAGTTTCGCTATTTCAATTTAAGCGGAGCACCCCGGAAGTCGAATCGTATCTCGAAAAAGAAACTCCAGTTTGAAAAATGGTAAAAGACTTGTTGATTTTTTTTTTACCATAAAGAACTCGCAGTTTTCATGGTGTTTTTAATCAATTGGCAAAGTTTGAATAATTGTCATGTTTATGCTCGACGAAAATTTTGGTTAAATTGCAGAAGAACGGAACAACATGCATTTAATTAATTCCAATCATTTAACGAGTTGCATCTGCAAGATATAGACGAAATTTTCTTTCACAAACATCGTACTTGTATCCATATGGTTATCGTGTACGATCAGACCCCATATTGCATCGTTATTATTGAAAGCAATTGTAAATACAGCAACCGAATTGTTACCATTGATCAGAATTTCATTTATCTCGAGTTTTTTCGAACGTTATCGATTTTACACTATTTCCCTGTGAATTGTTCGATCGGAAATGATTGAAACGCACACTACGTACACAAAATTGCGAATTTTACAAAGTGGAATTGTAACAAGCGTTGGAAACATTGTACGGTTGTTAAGTTTCACTTAATTCGTACCAATTCGATTATCTTAAATTGTATTTATTTTCAATTGGTTCGAACAACAATACATAGGATAATTGAAAAAAAAAAATTGTATCCATCGGTGCGAAACAAAATTGGATGCAGTTTCAGTTTTAATTCCTTTGAAATGAATTTTCATGCCAACTTTTTATTATTCTAATTAACGATTGTATGACGTGAATGATACTTGTAAACACTTGTTAAAATATTCATAAATCCGGAACACTTTAGTTCCTGAATCATGCGTATTTATTATTAAACTCTGGATTTATGATTTATTTATACCGAGGCGAAAGCATCAGTAAACTTTTGCTGTTAATTGTCATGCAGAATCATTTTAATATTGTATCCATCATCAATGCTTAATAGGATACGTGACTTAATACTCTTTATTTATTTCATGTAATTGCGACGATATCTTAATGCGTACAGTTTCGATGTTTATTCAAAAATCATTTGCAGTGACTGTATGAGAAGTTTCAATCTTCTGAAAAATATGATGGGTAATTAGATGCTTGTTACGTAGTACGTAAGTATCTTCATTTCATTTCTTTGTGGGATAAGAATTAATTAAGCCTCTCGCTTATAAAAAAAAATGATTAACGTGAAAAGTAATGCGTTTATTTATTTTCATACTTTCCAGGGAAATCTTTATCCTATCCTGGATCAACACCTCATAATCATTCATTCCTGAAACTGGATCATATTCAAGACAGATAGGGTTAATAAATTTTAACGAGTTAAAAAAAAAAAATTTTAATTATTTACATTAAAGTTTATAAATTATGTATCATTTTTCTTTTAGCAATTAATAATAATAACGAAGCTCCTCGAGAGAAGAAATAATGGCACGTATTTTTGATGGAATAAAAATTATAACATTCTTGCTCTTGTAAATATAGTTTTTTCAAGAGGTTAATGAAGATCGCATTAATATTATGGCATGCTTAACTAATGATACTGAGATCGCGGTGGCTTATCAGAGCTAATGGACTTTGAGGACATTTTTTGTACTGGTTATTGCAGTCTTCCGCGTACTCAGCCTCGACGATGCTGCTTGGAAGGTGTTCATCTTGCGAAGAGGATGGTCTACGACAAAATAAATGCAATAATAACCCTTTTTATCCCCAATTTTGTTTTTCCAAGTAAGTTCATTTCGCAGCATCAAGACTTTAATTTATTTTCTTGATTCTGACACACTTTCATTATTAGCGTAGATACTCACGTGAACAAAATTCGCAATATGTCACCCATCACTCCACTATCAGTGAAAGGTTGGTGTGCAACTTCACAGATCATTTTTAACAAACAATTCTCTCCAGAAAACCCAAAACTGGTAAAATATTATTATTTTCATCATTCTTTTATATAGTCTGTTAATCAGTTTCCTTACCTTTCTAATTTGTTTACAATAATTTCATATGCTATTCGTCGATCCAGGCTGCGTTTTCTTAAAGGTAAATCGTCCAAGTAATCGGTGGAATTCATCGGCCCTGGTAGGCCATAATTTGCTTCAAAGAAGAAGGACGTCTGCATGGATTTGTTGGGGATGTTGAGGGGCAGTCCGATAGCAAAGAATATCTGTAAATGCAAAATTAATTTTATATTATTTGGTAGATCTAGATAATGAAAATGTTAATTTTATCATTTTGTTTTTTGGTACTTTACCCCCATACCACTTCCGTCGGGGAATGTCACTGATCTGAGGTGTCTAGCTACCCCATGTGTGATGTTTTTCACCCCAGAAACCCTCGACAGCAACATCAGACAGCACACTAAGAGAATGTACATTATTGTTGAATATCTGAAAGCCACAGGACACATCATTCATTACTATCAAGGTGCAAATCATTTTTCACTGATTAAACACTTATTTTATAGACGAGACAACAAAATTTCTTTTTCATTTTTAACTTCTATCTCTTTTTGCAATTTATTTGTCTATCGACGATTTCGTATAAGAAAAGAATCAATATTTTATGCATTTCACTCCTTTCAAATCCTTTAAAAATTTTACGGTTTGTCTGCCAATGTTTGTGATTTTACGAGGTCGTAAAATCACAAATCGATTTGTTCATATAGAAAGATCGAGATTTCTAATTTCCACTTTCAGATTTACCCAATCGAGACCGCAATATTAATCAAATAAAATCGACGAATGTATTCAGGATCGTTAGCTCCATTACTTTTTTTTGAAACAACATCGCGAACAAGCGGAGCCGGAACGGTCCAACGATTTATAAACTTCCCGTCAGCGTTAAAAAAGAGATCGTAAAAGTTCGCAGTGGTCTAATAATTACCTGCGTTAATGAGCCGTAACCGGGGCTATTCGCGTCCACGTGTAAACTCAGGATGCCGTTGTAACTTTTATAATGGGAGGGAAGACGATAAAGATACATCGTAAAAATTCAATTTATCTTATTATTATTTTAACATATTTTCAAAGAAAAACTTTAAAAGCAGTATTGTTTGGGTTGAAATAGATTTAAAAATAGGTAACACGCTTGTTCCAGCTCTTTTAATTAAAAATAAAAAAAAAGGAAAAAGAAATATTGTTTTAATTCAAAGGAAAAATATTCCTTTGTACATAGAATGTTAAAGGATTAATTTATGCTTGGAACGTCTTGCTATCTATTTTCCTAAATCCTCCCCTAGCAGGATCACAAGGGGATGCGTTTATCATCGGTGGGTCGCTTAAAACGATACAGCCGCGTACAGTCGCAGCCGGATCAGTATGCATTAGCTCGAGATTGAATTAATCATTGAATCGTAATGCGGCTGTTTCTGCGTTGTTTAGCGCATTCCAGATTCAATGGCGAACTTGTAATTATACTCGAGGACTTTGGCCCCGTCGCATCCGCCAACCTCCGTTGGAATAACGTTCTAAAGCTACTACCCCTGTGTTTGCCGCGGGGGTTGGAATATCTGGGGCGAACTTGTGCTGCTGGAAACGCACGCACCCCATTTACACAGATATAACCGGTGAGATACATCATTGATTAGCAACCCTGCGAATTTACCGCTACTGAATTTCTCTGTACTAATTTGCCAAATGATTTTCATTTATTCATTGTCAATTTGTATTCCCTCTATTCTCACTTACCGTTTGAAATTTCTTTTTCTCTGTCTCTGTATAACAAATCAATTTTATGCGCCAGTTGTATAAAAGCAGTGTACGAAAGAATAATCATTTCCATTTATCTCTGTGTCAACGAAATTTAAACACCGATATTGGGCTGCTAACACGAGCGAAAACTGTTTTTACGGTATCAATAATTATCACACCTTCTATTTAACGATTGGAAGTTTGAACGGCGATAATGAATAATTAGAGCAATTTAATTTGGGTTCATCGCTCGAGATGTGAAGTTAAAAAATCACGCAATGGAAAGATTAAATCGAATATAAAAAAAATGGATTAATAATAAAATTGGTATTAATAATAAAATAAATATCGATAGCAAATGGAAAAATTGAATTATACTTTAGAAATTGTTAAAAGTGTAAAGGATTAAATGATCTAGTGATCAAGAATAGAGGATCTCGAAAGGAAAAGAAGAATCCACAGAATCCCGCTGTTGGGGTTGGAACGTGGAACAATTGCAACCCCTGCTGCACGAGCTGCAGTTTCCAAGATTGTTCGACCGTCGGTTTGCAGATGGCGGACGGTGGTTGGTATCCAGGAACTCCAGCCCCGCCCATCTAATTTAAACGAGAACCTTTTTGGCTTTGTTCCTTGGTCAGGTCAAAATTTTCGAAGATTAACCATCCTCTCATTAATGAGCTTTGATTAAAATTCGAAAATGTACTTCAAGAAAAATGAATTAATTAGCTAACAATTAATACCTCCAAAGACTGATATGCTAGAAATTTCATTATTATAAGATTAGAAGAAAGATAAAAGATTGATTTTCTCTTCACCTGTTTTAAATATAAACGAAGAATATTCTTAATAAAAATTTAAAGATTTACGAAAGGATGCAGTGCCCAGCTACTATAAGAATAGAGAAGAATTAATAATTGATGCTAGGATTTTGACTGGAAAGCAATCACTGGATTTATCATCCTCGTAAAAAAACAGGCAAGAGAATAAAAATTTCATGCTCAGCTTGGAGGAGACAAGCGCAGAAAATATTTTCCTATTTTTCTGTTTCTTTTCATGCATAATTTATAACGGGGATGAATAATCAACGAGGAAGATAGCAAACCCTGTTTCGATTGTTAATAAAACAACGAACACGAAACGAAGCCGAGGGTTTTATTTTGTTCTTTTCCCTCAAGATTCGGTCAGTACGACGTTATGAAAGCGTTTAAAATGATAATGACCGAGTGGTTCATTAGCTAGCATCATATGAACGTGACTTATCATATTCACCGACGGTAAAAGCATTTCTGGCGTTGCTAATTAAATAAAGTGACGAGTTTCGGTTGACTGGCAAACAACGGGATTACGCAGTGCTTGTAAGGTGTGTGCCTGGTGAGAACAGAGAATACATCCCTACGGGGGTGTCATGAGCTAGGATCTGCGGAAATGGATATGATCCTTTTGTTTGCCGTGGAGATTTCGCTAACGGAAGGCGGAGGCGACAGGGAACAGCTGTAAAACGGATGTGGTTAATGTGACTTAAGAATTAAATTAACTCGCCTCACTTACGAAAACTTAATAACTGCTGTATCCTCGGAAGATCATACATTCATCAGGAAGAGGGAGAGAAATAATAAAACAGGAAACCTTTTATCAGATTCTCAGAATATTTAAATATAAAAACTTAGAGATTTTCAAGAGAATGCCATTGGATTTCGATCGATCAATCGATTAACCTGTGTCTCAAGATTCTCCAGTACAATTAATTCCAAGTTACACAGATTTCAAGCACGTCCCAAGACTCACCGCAGTAGCGAGTAGAACAACATTAAGTACCTAACCAGAATCCGCGGTATGGGACTGCCTTAGGCTGCGTCGAACAACCCCTATCTACCCCGAAACTTGGAGGGTTGCTTTGAAGACTCGCGAATCGAAACGATTATGAGCTTCCTCGGACAGTCCCAGGATCGGTGACTTTTCCACGAGGCTTAACCCTCCGAACATCTGCATACGATGTTTAATTAAATTTACAAATTATTATTCAACATACCCTCTCAACCCCTCTGGCATCGTAAATCAATTCATTTCGAAATTGCGTATATCAATCTAAACATTCAATTACAATAGGGAATTTCATTTGAGAAATTGATCGTCCTGCATTTCGTAATTAAAAAACAAAAACACTCGATTGGTAAACACCGTTTGCTGCAATCAAATCAGTATTCGTAAAATAAATTTCACTTCTGTCGTGCGAAAAATCAGGACTGTCGATGATTGTATTATTTTCAAAATTAGAGGATTCACGGATCATTCTGAAATATATAGGATGTTTCAAAATATAAAATTTTTTAACTGCACTTTATTTGAAACATCCTGTATAATTTTCCAGCACACGGGGTTAAAATGTTTCGTTATTCTTGTTTCAAACGATTCGGTAGAATTTTCAAACGTCCCCCATGCGAGTCACAATAATTGGACAGGGAATATTAAAGGTGTTAACGGTATTTTCCAGGATCCAACGGTGTCAGGTTGGTTGTCGACGCAGCAGCGAGAAGCGAAAGAAAATTCCGCCTCTTTCCGCGGCGCGGATCACCGAGGAAAAAGTGTACGGTAAGCGTTTATTCCGCTCGAGCCGGCCACCGAGCCGTAATTCACGCGAGCCACCAGTCGTCAGTCCAACGTGGTTATTATCAAGAGAAATTACTTTCAGCCGGAAGAATCACGCTCACGTTCCCGTCAGGTGCGTGTACACATTTTCGGGTAAGTTAATACGCCTAGTAAATTAGCCTTGCGCCGAGAGAAAAAGAGAAAAAGAAGAAAGAGAGTCTCCTCTTTTCCAGACTTTTCATAGTTTTTCTCTCGTTCTTTCTGCTTACACTTCATTATTTTCTCTTTGTCTTTATTTTGAAATGGTATCCTGAAAAGGGTCTTTCTCAGCGGATTCGTGGTCCAAAAGAGACCTTCGCGATAACGCACGCCTCCGCTTCATTTACCTTTTGCGTCACTGAAATTTTTCTTTTTTTCAAAACTTCATTCCGTAGCTTGCCGATATTTTAATTGGAAACACTTAACGATTCGTCGAAATTCACCTGATATTCGTGTTTTTGTTATTCCACTCGATAATTCGGTCAACGCTTTAATTACGAATTCGATTACATACTTGCGAATAATAGGCGTTTAATCCTTTATGGTAATTCTCTGTACCGGTGCATTGCACTCAACAAGTAGTTTGTTAATTTATTGTACTCAACAAGTAGTTTGTTAAGTCTTGACAAACGTACGATTATTCAAATACGAATCAATTTAGCGTCAGCCGGGTAATTTCTAAAGAGTCATTAACAACGAAGAGATAATGAATTTTCGGCTGAAAGAACTCGAAGAGGGAAATTTACTAAAAAGAAGTGTGGGGGAGGATTGCGGGTTGAACGACGAGGGAAACACGTTTACTCGACCTCGATTCTCGTTGGCCGGTCGAAGGGGGTTGAAAACGGGGTTCCACTTGTATCCTCGCCATCTGCAGCCACCATCACGTCTGTACATACTTGGTTAAAGGGCTGACAAAGCTAATTTTGTAAAGTGTGCGTCTGGGACTGGACGTGTTAAACGGATAACGGACGTGGAAAGAAGAGGGTGGCCTCTGGTCCACCCGCAGGGCTTATGGTGCGGGCACCGCTCGAATAGAGTTATTCTGGAAAATATGGGATTGAACCCGTCGCCGGAAATGGAGAGGGAATCCTGAAATATGCAATCCACCGGTTGTTTGCTTCAGACGCTTGAGAAATCGTCTTTGTAGCGATTTAAACGCGAAAGGGTTGTTTCGGAATTGGAAATCTTTAGAAAATTGTTATTTTATTTTCTTTTTTTAATTTATAATTTATTTAGAAGGGTAGAGAGGTCCAATAACAAGGCTCGTCGATTTTAAGACGAAGGATTTAGCGGTCATTTCCGGCTTCTAATTGTACCAGAAAAATCTCTAGAGAGATATATCGGATTAAGAGCTGACGAGGGTAATACTGCGAGATACGTGCCTCGAATGGCGGATGTTAATATGTCTTAGAAGAGTAATAAAAGCTACCAATAGTGGACGTAAACCTGCCAGCTATCAAATTGCCTCTTTATCGAATAGATAGACATTCTTTCCAATCGAATCACATATAGTAAATCTCTTTGATATTAAAAGGCTCTTTTGTACCAGAATTTCCAACGAATGACTTAGCATTTTAATCGAAATTAAAATTTCTCGAAACTCCTGAATTCCTTAATTGCTCGTATTAGCTCATTTCGTCTACACGTGGTTCTAATGAAATAATTAGGCGACACGATAGATGGCTGGTATTACAAATTCACAGTGAAATTAGTTTTGTACTGGCGGTGTAAGAGGAGGAAATTCGAGGCAACCACTGAAATATGCAATTGCCGGTGAAACGATATTGCCCGTCGAAGCGAGGAACTCGAGAAGTCGATCGTTCTTCTCGCGAATCAACTTCAATCTGTCGTCGAAAGCGTAGAACTCTATTTGAGTAGCTCGTTTCTCGAAATAATCGATGTTACATAGCATAAAGACGACGGCCCCTAGAAAGAGTTGTTCGAAAAGGAGAAAAAATCCACGGACCGATTACTTTCGACCGGTTGCAGTCGTTAATGACCCTTCGGAATCGATACCCCTTCTTGTGATCGATTGCTCACGACAATTATCCTCGTTTTCATGGATGTTGGTTCCAGTTAGCGAGTTAAAGCTCCCCTTTATTGCCAATAATTCTTCCTCAAAGATCTCCTCCTCTCTTCTAACGTTCCACTTTGTTACATGTAACAATTTTCTTATACGCGTAACGATCAACTGATCGATGAGAAATTAATTGATGAATGGTTTTCAAAGTAAAAGTGCCCTTATGGTATTCGAAAAGGTAATTGCATTCCGATGTACGGATGCTAACAAACGTGCAATCATCGACGACCATTGCGACGCTTTTGTCGTCCGTGAACTTCCCGGATTGTAATTTTGTCGTAGATTAACTTTCCCGGTTCGCGATCCGCTTCCTCTGTCTTTGTGTTTGAAAACTTTTACTCCAATCATTGGCACGGAACTCGCTTCGAAATGAGACGGACATTACCTTTCGTCGAATACTTTCCGTTCTCCTTTGTCTCCTGTTCGAAATTAAAATTGAAATTGCTCCACGTTATTTCTTTCTTCTTAGATAATCGCTGGTCCATTTAACGAGCTTGCCTCCTACAGATGGTCACCGGTAAATTTATAATTAAACAATGAAATAAAATTAAACGAGATTGCAATCTCTGTTACGTTCGAGCGTTCAAACGTTTGCGAGGGAATAGAGTAGATCCTTTCTTTCCCCTAGAACGAGTAATCCTTTCGAGAAGCTCATTGCCACACCCTAAATGTCCCTAGACGGAAAGGATGCTTTCGCCAGTCAGAAATCGTTTGCGGGATCGTAATCAAAGTGTCCGTGGCAGAAGAGCAGAGTTCCGGCAAATGAAAGTTTCGTGGTTTCGTAGAACGATGGAGCGACGGGGGTGGTTTAGCAAAAAGACGAAACGGGGTGGAAAGGATGGCCGTTGGCAGCGGTGGATGGACGCGGTTTGTTTAAACGAAATGACGCAAGGCTCGTAGATATACGCGGTGGGAAATGCAATTTCTCTCTGGTCTGCTCGACCGGCTACAATCAACCCCAACCATCCCGGAGGCTCTTTGTCCCTCTACCTTCCCTTTTCATCGCCGTGCCAACCCTCACTTACAACTCGTCCCTAAACGAAATCTATTCGCTGTTCACCACGATATGCGGATTACCTTGCAAACTGTAAAAAAAAAGAGCCCCATGATTGGGGGATGAAGATTGAAATATCGTTTCCAGCGATGCTTCTTTCTACATTTTCCATTGTACCAGGGTGTACTTTTGGTAGTTTGATAGACTTGGACTTTATAAATTATATTTCAAATAGAAACACCCGGTTTCAAAATAAAAATTGAGAATCAAGACTCGACGAGGGGTGCAAAAGTGGTTACACCATTACTCTTTGATCGATATCTTCTTATAAATTGTATAACAAATAAAGGATCAACGGTATAACCGGTGATGTTTGATCGAGTGGAAAAATAAAGGCATCAAGAGTGAGATGAACTAACAGAGTCTGGCATCGATTTTCGTTTCTCGTTGGCCAGAAACTCCGGCCAACCGCTACCCTCCCGGAACTGTCCGGTTTGGTAATCAACGTACCAAGAGGGTTTAATCGTGACCGCGGCGGCTTTATTTTCAGCCTGACCCGAACTTGAATCCTATCAGATTGCCTCATCGTTGCGGAATACACCGGTCGTCAGCTTAGCGGTTACACCCGTGACTCCGATGTCCTGTAACTCTTTGAAGTTGAAACGCCTACAACCGAATCCGATTGGTTTGTTCTTGGTTTCAGCTTGATTACATTCCCCGATTAATTCTCATTTCATCTTTCAACCCCTTTAGACGATAGACGATGGGTGTTAAATTGATTTTAAAATTACTAACGTAACATTATTTATTTACTTTTCTTTTTCTTAAATTATACGTTGGGATGAAATCGATGAAATTAAAAGAGGTTTTAAAAGCGCGAAGTGGAAATTGAATTCGACGCCCTTTAACGCGTCTTAGACTGCATAAAATCGCAATACCTGCTCGTTTACCCGTGTTCGCTGCAGACTTCTTGGCACGGTCTTAGAAGGCCGTGATTTCCCCGATAAATTCAGCCCGGAGGACCAAAGAATCCTTAGCTCGCGAGTTCGTAGACTCTCGGCACCGGTTGTATGCGAAATTTCTCCAGTCGATATGCAAATTTCAGGTTGCCGCGGGGTCGTCGAGAGCCGAATCAATGGAAGGCTATTACCGCGCAGACAGATTATTCGGTGAAATTCGCGGAAAGTAATTAATGCTGGCTGACGCGAATTCGATTCGTCCATATAAATATTTTAATCGTTGGTTAACGAACTTTCCTCGATCGATCGACCAGACTATCCCTCTTTCTCTCACTCTAACTATCTATCTATCTCATTTTTCCAACCGCGTTGTCACGGATCAAGTTTTCGTCGAACTGGCTACAGAACAAAGTGATTCCTAACGGAAGAAGGAAATTTGTTTTCTGAAAATTCGTTGGAAAAGTTTATACAGACATCAAAGTTTCCTTTAGATACGGAACAATTCATCGAACATTTTTCCTTCCTTTTCTTTTCGTTCGAGAAAGATACCCGGGTGAACTTTGAGATTTATCGTTCTACATGATTCCTCCTTCTTCCTTTTTTCTTCTTCTTCTTCTTCTTCTTTTGTTTCTCATACTTTTATTAATATCTACGAGCAAGGAAGTTCTTTGGGAAGGAACGCAACCACCAACGAACAAGTAAATTCCTCTTCTAATAAACGCTTACCAGTGGAAGGATATATTACTAACAAAGGAGCGGCTGTTGGGGGAATCTGTTGAGAGGTTTTCAGCATTCTTTCTCGCTTACCGCTCGCAGACTCTTTGTTTCAATTGGCAGGGTGGATTTTTATTACATCGGGAACTCAATCATACCGTCGAGGGGTTCGTTAGCTTTACAAATTAATACTTTCAGTTTTCCACCTTCCAAGCTTTTACATAATTCCATTTACGAAAAACATACTAATACCTTGAGGGGTAGTTTTATCGCGAATATTTTATTACAGCGAAAAACCTTCTCAGTCGCTTTCTGTGATATTAAAAAAAAATAAATAAAAAACGGTAATCCTCGATTAAAAATTCCCTAGGAGAATAGTTTTCCTTACGGGGAAGAAAATTTCCACCGAAAAAGTGATCGAGATGTCGGGGGAAGTTCAGCACCGCAAAAGTACGATAATAGAAGGTCGCGACTCAGCGAGGGGGAACAGGATACGGAAGTAACGTACGCTTCAAAGGGAAATCTACGTTGACTGTGTTAGCTCGAAGTCAAAGGTCGATCGAAATAAAAAGATTCGCCGAGGAAAGTTTCTCGAGCTACTCGAGCTGCTTCTTTGCCGAGTCAGGTTTACGGATACATCAAAGAAAGCCTTGACTAGCCACACTTTGTTAAAATATCTTGCTCCGGCGAGTATTTAATGGAAAATTCATTTCCACGATTTTCCCGTTGGAAAAGAGCCTCGTTTTTCTTTTCTGAAACGTCATCACCGCTGTCAAGACGCCGGGGACTCGATCTTGTCGAAGGGCTGGCTTGTTAGGGGAACAAGGCTGATGAAACGAAATCGTGAAGTGTAACGTTAATCAATCTTCGCGGTTGATAAGATGAATTGCACCGAGGGAACGGTCCTGGATAGGACGATTAATTAGAGGCCGTAATACCTGCTGGGATAGGATCTATAGATGTGGACACATGTGTTTGTGATTGTCCTTCGAGGAAGACATTTGTCTGGGACAATCGGCAAATTAAGAAAATTTTAATTTAACATGGGGTGCATTTAAATTAATAAGTTTTTATTTTGATGGCGATACGATTTCGATGGTCGATTTAATAATGCAGTAAATCATTTTCTTCGTCATTCGTCACTGTTTTCCTCCCCTACTGTTCGAAGCGCGGAAACGCGTGTATCCAGGGGACAAAACAGGCCGACCACGTGGCTGAATTCTGGTTCGATGTGTTCCGCGAGCCATCGATTTGTCTCGTCATCGTTTACCAGGAACAGATTCGATGATGGATCATCTTCCTCTGGATAGATTGATCGCGGTGGCTCGAACGACAAATTTTATTTATTCTCCGGTTATTATACAGGGCGTCTCAGAAATTATTTGCACCCTTAAAAATTATTAAGTATCTCAAAGGAGACACGGTGTACGGAACGAAAATTGATTAAGCGGAGGTTAAATCCGTCAGAGATACAGAGATTAATACATATTCAACGGTACGCGTTTTCGCACGCTTCAAATCGCGATGTCGGAATAATATTAGCGAACGTTCATGTTCAGGGAGAAAATGTGCCAAGTTTCCCGCTTCGAATTCGGTTTCGCGAGCTTTAATCGACTCGTACACCGAGCGAAAGTTGCGAGCCGATTTAGGCAGCAGCGTGACGCCACTCGGGAAAGCTGAAAACTTATCGAATCGTCTGAACGCTTTACATTAAGCGTTTCACCCTTGTAAACCCTTGAATTTCCTTAAAATTCCAAGTTTAAATGCGGCTCGTTCGAAACAATTTAAAAGAGAAATGAGTGAAAAATATGATAGAGGGTGGTAAATTGGAAGCACTCGAACGAATCTTGCCCGGCCTGATCACTATGTATAATGCACACCATAGAGGAGGGCGTGTAAAGGAAATCGATTAACAGGCCAATTTCGAAATTCATTAGCCGATCAAGCTTGAATCGCTGTGGAGTTGCTGCATGCCAACGAGCTGATTAATCGGGACTCGACTCGTGAACTTTCCACGCGCCGATGACACACCTGCACAGAGATTAAAATCACCCTGGCTCCACCGCCATGGCAATTGAAAGTCGTCAACCATGTGGAAATTTTCCGTGGAATTGCAAGAAAATAGGAACCGACCAAACAATGGAGAATGTGCGATCGTTCCTCGAGACATTCTTCCCTTCTAGACTAGGGAAAAACAATGGTACTCTTTCAATTCATACTTTCACCATTTTACCTTGGGCTACAAATTTTTAACGCCCCTCATGGATTATTTCTTTGTTAAAAGGAATTTGCAAATGTTAAATTTTTAAATTGAAAAATAAGAAGGGTAGATTGCGCAGGATACGCGAGAGGGTTCAGGATGCGGACGAAATAGGAGAGTGTCGTTTTTCAGGTGTTGGTTTATTCATTTTAAGATTCGGCGCGGCTGGGATTTGTCAGCCGATTTTCTCAGGTAAAGTTTTCCACTCGTAACATCTCGACAATCTGAAACATTTGATTTATAGCGTGGCCTCCCGAACAGATGACTTTTTAAAAGATTACTCAACGTCCTGCAGGACCTATCATTCACACTTTAGTCCTACGATATTTCTTTCTTAATTTTTCATATTTTCATCTACAACCAGTTTACTAAAAAGCACAAGCTTTTTTCACTTTAAGCTAACGAGTGCATTGTTGTGTCAAAGTGTCGAAGTAATTTGACAACGAAATTATCTACAATGTAGATATATATAGTTGAAAGATCGAAGGAGAAGAGCGAGAACTCTCGTGTAGGTGCACTTAAGCACTCTCACCTTTGAATCTCTAATGAAACTTGTTACAAGTTCCCGGTAGTTGCAACGTGTAAAATATCCAACTTTACTTCCATGATCGTCGAAATTCACGCGGACTTTACATCTATAGCTTGTGTAAAATTCAGCTGGTTTTACGAAGTTTCGGCATAAAACCTGCTGAACTTCGTATCGAGGCTAGAACCTTTTTTCCTCCTGGATGCCTTTCGTTGCTTTACATTTTCCTTCTACCTATCGAGGGTGTAAATGAGTACTCGAGGCGTCAATTGTTGTTTACTGGTTCAATGCAGAAAATAGAGAAAGAAATTCGGTGTTTTTCTTCAAATTTATTTGTTCTCGTTCGATGCAGAAAATAGAAATTGTCTTTGTTAGATTCGAAAGGATTCAATTTGAACACTTTTTAAATTTACGAAGGAAAGACGATTCAGCCCTTTCCTGGAACACCTGGAACTTACGATGGTCGTGCAATTACGTGCAGGTATATAAACAGCAACCTAGTAGATAATTCGATAACATTGAGTCTCCTCCATTCCCCTTCGCCTTTCTTTTTCCCTTTGGGAACCATAAACTGCGGCCATGGAGCTGCGATACTGTTACTCGAACGACTTTTATTCGCTCATATTGTCGCACCAGCAGCTTGTGTCTCTACGACAGATGTTTCTTTCTTTTCCTGTAATTAACACGTTAACCGTCTTCTATTTTCCTCCCCCCACAATTACTCTTACCAATGTGTAAGGGCAGAGGGTGTAAAAATTTATCAGGAAATAATTTTTTTACATATCCTTATATCTTCTAATTTAAAAATTAGATAATCATCTAATTTGCAATTTACCATATTTCCAAAGTATCTCAAAGCAATTTTATTCCTACAATTAATTAAAAAATTTACATGACACTTCGGTCGATCGAAAAATCTCCGCAAAATAAAATTCTCTCTCTCTTCATGGCTATCAGCCAGCTAGCAGGATCAATCAACAGAGCGCACTCGATGTACATAGGTCCGTACAGCCGGTGTAAGCTGACCGGAAGTAGAGGCATAAAATCGAACGGTTCACCTAGAATCGAACGGTAGCGATGGTTTTTCACAGTTCAACCAAAGACTCCAATCAAGTCGAAGAGTCCCACGGGACATTGCGGTTGGTAGTTCGAGCAGCTTCCATTACGTCCGACCACTTCAGCTTGAAGAATGTCCTGCGGCAGTGGCTCGTGTCGGGAGGTTGTCGGTCTGAAAACAAGGTGCATCGTACATACATCCGAACGATAATAAGGAGCTTTTTCTTGCCGTGTCACGGTGCGGTAACGAGCATCGCGTAACGTCGAGAGACTCGTTAAAGAACGGCCATTAAATCGCCGTCACGCGATTCTTCCTTTCCGGCCAATTTAACGTCGGTCAAATATTTCGGAAATCATACGACTTGCCAAACGAACGTTCGAATAAAAATACTCGAATTATTTGACAAATTGGTATAAAAAGAGGAACGCGAAATCAATTCGAACGAGGAGAGGCTAAAAGCTAGCGGAATAATGCTTCCATCCGTTCATTTTCAACATCGTAGCTACGGGGAAATTTTCGCGACGAGGAAGACGTAGTTGACGGCGAGGACAACGACAATGTGGCGTCACCGGCCGCCTGCGGGCCCTCTTTTTTATTCATACGTCCCTGGCTCGAGAGTTTATCCATCTACTGGCACAAGGGCGCGGGGGAAGAGGAGCTGGCACGCGGGTGAGAAGCGAGAAAGCTAAACCAAATTTGCTTTTCTACACGGTCTGTGTATCTACTCCAATTTGCGCCGCCTTGGACCGGTCGAAAAAAATATGCCCGTCTCCCTTCTTTTTTTTCGCCCCGCGAAAGGAGGTCGCGCCAACGAAATTTTCAGCTGAATCCTTTAGCGTTTGCGTTCCTGGAGAACAATGACCTCCTGTTCGACGCGTCCCGGTATACTTCTGATTAGAAGGTGAAATGAAAATTTTCAAAGGGTCGAAATTCGATGAAACAGCTTATAAAATTAAAAGAGCTGTTTATCTGCGCGAATGAAAAAAAGGTCCGCTCGAACGGGGAAGTGAAATGAATTTCAACGAATTAAGGGGAACGGGAATGGAGTTGGAGAGCAAGTTAGCGAGGTTATTATCGGATAAGGATTAGGATAATGTAAAAGTTAATGAAGAAACTTACGTGAAGATCACGTGCAGAATATCACCGATGAGGCCGTTATGTCTCAAGGAATGCTCCGAAGTTTCGCAAATGGCCCTCAGCAGACATTCGTGACCCTGATATCCGTAGCTGTGCGGCAAGTCAGGAAGCAAAGTGAAAAAAAAAAAAAAGAAAAAAAGGAAAATAAAATAAGACCGTCCTCTTTCTGACCTACTATGACTTCTGGGTCACCCTACGTGCTCACCTACACCAAGCTTTTCCCGTTTTCTACAATCTCTATACACAAATGACTGTTACGAAAGTGTAACGTCTCGTTCGGTACAATAGCACTAAATGCGACCATTAAGGTCAAAGGGTTCGCGAGTACCGGAGAATGGAAGATAAAAGCTCCATCAGGGATAATCAACATCAAACTCACTTGATAAATTTGTTCTCCACGAGTTGATAAAGCGTCTCTCTGTTCAGGCTACGCCTTTTTCGTCTTCCTGCTTCAGCATCGAACCATGGGTCACTTACGTTCACTGGAAGATTGTAAGTGGCTTCGAAGAAGTCTGCTATCGATACCGATTTGTAGGGATCCTCCAATGGTACCGCCAATGCGAAGAATAACTGGGAAATAAAAAATTTAACACTTTTGCCATTAAAGGTTCGAAGCTGGGTAATAGTTATGATATAACTTGGCCCGAGGAAAGATTTCCATTCAAAAATTATAACAGATATATTTCTACAAATTACCAGTACTTACCGCAAAAGTGCTTTCATCTGGAAACGCCATAATATCTCTGATGGGTCGATGCAGGACTTCAGCGAATTCGGAATTCACAATTTTCGAGGCGACTTGTTGGACAGTCAGTGCCAGGCTGACCATTAAAAGTCTGCAAAAGGTTCACCTTCCATCATATCGGAAAATTTCAATAGAAAAGGTATCGCACACACAGAGAACGTTAGATGTGTAAAATTGAAAAATTCTAATTAACAGAACGTACAGAACTTCTTCCCGATAACTCCTCATGTTGCCTCGAAGAGAAAATACGAATGAAGCTCTGACATCTCTGGTTCACCTTCGTTCGGCGAACCGGTTCTTCGAAGGTGTTAATTAATGAACAGCAGGTGGGAGGAGAAACAGTTAGAAAATTATAGGGTTGGAGAAATAAAGAATTGGAGTGGCACGTATTATGCGAATAATCTCGTATGAGAAGAAGGATGTTATGTGGTTGAAATATGAATGGTGTAAAGTTGTTTCGATGTGACGTAATTGGTATAGTGGCTGGGGATCTAGTTTACCACGAAAAATGCCAAGGTTCGAGGCCCAAAGGGGCGAAATCCATTTATCTCTCGGTTTTACACCCCTTCTGACCATGATGGCATCTACGCTGCGTGTTCAACCCACCAGTGTCGCTTCTAAATTGACTCGAAACCTATTCAAATATGTTAATAACATAGTCGTGACTCAGTCGTGCAACTTCGAAATTGAGCAATTTAAATTTTATTAAATGGAAGAATTTCATATATCAGGGTGGTAGGAAAAAATTTATTACAAAACATTTCTACGCGACACTGGATGTTAGATTTAATTTATTTTCAAAATAATATAAAATTTAGAAATCACATTGTCGCTGTTTTAGCTCGCCATCCAAGGGTCGCGTTAAAAAAACCTCATCTGCATTCAAAGCATAGAAAGGGTCTGATTTTTCACATGTAACCGCATTTCCTTTGTTCCACGGTGGTATTAAAAACGCGCAAGAAAAGAAAAGCGATTTTCCTCTGTCGTTATCGTCCCTCCGCCCCGTAATCCAACAAGCAAACTTAATGCGCTCTATCGAATCGCAACGAGGACGGAAGTTAATTGCCCCTTTTTCTGAAATCACACGACCATCGTCGAACGACTATTTCTCTGTTCCTTAACTCGTTGCATCGCGTGTTTCATTACTCTTTTCGAACTCGTGTGCATCGATGTAAAACGCGAGAGAAAAAAGGAAAAAGAAGAAAAGGAATTTAAAAACGAAGAATAATTACCGAGCTAAGTGGGTTCATTTGCGTACGCACGGTTTAACCTACGGGCCAAAGCTAGACTAGGAGGCCGTTTTCAAGCCTGTGGCTCGCTAGCTTTTTCACCCGTTTCAAGGAAGTTTTTTAATCACCGCCACCCGGAGCCTCGGTGGATATCTGACGTGGAGGATCGTAATTGCATTTCAAAACGGCGGCCGGTTACGCGTCGAGAAGTTTTCCCGACTGACTCTTCGAAACCTTCACGCTAACCGGATCGTTTCAAAGCGTTTCCCTCGATTAATCGACGAGAATGAAATTCCATCTGCTACGATTCCGGGTGAAAAGTGTCAAACTTTCATATCAAACCCCCCTTTGGAAGATGTTCCTCCCACGAATTCCTATGAATTCTCTTCTTCTTTGCGTTTAAGGCTGATTGCAAGAAGATCCCATATTTGTAAAATCCTTCGAATCTTCGCATTTTTCAGATTTCTTTATTTCCTTGCTGCCTTTTTTTCGCTGTTTCTTCCCAGGAACGTTTATTCCGTGCATCGACCGTTCGTGTATGACGTATAGCGACACTTTCTCGTTTTCACAAACAGGTCGGAGAGCATTTTTCCTCCCTAGGACGAAGTGCCTATTCACCGCAGATGCGTCTGTTACTTCTTCTTTACGGGGATAGAATATGTCGCGTTTCTTCTCTTCTTCGAGCAAGTTTCACCATTTCAGTAGCGTGTAGTTCGTTGGAACCATTGCTGGTATCATAAAGACTTCCTCTATAGACTACTCAGGAAGTTAATAAATTATATCGTCCAGATAAATCCGTGAGAAGATTATAAAATTGTACCAGTGATTTTGACAAATTGATTTTATTCAGAATCAATATTTTAATTTTCAAATTTGGTATGATATCTTAAAATGTTAGACGATAGACGTAGATGTGTCTTTTCCCTTTTTTGATTTCGAAGTCATTCCATGTATCCCTTTGCTAGCGCGACGAGCGCACGAATAATGTTCCAGAAATAAAAATTATTCGTTTCTCGATTTATACACCCGATTGTAAATTGTAATTTCAGAGCTAGATTTGCATCGATGCGTCGACGAGTTGAAAGAATTCGCGTGGAAAAAAATCACTCCTCGTTTTTTCGTGCTTTGTCGAAGACCTCCCCCGTATGGAAGATGTTCTTAATTTCACTCTAATATTTATCGAGCTGTGAGTTGTTAACTGTAACGATGACGATATTACGCTCTTTGATTTTCTCTTATTTTTTATTAATATCGTTCGTTCGACGTAGAAATAAAATTCAGTTGAAATTTCACTGGAAGAAACATTCCCCTCCCCTTATTTTAAATTATTAATTTCAACTTTGATTATCTTCTCGACATCGTGTAAATGAGGAAGTAAATTATCGGAGTTCTTTTTCAAGAATTTTAAATCAGCTTGTTACATTCTTTGCGGTATTTGGCACATTTTAAGGATACTCGATATCCGAGCCGGCGAGAAACCTCGATTTACATAATCCACGTAAAAAAAACTCCCATGAATTAATATCTGCTCCTTCTTCTTCCTTGAGAATAATTGAGCTCGATGCTCCTTACGTGTCGATGAATATCAACGAGGATTTATTACCTCTTCAAGTATTCACGAAGCTTTTTTTCCAAAGAAGCTTATCCGTTTCGAACATAGAAACATTGATAATCATTTGTAATAAGGATTATATTTTCCATTAAATAATACTTGCATAAAATAATGAGAAAACAAAAGTTATATTTATTTTCTAACTCAAATAAAAGAGAGAGAGAGAGAGAGAGAGAAGGGAAGAAGTTGGGAATAAAATAAAATTGTGACCATCAGAAATTTTTCCGAATTTTCATGTTCGCGTTTCGCGCGCGGCCAAGTTGTTAGATTTTCGTCGAGTTTCAATGGTACGTAGGAAGTTCCCAGCGGTCTGTAATTTCCTCTGAGCGTCGACCATTCTAATTTTAATGATAGAGATGTAACGTTCCCTCGGTCCATCCTCAGGGACCGCGGGAAAATCTGTTCAAAGGCGCCGCCTCGAAATTACGATCCGTACACGCCTCTAAACAGAAATAACGCGCGATGCACAATGAACTGCTTCCCTCTGCTCTTTTCAACACCGACCCCCGTGACCGAACTTTAATGAATTGCTCGTAAACTTTCACCCTTCTGTCCGTCAAACGGGAAATTAAAAGCATCGAGTTAAATACAGAATTCGATCGCGATTTTCTCGAAAAGAAAAGGAACGAGCGTCCGGAGGAATTTATCGTTTCAATTCGACCAGTTTAAGGCCCGGTTCACGGATCAGTGGAACACACAATTTTCGCCTTTACCGCGCGTTACAGCGTTTCAAGGGAAGAATAACTATTTCCGTGGTGAAAGTGAGGCACTATTTTTCGAGCTTCCTGTCCAGATGGAGATAAATTGTCGTTGAAATAGACCGGCCTCGTGGCTGCGCCCCTGAATGCGCTCATCGGCCCGAGGAAAGATGAATGAACTGCAGTTACCGACAGACGAAATGTGTACCTGCGAAAAGGATCCAAGGATGTTTGTATTCCGCGCGAGAAATTGAAATTCTTTCGAATCGCTAAGAAAAACTAGCTACATTCCATTCCGAGCAATTGGCAATTTAGGGACGTAATTGTATTAATAATTCAAAAGATTTTTATTTCGATAAATTCGAGAATCCTTTTCGCTGGAAATTACATTCGATTTTCGAAGAATTTTTTTCAAGATAATTTTCCTTTTTACCCTCACCGTTTCACGGAGGGTCACAATAACAAGCACGGTTCGATCCGTACGACGTTTCTTATCCGCAAATCCGATTCTTTCTTCGTACGTACGCTTTTTCTAGCCTCAGCCTTGAGAGGCTGCCAACCAATATCTGAGTAAGCTGCTCAGAATCAAGCACCCCTTTTTCCTTCCTTTCCGGGCCTATTCAGAGAGGGGGAGAGAAAAAGGCGAGCCTCGAAGACAGCCAACGCTTTGATCGCCACCAGTTCTTCGATAATCACCTTTCATAACCTGCGCGGTTTTTTTTCTTCTCTTTCTCTCTTTCTCTCTCATTATCCCAATTCGTTTATCCGTGGTAATTCTCGCGGATATCGGTCCCAGTTCGAATCAATCCCTCGGGGTACTCGGCTGACTCAAGAAGGATATATTCCTCTCCGGCGTCTACGTGGCTCGTTGTTAAGGGGATTTATGACCGTGGCCGGATGCTTTGGCATAAACGAGACCCGGCGTAATACGAAAATAATGCAAATGCTGCGAGCGAATACGACGATACAATTTCAGAGAAGCCAAGGGAACAACGACATTCATGTGCTAAGAGGACCCACGGAATCGTACACGAGTTGCGATCTACGGTATACGGATAGTTCGGGGGTGGGTTTTGTGTCTGCTCTTGGAGAATCTGGTACTTGGAGTTAGGATCTTACATGGAAGTTAAATGGACCTTGGTCAGAAGCTTAATGGAAATTTTGGTATCAAATTCTTCTTAATTAAAATTAAGAAAATTTAAGTAATATTTATTTATTTTCAGGATCGTTGACCGGGAGGTGAATGACGCTGTAAAAACTGGATCACAAGAATGATGAACCGTGAGTAGAAAGCTCATTAATTTGAGCGATCTGCAATTTGAGTATAATTTCGATGCAACCTGTCTAACTAACGCTTACACGCCTTGGTTGTTAACAGGAACCGCGATCGAAGCTGCTTCATTATTCGCTTAACTCGCGATAACGAACTAATTGCCCCTATTAACGAGTCCTCGCACCTCGCTGCTTGATCTCTCAGCCACGAAACAGTGCGAGAAACATTCACCTGTCATTGTTCGGACGTTCATCATGCGGAGCATTTTTCTCCTTTCACTTCTGTTCGTGGGACACGTTCAACGATGTCCTTTGGAGTGTTTCGGGTACCTGGTCTTTCCGAAACCTGGAAATATAGCAGCGACTAAACTACAGGTAGAGGAAAAATCGATAATCAGTGACAAAAGTTTGACAATTATCAGGAGAGGGACAGATTTGATTCTGTCAAGTGTTTTCAGTGTGACAAAGTGTTACTTGATTAACATAAGAAGATGTTTCATTGAATTTCTCATTGGATTTTATATAAAAATTTTCCTTTTCTGGCTAGTGTTGAAATGTCAGCAGTTGAATGATCGGTTCGCTCTATCTGCTCGTTCTAATTAGGTATCGATCACTAATTGTTTAACCTGCTGCACGTGTTAAACAAAGGTGATAGGAAGCGTGAGTGGTAACTGTCTAGGGACAGAAACATGACGTTACAAAAGACACGACGTGATAATGATATCGTTCTGATAACTTGATACCCTTGTCACGTCCAATTAGAATCCAATACTACTCGTGGTTTTAAATATTCCTATGAAAATTCTAACACCGTAAACTGCAAACTTTTTATATCAGATACAAATTTTAGAAAAAAGAATTAATACATTTTTCTAATAGAAAAGTGAAATAATAAATTTTCCTTTTTTTTTTTTTATTAATTTGAAATATTATTTTATCAGGATCAATAGTAGAATTTTCGATATCTCGGATAGATGAGCCGAAATTGTCAGAATACACGTAGCTTCGAATTTTCCTCGTATCCCCTATTTCTGGGGTCTAATTCGGTCCGATCGAATGTCAGTCGCTAGCCAGCCTGCCATTCGATTGGCGGTTATTATAAACGATCGATGACACCTTCGTGTATTTGAAAACCGTTCCAGGTAATCCTCGGCCTCGGTTTACCTATGGAAGTCGACGTCAGCCTGATTATGGGATATGTGGTGAAATTTAATTACGCCCTGCCCTCTAACGCTTCCTACTTGACGGATTCATATGTACGCTATGACAGATCGATCAGACCCGGTGTCCAGGTCGACGAGAATGACGAACTCTCGCCGGATCATCAAGGTACGTGATTTCTCTCTTTTCCTGTCTATCCACTCGCCAAATTATTCGTTATCCGTTAAACATACGTTTCCTGTCGTTTTACCCTTTCATCTTTTGCAATTTCGATCCTGATTCTCTAATTAATGCAACTCGAACCCTGATTTCTTAATTAATACAACTCGAAACATAATTATTCCATTTCAGACCCTAATTTTTTAATTTTTGCAATTTGTATACTGAGTTCTTAATTTTTGCAATTTGTATACTGAGTTCTTAATTTTTGCAATTTGAATTTTTTGGCATTTTACCAGAGGGTTAATTAGATCGCGTTCAGATCGATAAGAAAGGGATTAATGAAATTGAATGGGAATAAAGAGCATCGTGCTCGTGGACGACGTTACATGACACGCAACAAAGGTAGCCTCATTAATATGTAAAGAAAGAGGATCTTCTTCTTATCTAGCTACTGAGCTTCCTTCGTCTGACTTTCAAGGCGAAGGGGTGCTCGTCCGGATTTAGAGGAATTGGACTGTTACGTTGGATCCGCCACTAGACTGATCCTCCTTTATCGCAATACATAAAATTCCCGGAAGTCTACTTAAAAAGGGGATACTTTAGCGATTTCAATAACCATAACGTTTCATTCAAAGAACACCAGCAAACGTTTCCAAACGATTGCTCTGAATTTTTCTTCATTAAACCGAACCACTTAGGAATTCACCCTCTAACGTACAATATTTTACAAATAAAATTGTGTCACTCTGAAATTAAGACACAATTTGCTTCTGATGGCTGTTCAAAGGGTTGATCGACCCTTTCTCTCCCTTCCAAATCAGCCTGACGGAGAGTTTCTGTCTGCAGAGAAGGAAGTGATCATTAACAGATGGGAAATTTACGAAATTCTCGAATCGGTTCTCGGTGATTCGCGATCCGGCAAGGCCTGCCTTTTGAGAGCTATCTGCGAGGCTTCCGCCGTGCCTTTTAACCGTGTTCACGGCCTCACCTCTCAGCTCATTCATCTTCTCCTCACGTGAGTATCGATTCGAAAGTTGGAACCGTACGAAAAGAGGAACACAGACTATAAAATTTTACGATTCGACCTTAACAAAACATTTGTTTAATCCTCGGAGTAGTTTGATTTCTGATCCAACCTTCGATGTGAATTTATATTTCGTACCATTGAAACGTCACTTCTTGTCTGATTTAACTTTGTTCGCGTTTCAGACCGTCCAGCACGTCCGAGCCTTTCAGGAATGACTTTGATCGAGTGTATCACGCGGCTGAAATTATGGGCCGACAGGCAGTTAGCTCTTGCGACAATTTATTTCCGGAATGCTCTCAGAGCCTGTTGGACTACTTCACCGAGCTCCATGAATAATCATCTGATTAACAGTTGCTCCGACGAAAGACTGGATTATTCTTTTGCTGTTGTTATCCCAGCCATGGATTACTTTAATTAATTGATCCTTCCTACCAGTCGACTTGACAAGGTCTTGTAAAAGTATCCATATATATCTTTTTTTTTAATTATACAAATCTTGTAAACATCCCTTCCTGCAAACCACTGACGTTGAATTTCCTCCGGCAATTAATACAGATAAGACACTTTCACAGCGCCCTTAATCAACCTCGAACTCGAAGAACCTCGACGCTCACGTTAGAGCAGTTAATCAAGCCTGAAGTCCGAAGGAGAGATCCGAGCGCGTTAGGAAGCAAAACGAAGAATCGATCGGGTTAGCTGCGGTCGAAACGGGGGGCGTAGGGGGTGGGTTGTATCGAAAAGGCAAAGAAGTAATTTATGTGTCCCGATGTCGTGGGATATTAGAAATATCAAGGGAAGAGGGGTGGTTGCTACGTTGGAGGGTGGAAGTAAAAAGGGGGAAGCAGAGAGCGGCGAGGGGGGGTGAAACCAGGGGTCTGGTGGCGAAACGTGACGCAGTTATCCGGCGTTATTGGCAGTTCTCTCTCGTTCAATAACAGGTACACGTAAAGAGAAAATACTCCGGTTGAAATTTATAGAGGGTGTAGGGCGAGCTGAGCGGAGAGAGAAAGAAAAAAAAATGACCCGTGACTCTGGTGACCGGGAACAATGAACGGAAACAGGAAGAGAAAGACAGAGGATGGTTTTCTAGGGCGAAACGATTCGTGGTAATTAACACAACCGGACCGACGATATACGATTTTACTTCCGCGTCGTTACAACGTCAGCGAGGTCGAAACCTTTGAGCCACCGTGTTCCACCCTCTCCTCTCTACCTTTTTGCCGATTCGTTTACCTCTACCACCCCCACCGGTTAATTGTTGATAATTCGCGATGCGTGCGATCGGCGAATCCGGCCGCGTTCAACAGATTAACGAACGCATTGTTCCCTCGGATGCGTGTTGCCGGATTTTCTTTTGAATTTTCCCTGATCATTCGCTCGATTGTGTTCCTATTTTGCTATTGATGGCTCGTTTCAAACGGACGAAACGAAGGGGTTGATTAGAAGCCTTGTTTTGATAAATGAAAAGAATTAGCCAAGGCTAATTACTAAATTAATTTGATTTTTCTAAGATTTAAATTTTAATTCAATATCCTAGAAGAAAACTAACGATGCTGCGGAAAGATTTTTGCGATCGAACCATTGATTTTCACTCCGTTTTACCTCGACTTCGAACCGCGGACATGGTTAAGATTTCGATTTCCGGTCTCGGACGTCTCGGATGGACGGATAAGAAACGACAAACGGACATCGTTTAACCCGGATAGATAAAAGAAAGGTTATGCGTGCGGTCGCGTTCGCGGTTACGCTCCACCGTAGAAAGATTCGTGTACATAACGAGGACGAGGTTTACGAGGCCGTTCAGGGGGTTGTAATTCAATTTAATGCCGGGATCGCAGACTCACCGTCCGACCGGTTCACGGAAGATTCCGGCTGCGAATTACGGGTCACGAAGCAGGATACGGTGAGAGATTCTTTCTGAAAGCGGCATCTCTCCACCCGCTTGTTCAGTCCGCCCTCCTCTTTACCAAAGAAATCCCGGCAGGGGTTCCCTTGGAACTCTCGCGAGGATTTTTATTGCGTAGTAACGTCGCTCGTTGATTTAAGCGTTCTCGGCTTTCAGTTCCGTTCAAACGGCGCGAGATCAGCGAAGAAGATTCTAGCTGGAGAAATTTGTGTTCACGTCTCTTCGCTATTATCTAAATACAGAAAAGTCTGCCACGAATTCGAGCGATTGAAAATTGAAAATTTCACAACGTTCCCTGGAACTGTATCGAGCAGTCCAAAGTACTCTATTTATTTAAAAATCAAAGTGCTCCAGAAACGAGGCGGTTCGAAATTCGACGTCCAAACAATGGCTAATCAAAGGAGACCTCTCGACACGACGCGAATCAAGTGTCCTGTTATCCTCCGGTCTGCGTTCGAGTTAGCACGCTCGTAGGTGCGAATTAGTCATTCGAATCAATCGTTTAAACATCGACGCGGCGAGTTTCGTGAAAACACAACGGGACAGATTATTCGCACACGGTCAACAGTAGAATGGAATCGTGGTTACGCAAGGCTCCGTCGGTTCGTCGAACCAACCCCACACGTGGCAATCGTTTGCTTCGGGCAATTTCCGTTTCCTTGTCGGCTCATCGGGGATCGCAGTTGGCGTTTCTGCGGCTTGCCCGTCGCTTCAGGCTTGAAAACTCGCTCCGATGACTGGGACGATCGTCTTGCTGGTGGTGTTGCTCGTTTGCCCGTCGCAACATCCCGCGCAGAGCTTCGAGGACCGCGGCAGCGACGATTCTGGAGGGAACAATGGGACCGAGCTGGTGAAAAGTCACTCTAGACGAGCCAGAACTCTCGTTTTCCCTGATCCCACCCAGCTTCTGGTACGTAGAACCGCAGATTCTGCTCGATCGAGCTAATGACCCGTTTCTATGGCCAATGTATAGTCGTTCAAGTAACAGCTATCAGTTTCCGTTTCTTCTGTCTCGAGGGGAATTAGAAATCGGTACCAGAGAATTGCTGTGATCTTGTCTTTTCTTTAATACATTGAGTGCAAAGCTGATTTTCCTATAAATACCCCTAGGTGCCAACAGAAAATATTTTTATATTTTTTTATATTTTTTATATTTCGTTATAAAGCACCTAACATGATAATAACTCGCAATCTAGAGATCCACGGTTCAAATTCTTGGTTCCCAACAATTTTTCTTTTTTTTTAATGATAATTTGTCTCTTTTTGAATAACTATTACATAAAAATTATCATAAAAAAAAAAATAAAATTGTTGGGAACCAAGGATTTGAACCGAGGACCTTTAGATTGCGAGTCATGTGTTTAGCCACGGAGCGGATCCATGGCTCCCAATCTCAAGGACCTCGGTTCAAATCCTTGGTTCCCAACAATTTTTTTTTTCTTTTATAATAATTTTTATGTAATAGTTATTCAAAAAGAGACAAATTATCATTTAAAAAAAAAGAAAAAAATGTTGGGAACCAAGAATTTGAACCGTGGATCTCTAGATTGCGAATTGTATGTGTGTTTGTCATACTTCAGAATGTAAGGAGTAACTAACTGTAATTGTTAATATCTTTTAAACAATTAGCCGTCTGTGTAACACTTGGGTAGTTCCCCTTGTCAATGTGTTAACCCTTTAACTGCGGATACTTTTAGCACAGGCGATCGCTCTAATTTTAAATTATACTACTGAAGTGATATTCTTCTGAACGGTTAAGGGCATCAGGATAATTACTTGGGTTTACATTTCTTTGTTCTTTTTTTAAGAATCTCTGTTCTCTTCGTTAGGATCGTAATTACACGGTGGTACGCGATTAATAACCGAGCAAGGCTGCGCTAAAAGTGTATAACGTATTTCGATTCCCATCTTCCGGTCTGATATCGCGGTACACATTCCACCTGACCTTTCAGGGCTCATCCAATTTCTGTGCCAGGTGGATACCTACATATCCTCTGTCTCTGTGTACGTTGCTTGGCTGCGTGCAAACCATCGTACATACATATTCATGCACACGTAGGCGAACGGCATCGCGGCACGGGCGAGTGTATGAATTTTCGATAAAACCGCGAATTTCCACGGAGAATCGTTTCGAGCCGCACGCGTCTGGGGAGGACAGTTTAACGAGATCTGCGGAGGGTTCGGGTTAAAGCGTTTTTGCATCGAAACCCGGCTGGTTGCCAATCGAGATCGATACACTTCAAAGAGCAACGATACGCTGCTCTGATCCTGGCTACTCGCGCTAATTGCACCCCACCCCGAGGGGGTGAAAGTGTGTGCCTGATTTACAGATCGTTCCCTGCTGTTTCGAAATTCCTCAGATGTTGATTTTGAAAATTTATCACTTCAACTACCAATGAAAATTTTGAATCATGTTTTCACTTGCAACAAATTTTATTCGTTACTTGAACAATATTTTTCTGTTCCAAGTAGTTATAAAAATTCAAGTGTCATTCGCACACGATTGTTAACGCTATCGGGAAATTCTTGAGCTCGAGGAATTCTTTCGACGTTTCTCGATGCGTTTCGCGCTAGAGTTTACAGTTTTACGAGCATAGCTAAAGTTTCTCTTTCGATTATTTCCACGGAAACATCGTGGAGATACATGGAACGGCGGTTACTCGATTCGTTTCCAGCCACGGAACACACTCCGATGAACGAGATACACCAGTGGATTTTAACTCGATCTCGTCTGAGTTCATCCAATTTCCTCCTCGGGCTCGTTTCATCCCCTTCCCCCCATGAATAACCGCCATAACAACGACTTTTCTGATCGAATCGGGTCCTGGCCTGGTCACTTCGTAACGACCGATCCCGTGGAAGGCTTCGTTGCAGCAAGAAAACTAATTTTCTTTTCTTTCGCAGCTGATCTTCGGCCTGGGAACACCGTTGCAGTTGAATTACGAGAACGTGATCGTCGGTATATTCGCTAAATACGTGTACAATTTGCCGACCAATGCGACGGATTTCACTCTGCCCGGTGTCTATTACTCCCGAAGCCAGAAGAGCAGGTGGAACGTCTACAAGATGCTGGAGAAAGCAGCAGGGATTTATGGATTCGGTGGGAAAGCGTGTCTGTTGAAGGCCATCTGCGAGGCAGCGTCGGTTCCCTTTGACAGCACCCACAGTTTACTCGGACAATTGTTGCAGGTATTCTTCAAGTAAGTAATCTTTCCGTTGAACACGATCGCGACGAGGTTCAATGGAAAGCTGCAAGTTTTATCGGGTAGCTCCCTCTGCAACGCTAACGCGAAACTTTCGACCTGGCTCACGTGTAACCACACCTAAACCCCACCCGATCCACGCCCCAAATCCTAGAGAATATAAAGTACCGTGCTACGTGACACTCTAAAAAGTCTTTAAAATAGAGGAAACCGCAATATCGGCTATAATTTTTATTTTATCTTCATATTTATCGATATTACCTTGGCTACATCTTTGGCCTCTGTACTTTCCATAAAAGTACATCGTATATTAAATAAAATAAAGTTAGGAACGGGGTGTTTCATTTTATAATAATTAACAGCTTCGAAATTGCTGGAACTTTCCACTGGAGTTTTCTTCAAAGTACTACGAATTTCAAGGGACAGTCTTTCTTTCTTTCTCATCCCCCCTGGCATAGGGGTAAAATTTCGTCAATTTATCGTCGTTTTTTTCACCCCCAACTTCAGAAACCCTAGCCATCGCGCTAAGCATCAAGCACATAAATTCCGTCGGTATCCGTGGAGTTTGAAAATTATTCTCCGAACAGAAAGGGGGTTGCGAGGGTGAAACTTTTCAGCAACAGCGTTAAAAGCCAAGTTACGATCACGTAACTGTACAACCGGTCGATTAGTCGGGTGGGCGTTAATGTCGAAGGATTAACCAGTGTCCGCATAATTCGAGACTAATTAACGAGGCTGCCGACTAGCAGGATAACTCGAGAGTTATCGATCCCTCCTCTTCTCGCCTCCGCTTTTTTCCTCCTCCAGAGAAAAAAAAAACGCCCCCCTTGCTCCTGATATCTCGTCGCGAGGATCGCAATCTTTCAGCGAGAATTCGAACGCGAATTCGTTGGAATTCCAGGCCTTCCAGCACCGACGAGCAATACGAGGAGTACGAAGACCAGGAATATCGGGCGGCCGAACGTTTGGGCGAGCAAATGTCGGCGGAAAACTGCCACGCCCTTTATCCGGAATGCCGACGAAGTATCCTCGATGTGTTCTCCATGGTCACCGTATGAATACCAAAACACCAGCACGACGACGACGACGACGACGATGGGATACTGGCTGAGATTTCAGTCTCTGGTTAGATTAGAGTGGGATGAGGTTTGTTCGATTGATTGAAACTTTGGTTACATTCTGTGGAGCGTGTAAACGGATGAAACAGAGAGATGTACATTGATAGATATTTATCGAGCTTCTGGTGGAGTTTCTAGTTGAAATACGATTTTCAACGCGAGTGATTATTGCTTATACTTTTCAAGGGGTGGAAAAGAAATTTTCGTTAATTTCAATTACGATGAAGGAGGTTTAATTATCTTGGATTCTTCGATAACTCGTGTACAGGCAAGTATATTTATCTGTTTAGAAATAATTTTAGTATATTTATATGTTAAGGGGGCGATGTTGTATAAATAAATAAAATTAAGTGATTGCATCGTTATTGTATCGAGTTTCAGATCTATAAATTTTCAATGCGGATATCAATCAAAGTCAGAAGAGAATAGGTACGATCAAGTATTCGAAACATAACAATGGAAGAACGTATCTGAAGGATTTCTAGCAGTCAGTGTATTGTAGAGGAACGATTCTTCCGACAAGTTGAATCCCCTGGCGGGCCAGTTTGAACGGTTGATTATCCTCAAACGATGCCGAAAATTCATCCCTTCGAACCGAGCGTCGTTTCTCAAGGTGTCAGACGGCCGTGAAAGCATTTCTTAAACGGCAGCTTCTACGGCGAAGCATTCCGTTGCACGGTGGCGGAGTTTCATTTTCCTAAAAGTACCCGCAGCAATCGTCGAGTTTCGCCCCGGCAGTTGGGTTGGAATCTGAAATTAAAGAATCTTCAACGTTCGCCGGTAGTTGCTTCGTTTCAAACGAACCCCCGGCTATCATGCCAGTAGCCTCGATTACAATTCTCGGAGCTGCTGAAAGATCAAGTTGTCTCGTTTTAAATAAGAAATTTCGTTATTCAAGTGAACCTTTAGCAGAGAATTTTACTCCACGTTTTCATGAGAATTCTTATTTAACTTTCTCACTGATTGACTAAACGGTTAGAAATTCAATTAACCGAGAAGAAAAGTAAATCCTTCGATAATTTGAAGCAAACCGAATTGATCGTAAAATCAGTTGGGGGTGGCTCGAATAATACCCCTAAAATTTAGCCATCGCGAGTTGACCGGAAATTCGTTATTCACCTCTTACCATTTGTAGAATTCACAAATGCTCGACGAGTCAAAGAATTCGTTCGTCCACGGAAGTGCAAATGGTGAAAGATCGAAAAGCAAAAGGCGACCGAGCGTGCACCGATCGAAAGCGTCTACTTGTATGTAAATTTCAAAGAAAAGCTCCTTCAACACCTGGAATCGAAAGCCTTTACCTGGCTGTCTAGAAGGGAAGTTAGACCTAAATGAAAAATCTAAACGTGCTTGAAATTTTGTTCATGGATCCTTATTGATTCCCATCGATTCTCGACGGCTAAAAGGCACGCCCGAGGAAATTCCATCGTGGCCGGACGGCGAACAGGTTGCAAAACGATAATAGCCGGTGTAACAGCACTTTAAAAAGCGTGGTCCATTATCGCGTGGGGTGAGCCAAGTACGTGTAACGCTTAAAAGCTCGAAGGGAAATGTGTCGGAGAGAGAAGGAGAGTGAAATCATTTACATAGCATGCATATAATACCGGAAGGAAAGAGGAAAACAAAAGAAAAGGGATTACATCCTGAGCGGAGACAAAACGTTTACCTTCGTTAACGAGAATTACACGGCATCAAATTCTTATTAATTATCGCTGAAAATAAAATTAATGAAATTATTTTCCGCGTCGTTCACGATAAGGGGCTTAAAATTGTCAAATAACAATTTTCAATTAAAATTAATTCGTCAATTTAATAGCTTCACAGCGAGTCTTTATTATAGCTCTTTCTAACAGTGAAAGGGTTAATGAAGATTCGATGTATCTCGTAGGTTTGATAAAGAGGAACCGATATAACGGTGTCGAGGATGATAAAGGGCACGGTAAAACTGAAAATAAGTGTAGCCTCTGTTCATTGCTATTCCGGTCTGCTACGAAGCCACGATAGCGCGAACGATTCCGCGAGACGTGTTCCTTCTACTGTATTTTCATTCGAGCTCTTCAGAAGCAACGGCAGAAAGTAACGACGCAGGAATGAAGGGTGAAAAAAGGGTGGTTTGAAAGAGGAGAAAATGGCCAACCCTTCGCGAAGGACGCTTTGGATTCTCCGCCAGACTACGAGATATCTCTCTGCTTCGTGAAAAGATACGTTCACCCCTTTTTCATCTCTCTCTCTCTTTTGGTTCCTTCTTTTCTTTTTTTTTTTTTTTATTTCAGTCAAATCTAGTTCGTGGATCACACGAAATGAGAATGAACGGGCTTCCCAAAGAAGATACGTTTGGCCGCGTTTCCCGCGTCATTTTTTCGACCCGACTATTATAAATTTTCGTTTCGTTCGACTCAGGGAAAATCTGCTTTCGCCGGCGTTCTTTCGCATCCTTTGTGAACCGGATCTTTATGGACGGTAAAACGGTAATATTTTTTCAGACCCTACGGGCTATCGTCCTCCGTCCTGTTTATAAATGCGCGGGAAACATTATTGTCGATGATCTCTTAAGTAAGAATAAGATGCGAGAAAGGATTCGCGTAAAGAAAGTGAAGTATCGTTGTAATTTTATTTCAAATTTATTAATTACGACGTTTTACTTTGATATTGATACCCGTGAATAAAATAAACTTGAACATCATATGACAAATTATGTTTCACGGCAAGGACCCTTTCACACCATAAATTAGAATATAAAGCTTCACCATAAACAAGCACCCTCATAAATTAGTTTTCAAACGCTTGAAACTTCACCCTCATTTATTCGTGCCATTTTTCAGCCTTCATTTTTTTAAATGATATTTGAAAATGAAATTTTAGGGAAGTTTATTTTAGTAGAATTTTCATAGGTGAGGAGATGAAAGGAAGAATCAAAGAATTTCGTGAACATCGTTCTTCGTCGAAAATATTCAACGACCGCGATGGAAATGCAATGGAAGAGGGAGACGAAGGGTGACGGTATCGAGAAAGCGATGTCCTTCGATCGAACAAGGGTCTATCGGAACGACCCTCTAGGCAGCAAGCCATCGTAATTTACGAGCAGACCCTGAAGGAACGTCTTCTGCCGGGTGCAGCGTAATCGGATCACGTCGTGGCGCGTCTCTAAAATTCAGGACCTTCAAAATGTCTCTTTCTTGTCCTCCTCCAATTACCGTCCGGGGAGATTTTCAGTTTCTTCCATCGAAACCTCTTTGCATCTCGCGCGCTCGATGAGCGCTTCCGAAAATCTTTCTCTTCCGAAGTTACCACTTTGAACCACTGCGAACGTTTCAACTTTGATTCTACTGAAACAATGAAAAATTATTCCTACACTTGGAGAAAATTTTTCAGCGAATGAAAAACTATCACCATTTCTTCGCGGGGAAGAAAATAAAAATCGTACGAAAATGGCCATTTTCGTAATTCTAAAGTGGAACGAAGAAGGATAAACGGCATACGGTTGCCATTTTTTCTCTGACATCGACGTATTACTTCCGGCGAAAGTATCGCTTTTATCGCGCCTGTCATTATCATCCTTTACGAGGCAGGTGAACGTAAAAAACGCAAACTCGCCGCGTTGTCCCGATGGAGAAAAAAAAAGCTGGCAGAATGCGTGTTTTTCAGGAAACGCGTCGACTGCGAAAGGCCACCGCGTATCGATCCTTTCCGGAAATGGACCTCGCCTAAAAATCCCGCGGCCCTTTTGAAATTCTTCCCTCTGCCTATTGTTCGTTTCCGTCTCTCGGCCTCCTTTTTCTCCACCTCCTACCCTCGTTTTTCACCTCTTTCCTTCGCTACGTTGAAACGTTCACACTCGATCCACGACTGTCGGAATTCGGAGGACGAATTAAATCTGACTCGCAGCTCGCTGAATTTTAATCTCGTCGGCGAACGAAAGCACGATCCGAGATCGTTGCTACGAGTTAAACGAACCGTTGCTTGTTCATCTCGTTTCGGACGGTTGTTTTGTTCGACGCTTCCTTCGTTGTTTCGATATCCAATTGTTTTGCCGGGCTCCTAATCTCTGCAAGTGGAATTGGACATTTTCACAGTGATTCGATTCACTTCGGATCTATTTAAAGGGAACGGCGATTGAAATTGACGTTCAGTATTGGAGAAAATTGAATATCGAAGAATATTAGGTTATTATGGAACATTGAAATTCTAGTGTGATTTGATGACATAAAAGTATTTCAAAATAACGCTTGTGATATATTAAATTAAAGCTTCAAGGGAAATGAATAAATCTATATAAAGATGTCATTAATATTTTTAACAGAAATGAAATAATTTAATAATGAATCCATTGATCTTTAATTTAATGTACCTTCAACTTCCAATCATTGCCATTTCAAAATGGATAAACATATTCATGAATAATTTATACAGTTATTTTTATTAGACTTTAAGCTTTAATTTGATGTATCATAAGTGCTATTTTACAATACTTTTATGTCATCAAATTTTATTTAGAACAGTCCAACATTTTCGTTAGATTTTTTATTTTTTCATTAATTCGTTTAATATTTTTCAACATCGAATGTTCTACGAGAGAAGTCTGAAATGCCGGCAACAGAACCTTTCAGATCCGCGTATCCTCGAACGAGATTTTAATTCAACTTCGCTCGTTAATCGGGCGGCGTTGGAAACGGAATTAATTAAAGCTGCTTAACGGGCAAGGCCGGGCAATTATTGGATTTACAACGCTATCGGTGGCAAGAGTTAAGCTGATACGCCGATGAATCGAGCCTCGGTTTTCCAAGCAACCGTTGAATGCCTTGGTAAAACGCGTTCGTATTGGTGTTGACCCTTTGTTCAAAGGGTGGAAATTTTTTTTCAAAGAAACATAATTCAAATTTTCATGCGTTCACTGATAAACTTGATTATTTTCATTTTTATAAAAATTTCATTATTCCGTTTAATCGTTGCCTCATTATCTCGAGCATTGATTATCATTTATTCAGCAGAATTTAATTTCAATTTTTATTTATCAATAATTACACCCCACGTAGGCGTGATTCGGATAATACCGCCGAAATTGGCCGACGATTCGTCTCCAGGGACGGTTGTAAAATGTTTTCATCGGGCAATTTTGCATTGCAAACGCTCGTCGAACGCAAACATCGTTCTGTCTCCCGCCACAAACTCCGCTGCTCATTATCGTGTCGTCACAAACTGGTCGTGTTCGTTCACGAGGAAGGGACCACTCGCAGCTAGTTCGTTGACCAACGATTCAAAATCAGCCTCCAAATTATACCGGCGAAATCGTTCGCTGAAATTTTTCCAAATCTTCATTGACGACATGTTGATAATTGCGATTTTATCCTCCTCCCTCTGGACCGGTGATTGTACTCTTCTGTATCCTGCGAAATCAGTATTCCAGGTAACTATATCGTCTGAAATCATATTTGAAATTTTTTTTCTTATCCACGACACGGTATTCGCAGCTTTCTGAAAATTGAAAAAGATTGCTTTTAAATAAACCAGACGAAAGTTGAACTATAAAAGCGCACCATTACCTCGAAATATTTTATTCTAATTATATTTAATTATACAGAATAATTTTGTTTAATTTTTGAATATGTTACGGTAAATTGTAAGGCGGTATGCATTAAGAATTTCTTGCGCGTTTTATCACGAGGTTACCCAGAAATCTTTTTCAATTCCATGACTGTAGAATTCCCAGTAAGAGCGAACCATTCTCAGGAAATTCCTTTCAGACGTTTCAAGTCAAGATTCTCTTCTACTTTTACACTCGTTTCCGTCTCCTTTGCATAGTTCTGCTTTCCAGACATTTTCCCTTAAAGATGCACTGTTTCCGTGGAGAATAGCATCTTGTGTAACGGGAAATTGGGGAAAAATTTATCTACTTGTGGGATAGTTTATTACGAGTCACGCTCACATCATTTACTTCATCGGAAGTTGATCGATCGTCTTTTTTCTTTGATATTCTTTCGCTAGAATCTACAATTTTCCTCTTCAAACCTTAGGAGTAGAATTTTTCTTTGGTCGAATTTTCATTTTTAAAGTAGAAATTATATTTTTGGAACAACCTGGTAGATAAGGGCTTGCACATGAAATTATTTGTAGGACACTCGCTGTTTTATTTGTCATAAAAAATGAAATTCTAAATATTAGCGAATATCAGAGCATAAAAAAACTTCTTACGAGGCGCATTTCTGTTAGAAAGTCTCGGGAACGCAACGACCCCTTCCTAAATACGCGTCAAACTTTTCCAACGACTTCGAACCAGAATCCAGAACCGTTCACCTTCGTCCCTGGATAAATTCTCTCTTTTTTTTTCTCTCTCTCTCTCGTCTCCCCTCACGACTCGGAAAGTTTGTTTCGTTGGAGAAACGATCGTTCCCCGTCTCTCATACGGCGTCCGTTTGTTCCATTTTCCAGTTCACGACCGGCATATCGGTTCCGGTTTCCATGAACAAAAGAGGCAGCGTGGTTTTCTCGGCCGCATTCCAATTCAATTATAAACTTCCGTCGAACTTGTCGGAGCTCGAGCCTACGATAATGCCAGCCAGGCAGACGAGGGATCTCAGTCTACAGGACACTTATGAGTCCATCGAAAATTTATTCGAGCGGTGAGTATTCTTTTTTTCTCACAATTTGTAAAAAAATATATTATTGCTATCTCAGTGGAATCGTTCAACGTAATTTTCCTTAGGGATGCTATAATTGAAATATGGAAATTTTACAATTCCAATATTTTTAAAAGATAAGTTCTGAAATTTTTATCAAATTAGTAATGGAAAATATAAAATTACACTAACAATTGTTCCTACTTGGACCAGAGTTGACCGAAATCTGAACGAAGAATATCCACGGGTTTCAGCCCATTGAATCAGCTAACGATCCATTTAATGGGACGCCGTGTCTCCCCACGTCAGCCACGAATCAACCCCGACACTTTCTTAACTTCCTGGCAACCTTTCGGAAGCGGACTTGTTCCCTTGTTACGTACGCTTTACTCCATCTCTCGGTCTGTACCTCGAGCTGCTAAAGTAATTGCCTTATGTCGCAATTAATTTACGTTCAGGTTCCCGTCTTTACCTTACCTCATCCCCGAGCCCTTTGATCTTGAGGCCGTTACACTCGCTTAGTCTCTCAGCAAGAATGTCCTTTGTTAACCGAGAGAGCAATTGTCTTGGAAACTAAGATCGCCAAGGAGTGACGATAAGTAGCGGGAAATTATGACGGTATTATTTGAACTTCATAGTGTTTCAGATTTTATAGTAAAAATTTCGAGCTACCATTTCATTGAAGGCTTTCATTTCCATGTTTCACAGGAATTACAAATTTTATGATATATTAATAAATTAATAATTCGATATATCTACTATAATAATTACGGTAATGGATCCATGGGTGCAGGTGTAAAATTTGGAACGATCGAACTATGTTAATAATTTGAATATTCAAAGTGTTTAAATTTTGGATTACATGAAATATTTGATATGTTTGAATTTCAAATTATACCAAATATTTAATAATGAAAAATTCAAAGGATGCTGCACTTAGTAATTATTGTCGCACGCTGCAGCGCATACTGTAGTTTTTACTCTGCCAATCAAAGCGTAAACTGGCTAAGTGGACAAAATTGACATTCGTTATCGATGGAAAGCTCGAAACCTTTTTTTTTTCGTTCTACCTTTTGCCCTGTCGTGCGTAAAAAGCTTAAAATTGCCTTGAAAACCGACGAAACGTTTGTCTGTCGGTTCATAAAACGCGTTTCGAGGCCTGGTTTTCCGTTTGTTTCGAGTAATCAGCGGCCCATTGTGCGCTCTATCGGCGGTAAACACGGACGTGGCGGATGATCCTCTACTAGAAAATGGAATTTCATTAAACGTCCCCGGGAACGATCACAGCCAATTCCGGTGTCCAGTTAATTACGAATTTATTCGTTCTCTCCTAGTCATGTTTACCGATTTATCCGGTAATTCATGATGGTAACGCGGCTGTGTCAATATTTCCTAATACCGTTACTAATTTTTAAAAAATTCAAGAATATCGGTGTCATAGGATTTCCATATTTCATAAAGTTATTAGAACTTTAGGATTTTAGGAATTTAGAAATTTAGAAATTTAGAAATTTAGGATTTCAGGAATTTAAGAATTTAGGAAACTTTGAATTTTCAAACCCACCCTGGTCCTCGCTTATATTATTAATAATAAAACTTTCTGAATTAAAGCAATCCGGTAATTAGCGGATCGAATTATAATCCAATTATTATACGATTCGGGTGATTAGCAAAATATTATCATTCAGGAACGATAATGTTATATAGTATCAAGCAATCTGGTATTCTCAAAGGAAATATTCATCTAGAAATGCTTGATCCAGGACGCCTTATACGAAGCTGTTCTAATTCGAACGAGCCGGTATATCGGGGCGCAAGCGTTCAATCTAATTTTCATGTTTCCTCGAGCAGTAGATAATTTCATTGAAGGTAACCGAGGAACGAGAGCGTCGGAAACGAAGAATAATGAATTTCTCGGTCCTAGAAGCGAACGAAGGAATAGGGGACGCGTTTAAAAATTCTCTTTCACCAGTTTAGAGGACCAATATCATCTCGCGGTTGCACGACTCAAGGATCTCTCCTGCTTCCTGATGAAATTACCTCCGTGGGAACTGTTCGAAATGCTAAGAAGCGAGCAACGAAGAGGACGTAGAAGGATGCATAAGCTTTAGGGTGGTTTGAAAATTAAAATTGAACGTTCGGTGTTTATAGGTATGGCTGGCAGGACGGGAGGAGGTGTCTTTTAAGGACCATTTGCGAGCTCGCCGAGACACCATTTGGCAGGACACGCCGGGACGTCCTCGAGGAGGTGATTCACTTAATTTTAACGTAAGTTCGTTGCGACGAATCGCGCGCTTTCAGCCATCTAACACACTATGCCGTGCCGCGCCCGAAACGAAATTCATTTCTTGAGGAGCTTCCGGTTAATGAATTCCGTTGGAAGTCCCTAATGGCTGGTCCTGCTAGCTCGCGATAAAATAGGGCGACAGTGCGGTGTAACGAGGCACGTATACGCCAAGATAACGCGATAAATCAAACTGATATTTTGTGAATCTCAAAAAGCTACGTAGATTTAATGCTTTAATACGAAACAGTATTATAATTTCTTCACTTTGATCGATGATCGCGCGTGTACTGAGAAGATGGCACAAAGGCGAGTGCAATAATAGTAATCTAAAAGGGATGGAGCAAGGATAGCCAGCGACTAGAATAACGAACAGGGATTTAATTAACGATCGATCGGTAGAAAGGGTTAGGAGAAGTATCCGTAGAACGATCGGGTGGCTAGAAAACTAGTCACGAATTTGCTATTCCAAAAGCGGCTTCGTGTACTCGGAGGAAATTGCTGGCGATCCGGTAGCGGTCCTCTAATTGCGACCAACTTAGGCGCTTGCATTAAGCTTTTAATGAAAGGTGTTTCGCTTTGCTTTTCCCTTTGTATCGTCTTCCTTGTGTACACGTGTCACTAGGAAATTTCTGCAGAGTTTCAATAATTCAATGGTCAATTTCATTTTCCTATCCTTTACAACTTTGCAGAGACGTATTAAATAAAGCCTTGATAAAGAAACCGGTGATAGAGTGATCGAGAAAAATTAGAGAACGCATTTCCAGTCGATTGCCCCCGGTTAAACGCGTTGACAGTAGAAAGAAATCGCAATTTCTTCTACCTTAACACGTTCCCTGCGCGCTCATCGTGGAAACGTGAAATTTCTCAGGCCGACGGAGGACTTGCCAGGAACGGCTAATTCCACTCACCAAAGCGTCGACCAATTGTATCAGGAAGCGGAGCGATTGGGAAGATCTGGCGGTGACTGCATCCTGGCCTATCCCGATTGCATCGAGTCACCCTTGGAAACGTTTACGGAAATCGCCTTCCCTTAGGAGATGCTACGTTTAAACGTTCACTCAACTTTCATCCCTTCGATTTTTGTAACGCCTCGTAACAGACTATTAAATTACTTGAAAAATTATTTCTAACATTGTTGAAGAATATTTTTAGGGAAGTTCTAATGAAACTTAATAATAGACTGTTTTATCAAACTTCCATGTCAGGCATATCGGAGTTGATGCACGAGGGTTAAGGAAATGCACGATGCAGCAGCTTGGTCATAAAAGAATTTATTATGGAGGAGGTTTGACAGCGACGAGGACAGCAAGGAAGTAAGGTGCTAAGTAAATTTCGCTGTAGCAGCTCCCACGTTGTCCTAGAAACCCCCATGTTCACCTTCTACCCCTTTCCCTTTGAATTATTCCTCACGAAAAAGTCTCTTACAATTCATACATCAACTATCACTTAAGAAAAGTATTGTTTTATTGTATAATTGAACATCGGTAGGAATAAGGAACGAGTAGTCTGCATTGCGTTAAGTGATAACAGTGATCGAGACGGCAATCAAGATCGACAGGGTCGATTCACTTGGCACAAATGGAGGATAACGTTCCGTTTGGCAAGCAATTCCATTGATCGATAAGGCCACTCTGTTTTCGCGATAAGTTTTCAAGCTGGCAACCATAAGTCGCTTCGATTACAGCCACCGATCGAAGGCGATCGTTCGCGCAGCCAGGGCGAAAAATAAGGAAAAGTCTTAAGTAAATTTTCCTGTCGGAGCTTTCTCTGAAATATCCTACATCGACGTGGAATTTTATTTTAATTTTTCTCTTGCTACAAGTGATAAATAATCGATTTGTTATATTTTTACGCTCAGGGAAGATTTTGTACTTCGAAAGTATCGAGTCGACGCTTTGAAAAATGTGCCACCCTGTTTTAGCCTTCTTTTGTGATTCTAAAAGTTTTATTAAACGTCAACCTTCTACGTCCTGTAATCGCGTGATTTATGCCCGACTCGTACCCCTTTATTCTGTACTTTTAGGGAGAGGGTTGTCAATGGTCTTTTTTTTAGGAATTGAGGAAGATAAAAAAGAGAAGGTTATTTTTACGAATCTCTGAAATTTTCTCAATTTTTTAGTTTGCAATTTCCCAATTTTCCAACTTGTAATTCTCTAATTTTCTCACCTTTTAAATTACCAATTTTCCACTTTTCCAAATACATAATCAGACGCATATTTTTTGCCATTTAATTTTAAATAACTGAACTGCCATCAGCATCCATTTACTACGAACATAGAAAGATTGAAGCTAGTCGTTCCAAGGATCAGCTCAACGACTTCCTGTATACCTAACGATTACGAGGATGTCTCTAATGAATCTTCAAAATAGAAGCAGAGTCACGAAGCACCGAAAGATAAAACTGTTTTCTTTTCTCATTATCGAACCGGGTACCAATGACCGAAACGAGAAGAACTCGACGAATCGACAAAGAGAGAGAAGAGAATTATGGCAGGTTGACGAGTAGCAGGTTGGATCGTTCACTGTAGAAAATTAGCTCGTTCAACTCAGGGTACAGTCGAGCACAGAAGCTTCCTAGTGTAACTATGTTCTGAGTTGACAGATGACGCGTTAATTTCGCGGAGGAACTGGAAGTTTCGGGCATTCAGACCGCTCGACAGAGTCCCGGCGAGTTTCGTACTAGTTGCGTGCCTTTGTGCCCGCTACCAAGGGGACAAAATTCACTTTGAGATCAGGATAGAACCTTCTTTCATCCACGAGGTGAGTAAAATATACTCGGAAAGTTTGCCAACCTGCTTTTCGGAACGTTGTTCAGAGGATTTGCCAGAGGATTTCACTGCTTTTCCGGTTGACGACGAAACAAGGGAAAAACGAGATAAGCTTTTATAAACGATAGCATATCAAATCAATATTACACCCCTGTAGAATAACCATTCTTTCAAAATATTCAAAAAGGATATAAATAAATCTAATTAGTTTCAGTGAATATCTTTTAAGGTAATTCTTTTTGACTTTTATCGAGCATAAACGAAGGCGCGAACTAAACAATAAATAACAGATGACGATGTTTATTTAGATGAAAGTGGATTGGAAGCTGCCTCTGTTATTCCTTTTCGCGATCAGCCTGAGTGGAGAAAGCGAGCAACTTCGAGAGAAGAGGCAAGCATTGTATCCCCCGCCTCTTGTTTACCCTTTGACCGGCATGTTCAAGGTATTTATTTTATACTTCGACCGGGAAGCTTTAAACTTTAATATCGGTACCATAAAATTAACTACTTTCATCCTTTGACGGGAATTTTTTCCACTTCAACTTGAAAATTATCCTACTTTCTTAAGTTGAAGAAAAAGAAAAGTCGCCTTTTTTATTTAACACCTTGACGTTGCAATTAACTTTTACAATTTTACGTTCCATTTTATAACCTGAGAGAAAATTATCGATAAAATATCGCAAGTAAAAAATTGGAAATTTATAAAATGTAAGAATGAAACGAAGTTTGAGACAGGGTGTCAGAGTAAAGGAACATGTTTTCTGTAAACTATCCGATTAATCATTAATCGAAAACTATTAATAATTAAATTTCAACGAGTCCGGTTTCTGTACACTTGGATAATGGCCGTGCAATAATTCACGCTTTTCGCTGGTATCTGGAAACCATATAGAAGATAAACAGGCCCATTTAACAGGAAACGCGAATGAAAAATACGCTCGAGTGCACGGTGAACGTGTCCGGGCTTCGTATTCCCCTTTTATTTCGCGTCCTTCTTGCCACATAAATATCCTCGGACGATCGTACATCTTGCGTATTCAAATTTTCCCGTTTTTGAACGGATTCACGCGCGTGTTTCGCGACCCGTAAGCGAATTCGTGTATCATCGTCGACCGACACGAAACTCGTTACGCTTCTAATTGATATTACGAATAAACTTGTCCAGAAGAAAGGTGGCAAAAAATCTCCGACACATTTCTAAGGAGAAAATGGTGTCCTATATTATTAAAAAAGAAAATCCTTGGATGGCAGGTCATTTCTGAGCAAATTCGATGGGAATTTCGAGTAACGAGATTTCAGTCTGCAAATATTTTGAACCGACTCCTTAATTTCGGGTACCCGGGTATCCAGAATTCAACGATCCTTTGAAAATAAAAGAAAGACAGTATTTTGAGCATACCAGACACATTGCAAATTACAAAAAGCCCGAATCCTCTTTGGAAGCTGATATTTTTCTTTCAGCGCCATTAATTAATACCTGGTCTAAATTGATTCGAGACTTGCCGTAAAAAAGTTGACGATGCAAAGCGTATCTTCGTAGCGAAGTAGGAGAAACAGCGAAATCGGAAGTCTCTATCGTGGACAGCCACACTGTTTTCCTTTCCGCAATTAACGTCTCGGATGTCGGTCCGTCAGGTACGAATTAATTAGTCGTCTGGTTAAGTCTTCCCCGACTCGATCTCTTCTCGAAGTCCTCGACATCGGTACCGGAAGTGGAACACAAACTGAACCGGATTCCTCGAGTTCAGGACTCGAGCGTGTTTCACCCCCTGGAATTTTCCTATAATTAACTGCAGTTTTATTTTCTATTTTCCGTGAAATTTTCTAATTAAACGGGAAAACATTTAAACTTGCAATAATTTGAAAATGATTGATTCGAAATTTTTCTATTAAATTTAAATCTTTTTCTCGTTCTTGAACATCGAACGAAGAAGCGTTCCTTCATGGATCAACTGTCTGATTGGCGGATTTACAGGCGGATGCGCGAAGCCCGGCAAATATTTGGGAATTTGCCTTATGGAGGCGGGAAACTGACGCGAAATAAAATTCACCGTTTCTGGGTCAGTATGTATCTAAACAGGCGAAGCTGCACTGCGTCAAAAGCGCAGTTTCAAAGCGAGAAGAAAAACAGCGAGGAAGTAAAGCTGGAAAAGAAGAGCGAGCGACTTTGAATTACTTCCGTGTCTTCGCATCCCCATCTTATCAGGAAGATCGTATAAATACTTCCATCGCGTGCTGACTTCTTAAAAGAGCTTCGGAAACTAACATTTCAATCAATTATTCCATTCATAAACTTTACTGGTAATACATCGTTTGTATAATTGAAGTTACAGGATATCTTTTCAACGATGTCAACTTAGTTAAAGAAACGGGGAAAGTAACGAAGTGCAGGACGGAGGTGGAGGGTGAGAAAGAAAGTTCAGCGACGGCTTAATATCTTGGAAACGAATAGGGGTTAAGCAGTATTCCAAAAGTTGAAATATGAGGACCAAGGTTCGCGGAAGCGAAATTTCTCCAGAAATGACAAAAAAAAAATATCCGAGTACTGCTGTATTTTTACTCCCTTCTTGCTACCTCTTTTCGCACGATTTTATTTTCATCCCCTGTGCTCGGCTACCCTTTACATATTTATTTCCCGAACGTCGTTCCGAAAATTCTTTGAATTTTAATCAACACGATTATTCTCTAGAAATAAACGAATGAATGCCGAGCATCTCTGAATATTTCCTTTCGTTATAGTCTTTTTATCATCTGATACGGCAACAGGGCCAATTTTGCTGTCCGTTTGATTTCGTTTCCTTGGGCTTTTCATTTCATTACATCCGGCACATTTATCTCGCTTGAGCAACGATTTCAAAGGCAAGGCGAATCCGAGGAAAAGGGAAAACTACTTTATCCAGACTTCCTTTTCGACTTCTGCCCCTTCCCCGTCTGTTAAATTCTTTACACTTGCAAAAGTTCCTTCCAACAATTCCGAGAAGATTCTATCTCGGAATTGAAAGAGAACCCCTTTACGATGTTCCCTTTTTTTTCTGGCAATTACTCTCAGAATGGAAACTGTCTTCAGTTGTAATCTCTTAACCATTGAACGGCAGATGCCGGGTTAATCGTGACCCCAGACGAAGAAAATATGTGTAGTATCGAGCAAAGTAGGCAAAAATCCCTCGATTAAAATTAATCTTTGATTACAAACTTTTGCTGTCTCAGTCGGACAGTTAATTATCCTTCAAAGATTATCAACGATCCATCGAAGTAACGATCTCTCGGCTCGTTTTCACATAGTTTCGAACGTGAAAACGAATGGAATTCCCGTTCGTTAAACTTCAACGTCAATCTTCTCTCTCGCAGCGTCGCTGGTACGCGGCAACTTTAATGAAATCTTTCGGAGCCTTTTTATCCAGCGTGCGCTTTGAAGACAGGATTTTTCTGCTCTCTAATTGCTCTCTCTCTCTCTGTCCAACGACCGAGTTCTACACTGAGTTGCATTGTTTTTGCAAGCCTTACACTTGGTCTCGAGGCGTCGCGTCGGCAAGCAAACCAAGCGAAATATCATGAAACATGAAAATCGCTTTGCCACAGATCTTTTCTAGATGCTCGTTGACATTACGACACAAGTTGACGAATTTTTCTTACTCTTAACCCGTGAGACAAGCCGCTTCTCTCTCGTTGTACCTCGCACTTCCGTTCCAACCATCTTTCTTCTCAGAACTTCTTTTTAATGACGGTCTTCGAGTCATTTGCTTCGTACCTCGCAACGTTTTTCACCATCGACAAAGAGCGCGACGATTGTTGTCGCGTTCGCTCTGTAACTCGCTCCTCGTCGCTCGGATACACTTTTGACGGGCTGCCCGTTTTTCTCGAACGGGAAAACACAGAAATGTCTTCTTCTTCGTAGCCACCCTCGTCGAAAGCTCTTTAACGATCCGTCTTCGGTGATCCAAAGAAAGCCAGAGTTACGGGGAAGAAGCTTTTATTATCTTGAATGTTTCACACGCTTACTTACTCTCAGCGATGGAATTTCTTCTCCCTTATTCGGGAACAGATTGTTCTTTGAATATGTATTTTTAAAGAATTCCAATTAGAGGAACGTTCAATCCCTTTGTGCACGTTTTCTCAGGGGTCGATCGTTTATTATTGACTCGTACTACTTAAAGTGATCTATAGTGGGTGATCAAATTATTAGAGCCACTCGTATAAATTGACGATTTTATCTAAAAAATTTTTAAATACAAATCTAATTAAATAGTTTTCATTGTAATTAGTGTATTATATTAGTTTTTGAAATTTGACCAGTGTTAAAATATCAATGTTATTTATGTTTAGTTACATTTTCGTGAAATTTGGAAACGTTGATATTTTAGTACGATTTGATGGCAAGCTTTCAGGAGGGAATATCTTTGAAATCGAATTCGACGCATCTAACGCTTACATCTGTATATTTATTGCCTTTCTGTCAAGCTAGTCGTGGGCATAGCAGTGCCGGTGCAGCTTTCCGGCAAGATTTTGGTTTACGGCCAAAACTTTCAGTTCCAATACATGATGCCAGACAATGCAACCTTCTTCACCAACTTCTTCGAGGGCTCGTCACGACGACATCGCAGAAGCGTAAGTTGGAACGAGAGGGCTCCTGTTTACGACGTTCTCCAACAAGAACTCGACAGGTAAGCATCCCCGAGTTTACGCGTTAACTCTTTCTAGCTTCGTAATCGCGTGCAATTAGTCCCTCCCGGGGACTGCTGAAACTTTGCCTCGTCAATTTATGAATTAACAGCTTTGACGAATTAATACTTGCAATTCTGATGAATAAACTCGGGATGTTTGGTATTTAACGCTCTGTCGCTAAGTGCAATTAACCTATCGAAATTCTTGTAAATAATATATTGATATTACAATTTGTATATTAATTCCATTGGTCGCTATACGCGGTAGATCGTGCAATTTTGTGCAAAATGTCCCGCAACTTGTGCCATTCGAATATGGAATACATGGGACGCAAATTTAATAAATTATTTATGCAATGTGCAAAGCAATTAGAAAGTGTACATTACGTTAATATGTAATTTCAGAGCTTAATTGCTGTGACGCATTATGATATAATGTCTACAATATTAGGTACACGATACAAATATTTCACTTTAAAATTTAAAATAAAAATTTCTAATTATTAAACACTCTTTTTAGGAGGAACATCGATGGAAGAAGTTGCTTGAAAAAGAACATCTGTGAGGCTGCTGCGACACCTTTGAAAGACGAAGGTCTGGTCGGTGAAATATTGCATCTGCTCCTAACGTAAGACGCTTCGATTCACTCGCTATCAATCGTTCGATCTCTACCAAATTTAATTAGAAAAAAAAAAAACACCGTTTATCCGTTTGATCTTTCATTACAGACCCGATCAAGGAGACGCGTCGACGATGGACAGAGAGTATTTAGAGGCTGCCACTGCCGGAAGAAGACTAGATAATTGTTCGGCCCTTTATCCGTCCTGTCCCTTCGGTGCCGGAATTTTAGACAAAATATCCATCGTTTATTAACCCAGCATCCATCCGGTTTATCAGATTTTTCACGTACGTTCGCCACTTCTCGCGGCTTTAGTTTTCTTCCTCGACCCAGTTGCATCCATCAAGCTCGCGTTACGTCAACTTTTCCTTCACAGCGGAATAAATCTCTTTCTGTCTTGCGTTACACACGCTGTTACGCTCGTTACGACGCGATAAACGAGCAAGCAAGCCAGCCAGCGCAAGCCAACAGCTTTCGTAACTTTTCCACGCGAAATTCTCGTTAATTAAAGGCTGGCTAGCGTCGAAATAATTTTCAGCGTGGCTTATGAAACGGAGATTCTTTGATCCACCACGATACGTTCTTTTTTCCCCTCCGCCTCACCCTTCCACCACGTTCATTTTCTCCGTGCTACTTACTCCTCGAATTTCCTCGCATTCGAGGCACGATTAATCAGAGAGAAGAGAAAATAAAAAAATTGAAGAAAAAGAGAAAGAAAAAAAGAAACGAGGATGCTTGCCGTCAGTATTTTATACAGCTTTCTAGATTAAGTATACTGCAAACAGGTGTTTGTGAGGGATATCACGGTTGTGTATAGGTGCGAAATAATTTATTATTAAGTGCCAGTTTCACGGGATCGTTTTAAAGCGCGAACCGGACGTTTAATTGAAGTCGCTTTAATCGAAAGGCAGGTTCACATTTAAAGCAGCAATTGCCGGCTGACAAAGTCTCTATTTCTGCGACTCATGGGAATTATTTCGTCGATTTTCCACCCGGACGTTCCGTCTCGCTTCGAGAAGTACAGTTAAATGCATTTGCTAAGTTTAATGAACTGCCTTGTTTGATAAGTACACTTATACAATCGCACGCTCACGGTGTATCGGGGAATAGCTGTTTCTACTGTTACTTGATCGAGAAGTTTTGTCGTCGAACAAGTCTATAAAGAAATCGGTTTGGAAAACTTGAACAATGCGTTGAAATATATGTAAAACAATACTGTGCTAAATATGAAAAATGAAACTTATATTTCCTGTCCTTTTGCGATTGAAAATTTTCTCCTGTGTTGATGATAAAAATGTTAAAAATAATTTGGAAAAAATAATACAATTTTCAATTATCTGTTACAAGATTTAACAAGGCAAATAATTCAAATTTTCCCTTTCGCTACAATGTAATTTTTCCTGGAAAAGCTTGCAGGGAAAGATAGAAACCACTTTCCCCGAGGAGGAGCCTGGTTTGGTTGCCACTGTACTATATATATTTTTAGGTAATAATTTTATTCTTCTGACATTTGATATTAAGTTGAATTTTCAACCGTACACGTACCTTCCTTCGCTGGTATAAAATTATCCATGATAAAATTACAAACTCTGGCATCGGACAAAATAAATATGTACCTAGAAAGAGGAGGAGCCAGAAGTAATTTAAATTTCTCAAAAAATTAAGGATTCTCGGATTGGTGGGGACCAAAGCACCGTTATCAATATTCCAAGGCACCGCTGTCCGTCCAACAGATTCAATTCCAACGGAGCAAGGATTCCAGGACAGACGGGCGTATTTCCATAGCAAGTTTGTACGAGTCTCGTGCGGCAAGTTCGCGAGGACATCTTGGCCCAGCTCCCGACATCCATGCTGATTATGCGACTGTTGTTCTGGAGCATCCTCTGTGTTACCTTCATTACCGCGGCCAAACTCGTCGCCGCAGACAGACCCACCAGGTCCTTGACGTTCCGGAAGGGCAGCTCCTACTTCGTAAGTATCTGCCAACTGCCTTCCTACTTTCGCTAATAAAATCTTTCGATCAGAAAGTTCTTAAATCGCAATTATGAAAATAAATCGTTAATCATATATTTTTTAAATCTTTTTAATATTATAATATTTTGAGTATTAAATAATTTTAAAAAAGGGTTCGTCCTGTCCCTACACGGTTCGATAGCTGAAGTAAATTTTCCACGACCTAACCGTGACTAGGATAATGCGTTCGACTCGTAGTCATAATACATTTCAGGATCCACGAATTACGGCGCGATGGTTTCATAGTGAGTGCATTAATGCGGTGCATCATCGAGTGCTCATCTGCTACCCTTTCAAGCTGAAAATATGCCGTTGCGATCAGTTTACGTTATATCACGGGAAGAACACGCGTTCCGACAGCCTATCGACCAACGAAATTATCGAAACGGTATATTTAACCCTTTCCATAGGAGAACGACGATATTTTAGTAATTAGTAAATTTAACGAAACATCCGGTATTAATTGTAATAAGTTTACGTTCGGTCGTAAAATTTCCAGCGAACGTTTCCAACGGAATTTGTTCGACCCAGTGACGGAGAATTTAGGATTTTAGGGGTGCAGCAGGTGCGAGGCTCGGGTAGGCTGCATTTCCAGCCGCCATTCCACCAGAAGAATTATGCAGCTCGCGATGATCCGGTGCACTTACGAGCGAGTGCAACGCGACGGTATCGACGACACTGCACGTGCGCTACTCCTCCTAATGTACGAGACACCGGCTGAATTTCAGATCAGCATCCATAAATCGATACACTCCGCTCGACCGTGGGCCAATATGCAGGGAGCAATAATAAAGTGCAAAACTACCCCCTCCCACGCATCGCGTGCCACTTTATTCGATAACTAAGGCGATAGCTCCTTCGCAGATGAAGAGCTCGTGAAACTGTTATGATAAACTTTATTCAATTTCTCAGCCGGTGCTACTTGAAAGATGTTCTTGTTCCAATTAATTACAGCTAGGATGATATTTGACACGGACATGGTGGACGGTTAAAAAGAGGTTGCCAGTGACTTTAGAGAATGGTCGGAAAAATTGAGCAGAAGTGTATCGCATGGGATACGTCCTCGCAATTTATCATCGTTCCCTTTCGACAGTCCTGAATACATTCATACCCTCTCCAGCTGGATTATGCAACACGATGGAATGCACACGCGCAATATTTTCATGAATTGGAAATCCTTGCTTCGGAGAGTCGACATTCTTTCAGGAGTTTCCGGAGATTAATCTTATCTTTATTAATTAACTCTCAAGGATATTAATCTCAAGTTAAAAATATAATTTTGAAACAAAACGAAACGGTGTAAAATTTAGAAAATTGGGTGTCTCTCCATGGTCCGCCGTCCAAGGATTAAATCTTCGCTACAGAACTCCTGTAATATTTCTTAAAATTTTCCATTTTAACCTTGCCATTGTTAACCACGATTTTTCTTTTTCAGTACAGGGTGAATTACAAGCTGACTACCTTCTCGTACACTACGATCTTCGCCCATGCAGCTGGTTTCAAGTTGGTGTGGGAACTTCCTAGCGGGCCGGTTCGGATCAAGAGGTCCATCTCCGACGTTCACGAGGCCGCGGAACTGGTGTACGAAAGGTAATAAATAGTTTAATAGTCCGTGAATAATGCAACGGGCGGTAGCGAGACGTAGAGAAGTCTTGTGAAATTGGCGAGAAGGGTTGCTGGAAAAGGGTGCCGGATGGATTTCTGGCCATCGGGGCCGAGGCTTTCCGGCCTCGACCACTGGATCGGCCAATGCTGTACCCGCCGACTGCATCCGCAGTTAGTCACCGCCCTACCTTCACTTCCGTTTTCTTATTTCCTTCGGGCTCCTCCAGCCTTCGTTTCATCCCTTCCAGCTAAGCATCCGATGGATTTCCTCGATTTTTCTCAGAATTTTATCCTCTGAACCGTTCGTGCACCTCCTTTCAGTCTGGCTTCTTTATTTTTCTTAAACAAAGGTGGAACTTGTCGAAATTTAGAATTGGCACACCAATGGAATTCTAAAATGTTATTCGAAGTTAAACATTTTTAAAAGTTTCAGTGAAAAGAATTTTTCTTCATTTTGAAAATTTTCGAACGCTAAATAAGCATTTTGTTGGTCGAAATGGTTTGAAATCTTAATTTATATTCCACGAACATTTCAGCCACGGTTTCGATGGTAGATCCTGTCTGATGAAGAACGTTTGCCAAGCGATGGAGTACGTGAGGCACAGAGATGGGGTAATAGCGAAAATATTAAAATTACTGATGGGGTAAGCAAAATTAGTATCCATTTCTTCGTACGAAAATTCCTAGTTAATTAGTCGTGGTTAATTTCAGATCGTACGGGAATAATGGAAGTTTGCAGGATGATGTTTACTGCGACATTCACGTCAAGAATTGCCCCCTCGAGTTAATAGGAATTGATAGTTTTATAGAGCAATAAAATGAAGATTGCGTTACAATCTGCTTGATCCTGATTTATATCTTCCATTTAAATACGTAATGAAGCTCGTTTTATTCAAAGTTGATAGAACAGTTTTAATTTTTGCTGGATAATTATTTATAAATTAAATTTTATTATAAAAGAACTAATTAAATCGTCGATCGCGATTCTTATTTCTCCAACGAATGGATATCTCCTCGTTGGGTCTTATTTTTAGAAGTCGAACCGGAAGTGTCGGTCGTTCATCATCCTGGTGAATTTTCCACCCTTCTGCGACAGCTCTCGCCAACATTCCACGACAGAACGGTTATAATTGCATCCACGTCGGACCACGCGTTAACGAAAAGCATTAATTTAGAATGCTGTGCGGTTTTCTTGCCTGAGACGACGAATATGGTGTGGGTGGTGGTCGCGAGAGCGCGCAACTCCCATATGCAATTAACAGACGCTCGTTGCGCAGCTATGGTCTACGAAATGAGGAAATAAGTACCGTGGCCTGGTGAAAAACATCTCTCCTTCTTCCTCTTGGATGAACTTCCTTTATTTTTTTACTAGCCTTACATCCTGCCAGTGAAGATAGGATGAATTAATATAAGGCAACTGTTGAAAGTACAATAAACGAGTGGAATCTTTGCTTTTATTGTTAGATTTTATAAAAAAAGAAATTTATTCAATACATTTATTCAAATGAACTTTAGGATATTAACTCAACTATTAATATTTCCTTCTTTTTTATTAAATATTAAATTTTGTTTGCAATTATGGCACTTTTAAAAATTTTCAGACGCTTTTACATAGATCTTAACCTAGTTACAGAATGGAGAGCCGTTTTGTTTGTGCAAATAATTGTCGACTTACTTCTGATCAAACCTGTGAAAAGGAGCGAGTCGGTTCCCGTTAACTCACGCCTGTTACTGATCTTCCAGTTTGAGTAACATGTCTCAGTATAGAACGCACTCTAGCAGTGTTCACTCGATTTTCATAGGAAAATTTGTTTTCTCTTTCGATAAATCAAAACGCATGAGAAGGAGAAATAGTGGTGTGATCTCGTCGAAGGGATGCCAGGCATTCGACGTGTTGCTATTTTTCTCCTGTGTCTTAATTTTTTAACGATCCATGCGACTGAGAATCAAAATGACACGAGGATTTTATCCAGGCCGAAAAGGTACTTGATCTTCCCGGAGGGCAGCAATATGCAGGTAAAAAATTAACAAAATTTGTGTCAGAAAGTAATCACACTCAGAGTTAATTACATTAATTAAAAATGTATTTTTGCTTTTCTCTTTGATAGATGGTATACTGTCTGACCTTTGGAACGTACATTACAGAAACAGACGTGGTGGTGGGAATAACAGCTGCTATGGCTTGGGAGCTACCGACCAAAGTTGACCCAAAAGTAACAAAGCTGCTTCATCGTCGAACCAGAAGCGTCATGTTTCCCAAAATAGAGGCGTTTTTGCAGTCGTAAGTAAATTACTGTACTTTGAAAGGTATTCTTTCATTTAATCCTCTTGTTAACGGGAGTGACGCAACTATTATTGACTTGCACTACTTGATAACAGCGTTCGCTCTAATTTCCTTCAGCCACGTTTAGAAATTAGTAACCTAAGACATTTTCTTTACTTCCTGTGACAATTTCAAGTAATTCTAAGCTTCTGATATTTCCCTGTTCCTCTCATAATTAATTTTATAAATTACTTACCCATGTTCGCAGTATTATTGACTTATACTACTTAAAATCTACCTTTTCTCTATAATCATCGTGATTTTTGTACTTTTCGTTTAATGAGTTTCACTAGTGGCACAAACTAAGTAGGAAACAGGGTGTTAGATCGTAAAGGGAGGAGGATGGATCCTGAGTAAAAGGGTGGGAATTTTAATATCTTTTTTTTTGTGATCCCTCTGTGCCTTGTTCGCTTGTTGTTTTTGTCTGACGAAAACTCGCTTCCTATTCGCTCCTGAAGTGTGATATAACATGCAAATGGAGCCCTTTTTTTCCTGGCTGGCACATGCAAATGCATGGCAGGCTCAGGAATTTTCATGAGAAACGTGTGAGAATAACGAAACAGGAAGTCGCTCGATTTGATTCTGTTCCATTTATATAACGCCTTCCGTTTCCTTTCTCTCAACTATTTTCCCCTTCTCGATGAACATATTACAGAACGAATTACTCAGAATAAATCATGGAAAATAATTTTAAAATTATCTCCTCATCAACTTTTCCTGCTTTTCTATTTTTTAACAAAGCTGAAGGGACGAAACGAATTTAAATCTGCTAATTGAATCAACACCGTTCCGTCGATTCAAGAACGCTCTAATGACTCGAAACAGCGATTTCGTGCGACGCCTAGTTATCCCGGAAGTTCGTGTCGAGGAAGTTTCCGGCGGTGGTATCGGCCGGTAAAGCGTAGCGCGTTCTCCGAGCTCGGGCGCTTGTTCCGACTTTCAGACGGGGAAATATTTTAAATTAAACGTCATTGACAGGACGGGACTTGATGGGAAGGCTTGCGTGATGAAGGCACTTTGCGAAGCGGCCCAAAGGGATCCTGCTGACGTAGGCAAAGGAACCCTGGTCCAGGAACTTCTACACGTAATATTTACGTAAGTACATTCTTCTTTGCGCGTTATAAAAATTTACCAACGAGGATTTTAACGTTTATAAAGTTATTACATTTACACAGAAGATATTTATATTCATGAGTGTATTAATACCGGATGCAAATGGATGAATATGGTGCAAAATATTAACAGCACAATGATAATACCATTAATATTAAGTGATATATTTGCATTCATATTGGGGTCACCGGAGAGACATCTGCAATAACTTTCTCGCAAATCCTCCCTCAACCATCCTTCAATTGATTATATCCATTATTCAATATCCATTCCTATACACATCCTTTGGACTGACTATAACTCGTCTTACCGACAAGTCGAATAGATCGAATCTCCTTTGAATATAGTTATTCATATTTTTTAAAGATTCTCCGAAATTTTGCTGTATTTTTGTAAATGCATTCCCATCGTACGGGTGCATGCAATGGATCGAAGGAGGAAGATTGATATCGCACGTACTCGTTGATGGGCACATAATGAAACATTCAGCGACAAAACAGGAGAGTATCTAATACGAACAGTTAGTCAATTAGAGCGATTATCAAGCCAAAACGTCGGGCTGACCGGAATGTAATCAATTAAAGGAACTAATCAACCGAAACGATTGAGTTACGAGTGGACTCATGTAACCGATTAACCAACACTTAGCCGGTCAATTTAGCATGGATAAATCATTTCGCTTCAATTGTTTCTTAATTCAGTGAAACCAGCGTTCAATGTATCGAATTCTTTAATCTTTTATCCTATACGAATCAATTTTCCCTGGAGTTTGAAACTTTCCAACTTTTACTTCGCCGAGAATCGATTAGCTATTTTGCTAGGAAACAGTAGCCATTAAAGTTAACCAAACTTGGACGGGATTAAAATTTAACCAAGAGGGAAATTTCAAAGATTATAAACTTTCGGTTAATTGAATTTATTCGAGGAAAATTCACGTGTTTCCTGATGGAATCAGGTCGAAAATCAGATTCCGGTAGATCCTATCGTTCGAAGGAATTCTCTGATTCGTCAGTTCCATTTGGCTACCTTAAATCCCATTTTCCTTGTTGCAGGTTGCCCAGGGACGGAGGACGGTTCGAGCGATCGCGGGATCAAGCTTACGAGCACGCATACCGGAGCAGCGAAAATTGCGGCCAACTTTATCCGACTTGCCGGCACTCCATTTACGACCTAGACTTCTGAGCTCCTCTTCAGGGATACTCATGTGTACGTTCAATTTTCTCCCACTTTTAGTCAAACACCCTTAACGAGATTACGATGAAGATCGGGTGTAAATAAATATTTACAATATTGCAGAATAAAAAGAAATTGGAAGGTAAAATTATAGGGAGACATTTTAATATTGTAATAAATTTTTATTCGTTGTACTACAATCACAAATAAATTATTTCCAATATTTATTTAACGATTACACGTTATTGCAGGGCAAGTGGTTAATAAATTTGTCTCTGAAGAATTGAAGGAAGGGTGCAATTGGACGCATTCGTATGCGTGTTCACCGTTGACCGCGTTTCTTTCGGACGTGCCCCGAGGAAGAAACGCTTCCGAAGTTTTCCTGGCTACCATCCCGGTGCTGGACGATTTTTCAACCCGAACATTGCCGCATCACTGCATAATCTTCATCCACCGCGAACACGGTTGCCCGATTGCTGCCAAGTTGTGCGGATCTGAATTCATTTTTTCTTTTTAAGAAAATTCTCCATATCCGTGCTTTTATCAATATTATATGAAGCACAGGGTCAATTAACCCTTTAATACAAAATTTATTTTCGCATGTTCCTAATAATTCCCGAGAATCCCCGAGCAATCAGCGTTTCAATTAAAACTGTATCTCCATATAACTCCTATTTAATTTCGCTTCGAATAATTAGTCATTTCTAACTTCCAGCTTGTAATCAGGCTAGTATACATAAATTAGTCGAATCAATTTACAGAGAAATATTTAATAAAATGGGTAACTTTATTTTGAAATAGAAAAGTGGAAGTTGAAAGGAAGTTCCTGAAAGAGCTGATTGATTTCGAACGAATGCTCGAAAGAGACTGTGGGTTAATTTAGTGTATGGTGGTAAGAGAAATGGAAATTGGTCTGGAATCGACATCAGGACCGGTTCGATTGGGTAATCTGTTTAATTCATTGTATCGATTAAAAAGAATTTCATGAGAGGGAAATAAAAGACGAAAGAGCGCGAGTGTACGTAGAATTAATTGGAAGAGTGCCACCTCTACAAATTTGTTCGTTTCGTTTTCTCTGAAACAAATCTATCTACGTGTAGCTGTCGGTTATCGTTCTGCTTTTATCCGAAATATTTTCTAATCAAATTTCATACGATTTCTATCGATGGATTCATGGCTCGTTAGGCGAGAATGGTGTCGAGCTTTTTGTAAACGGTAAAAAGAAAAACGTCACCATTTAAACGTCCAATATTTAACAAGCGAGTATTACGCTAAATACGTTCTCCACGTTTTATTAATGCATTCGCGACGCGGTTTTGAACGAGAAATAAAAATCTCTCGTTGGTTTTGAATGAAACACGCACCCATTCCCGGGGTGGATGGCTCTTTATTTCGATTCCACGAGAAACGCACTCGTGCGTTGCGTTTTCAGACCAGACTGAAAACTTGAGCTTGTTCAAGTATTACCAACAATGGTCAGTTTTAATTGCACACTTGTCAGAGAGGTAATTTTTTACCACGTGATCTTGAACTGTAACATTTTTCTGAATGTGTATTATTTCAAGAATGTTATAGGCTTTTTATGCGAAATAATTGAAATTTTGAAATAATTTATTCCAAAGAAATATGAAAAACTCAAGGATACTTAGAATACTGAAAGAGAAAATATTTTTATGAATCCTCTCTGCGAGGATTAATATCGAAGACGAGAAACGAATGATTTTTCGGAGGGACCTCATAAAATTAATCCTTCTTACAAATAATATTCATTTGTATTCAGCAGCGTCGAAAATGACAAAGCGACGGACGGGTATAAAAGCAGACAGGTTGAATAAATGACGCAAATGGATTTCGTCGGGGCTGGTCGCATAAATAGCAAAGTAGTCGGCGGAACGAAGAGTGTCCTGGGCCACGGGGTGTCAACGAACCGGAGTTGAATTACGCGAATTACTGCGATACGATTCGCGACGAGAATTAATAGAAAATGGTAGAAAGATCGCGGATCATCGTTCCGTGCTCGGCGAGTAATTAGAACGATGGGGAACGGTCTTCATTCAACGGTGTTCGTGAAATTTTATCCACCGGACTTGTCGGTCGAAAATATAATTGCGAATGTTCGTCGCTGGTGAAACGGAACTGCGGATTTTCACCAACGATAATACATTTTTTTTTTAGGGGGCGTGTTTCTATGCACTATCGGTAGATAAGTGGTATTTTGCACTTTTATGTCCATTTAATATGCAATAGTCTGATAATTAGATAGCGAGGAATATTCACTTAATGGAAATTAAAAATTTTTTATAATTCTAGTAGCTATTATATTACCAAAAAAAAAAATAATTATAAAAGTGGAATTTTTTAGAGAATAAATTATTTCATTTCAAAGGGATTCAGAAGTAATCTTGTTCCATTATCATTATAAAATGGAATAATGTAATCATTTATACCTAAAGCGCGAAAAATGGACACTTAAAGAGCGAGATACAATTGCCATGGTGGATTTTAACGACTAATTTAAGGAGACTTAACGATCCCGCCTTAAACTGCTCGCTAAATGGTCCAGGAGAACGTTCTAACCACTATTACTTGTCATTATATCATTCACCAGTTTCAGTCACTTATCGTCTCTGTCCGAGGGAACCAGCTCGACCAATTCACTTACGTTATACAACGTAATTTGCGAACTATAACAGAACATCGAGTATGAATATGTCGTTTGTCATACTGTTGATCGGATTTCTGTGTCTCCTTGACCTCTCAGTTTCCACGAATCATAGTATCAAACGGACCAAAAGGGAATTCGATACCACATACTTGGTATTCCCTGAAGGGAGCAATATTCAAGTGAGTTTAGTCTTTCTGCCACTTGCTGGCTGTTAGTGTTATTTAATAATTTTTCATTCTCTAATCTCATAATTTTCCATTATACAATTTCCCACCCTCAATTCCTCACCCACGAATTTCCCATTTCCCATTCCCAATTCTTCAAATTCCCAATTTCCCATCGTACAATTTTCTATTTTTAATTTACTAGCCTAGCCCCAATTTCCACTCCCCAAATTTCCCAATTTTTCTCTGAAACGTTAACTGGTCTTTCCAGCTGGTGTACTGTATGAGTTTAGGCACCTACGTGAAGCCTACCGGTTTGCTCAGTTTGGGAGTGACAGTGGGTCAGGCATGGCAGTTGCCTTCGAAGAGCATGCTGTCAAACAAGTTTAGGGATTATCATCGTCGAAGCAGAAGAGAGTTGTATCGCAAAGTGGAGCTTCTGTTGGGAAGGTGAGTTTGAAAAGAGTCTTGCCGAACGAAACTTCTTTGAGCATTTACCCTGTCGAAAAAAAGCTCCTCCCTCATTTTTTGTACGATGAAAAATCCCTGGAAACCGTTCATCGCATCCTCTCGTACGAAAATCCGAATCATCGCGCGATTCTTGCCAGGAAGGGATCAAAGGGATCATGGTGATTGTCGATAAAACCGTTTTTAGATCTTTGTACTCGAAATCTATGGCCACTTTTCTTGGTCGAATCGTGGAAACGTGTTAGCGATTAAAATAGCGAGATTCTGAAGGGGGTTCTTTCGTGGAGGAATTGGGGGGATTAAAGGAAACCGAGGGGATTCTCGGTTGAAAAGCTGAGAATTACGTGTTCAGAAAGTTTTAGAGACGTTGGCTGGAGTTTTCAGCCTGTACCACTACAGATAAGTAAACTATAAAGTGTTGAAGGCAAGCAAAATAATGGAATTTTAATTTACAATTATTTCTGAAAGAAATAATTTTGCAATAATTTTCTGAAGGTGAAAAATATGATGTTTCAACACTTCCAGGTCGGTGAATAGAGAAAGATTTCAAAGGAAATGGAGGTTTGAAGAATGTTTTATTTCCTTGTTTTTCATATTCTTCTTCGTTTCATTTTTAACGCAATAGAAATTCTAAAGAGACTGCAAAAGGGAACGAAGGGGGGAGGGGTCTTTTAACCAAGTTAGCTGGCACAGTTTCGATGCGCCTTTACGCGAGACGCGGTCACTTAGATGGCAATTCAGATATCGCGTTCTCCTCCGAAATGTACCATTTCCGGTGAAATTAAATCTTTAACAACATCCGACTATGAAAGACCTCGAAAACACGATTAAATTGCTCTTGGTTCACAGGGAAGAATATTCTTGAAGCTTTCTATGCATTTCAACGAAGGACCAGCCAATTTCTATTAAGAATATTGATGGAACATTTATGTAGTCATTTTCGTCAAACTTCAAGCTTTAAATTGAAGTATCATAAGTGCCATTTTATAATACCTTTATGTCTTCAAATTCTATTAGACTTCATACATTACAAAATTTATCATAGTTTGCTTCAAGTAGCAACCAGCCATTTTGTATTAAGAATACTAACGAGCCCTTCACATAATGATTTTCGTGAAACTTCAAGCTTTAAATTGACGTATCATAAGTGCCATTTTATGGTACTTTTATGTCATGAATTCACGATTGAATTGGGTTTACTTTTCCCAATATGATCTTTTCACAGTTTTAAGGGTTCGCCGCATTGTTCCCTCTCCGCGAAGGGTTTCTTCATTTTCGGCCGATTGGAGAGGCATTTCCTTGTGTATGCAAAACAAGGAATTTTTTTTACCGTCGATAAAACGGCCTTCTGCCTGGCCACTTGTCCGTTTCTCGCCGGATAATCGTCGAAAACGACAATGAGAAGCAAGAGGAGGGTTAAGTGGCCGGCTCTCGACACTCCTTATCCCTTCGATCCACGTCACGAACGTGAACAAACGTTGACCTCCGTTGTGAAAATGGAAGGCGATCGCGAAACGCCACTGATAGAACTGCTTTTTCAATCTCAAAGCTCTGCCTCTCTCTCCTACCCCCTTATGAGTGACGTACATAGAAGAAGCTGGTGAAAGAAACAAAGCTCGGCCGTCCAAGCAAAGCTTTCGTCCCTTGTTTCTGTCGATGCCGGTGAAAGGGTTGAGCTTTTCGTGGATTCGGCACGATTGTGCGCCCTGAATCGCGTTAACGATAAAGCGAGCCTCGAGATGTTGACGAACGAATAGGGCCCTCCTCGAAAATGTGCCTCTGCTTTGTTTCATTTTAAATAATGATCCTTCAGCCAAGCGATTATGAACCGAGGCTCGAGAGAATTTATTGAAATAAATCAAATAACTTCCATCGAAGGAGCATTACAGGGGGTTCAATTAGTTTTTCATTAATTTTCTTACGTGAAATACTCCCTTTGTCGACAACTCGTGTACACCGTTAGCGGATGACTGGTCGTTTTTCACCTACGTATATATACGCCCTCACAGAGAAGGGGTTAAACCGCACAAGAAGGCCAGCCAAGACTGTTCGAGTATTGACAAACGAGAGGGATTTATCTCGATGGGCGAAAGGGGTGCATTACTCGAAAGGAAGCATTATCGATCGATTAAAACACCCCCCAACCCCGTCACGTGTCGCGTAGCCGTTTGCATAAATATCTTCGATTGGCCGATATTGGTAGCCATTTGTCAAATTGCTGCATCGGAATTCGCGCGACCCCGACAAATGGCATTCAAGATTAATTCTTATATTTATGCCCGTTTCATTTACTTCCCTCGAAATCGATTTCCCTGTTCGTTCGACTCGTTACTTTCATCCTAGTAGAGGAATAATAAAAAGTCGTTTCAATTATCTGTTTAATTTCAACAAAATTCATTTCCTTTTCAAGAAGGGGTGGAAATCGATGATCTATAAATTGAAAGGGGAAACTGCAATATTATTTCAAATATATTATTTTTCAAAAAAAAAAGGAAGCATTCTAGGATTTGGACTGTAAAATCAGTTTGACGACCGTATATATACGTGCTTGGTAGGTAAAGGGTTAAACACGATCCCAAGATTCCCAGCGGTGTCGCGAATAGACAGGAAGGGCGCATTATTCGAATCCTAATAGCGCAGCATCGTGCTCTGTAATTGCCCAGTATTTGCTTTCGGGGTAACCGGCTACGGTTTTGGGCGGGTTTAGCTGAAAAGGGCGGAGTGGGTGCTTGTAAAGGTTCACCAGTTTACACCGTACCACTTGGTAGCCCTGGCTCGGTATTATCGCGAACTTAATGAATAGACCGCCGACTAACGGACAGCAAGACGACGATAACGAGGACGATAATGACAAACGATCCGAGAGACCTTTGCTGTTACCTACCACTTAAACCCTGTATCCTGTTGCGAAGTCAGGGCAACGACGGAAGGTCCTGCGTCCTTAAGGCGATCTGCGATGCCTCCGCAAGAAGTCGACAGGAGATTGGCAAGGGATCCTTCCTTCAGGAGATTCTGCACGCAGTATTCACGTAAGTGTCTTTATCTTTCTAATTTTTTTTCAATTCAATCATTCAATCGATTGTTTTCCATTTCCATCGACGGTAAGATTGATTAAAAGACAATCGAACAGGAGAGGAGATCGAAATGGAAAGCGTTGATTAATAGAATGTTCATCAAGGCAAAGGGAGAAGCTAAGAAGGTGGCGATCGAAGCGAATGGTTAAACGATGATTAGCGAAAAGATTGATTAAGGAAGATGTAATATTGATCAGACAGAGGCGTTGATTAATCGAAGGTTGATCGTTAAAAGGGACAGGCTAATATGCAAACGCCACCCCTTGAAATTTAATATCGCGATCCCTCGGTAAACTTCATATCTTCCCAAACCTTCATTGACATTTAAATTTCTCATTCGCTTGGGAATCAATATTCATCGAATATAACAGTGGAAGGTCGGTAGGTAAACTTTGTTGGATGTTTCAATGGAACGCTGGGAAAGAAGATTAAAATAAAAAGACAGAAGGGAAAATAGAGTATGGGTGACGGATGTATCTGTCATCAAACTGTCGTCGGGTGCAGGTTTTTCGAAGTCCGTTCAAAGCTGCCAGCAAGACGGGCCCGCCTGGGTTACACTTTTTCGATAACACGTTGAATTTATTCATGGCATCCGGTGTGACGCTTGACGTAGTCTTCGACCGACACAACCGGGGGAAACTTGAGAAACCCGTCGAGGCTGAACTCGCTGAATTTCCTTCGACAACTTTTCCCGCCGTCCCGTTTTAATAATCGTTCGAAAGTTTCCAACGCGTCAAGAATCGTCAGTTTCTCGCTGATCGAAACGAAGCTGCCTCTATTCTTCCCTGTTCAGCAAGTTCCGGATTGTTGTTTAATAATTAATCGCGATTTGTCAATTATCTTCTTCAAATCATCGTTTTAATTTCAGGGTGCCAGATGGATTCAGCGATACAGAATCAATGACCGACTACGACAGAGCCTACCTTTGGAGGGAGAAGTGCCAGGAAGTGCTGGACAAGTGTCCAAACGTGTTCTGAACAGACAGAGAATCATTCTTCTTCATTTTCTAAGTGACCACACGATCCTCGACCATCTAGGAGGCTCCTCGAAAGCACTCGAGTTACGTCTCCCATCGAGGTGGCAGGGAAATCGTCTCTAATTAGTGTGCTTCATTTACTTACTGCTTTACATTAACACCTTGATGGTCAGTGTGATGAATTTCAGGTGATTTTCATACAGTTTTTCAGACTGAACAAGCTGTTCTTGGACAGCGGACCATGGAGAGAGCCCGAATTTTAATTTAATCTCGTTTAAAATTTGTGTATTTAATTTTAGGATAATATCCTTAAATATTTTTGTTTTTAAATTCGAGTCTCAATTGAGTCAAGGGTTAAAGTGAATCTTGAAATAAAGAAATTTCCAATCAACGTTCATTCCCTTCACCAAATTAATTACACATTCTAGACAATTGTGCCAAGACAAATGATGAAAAGTTAATATTTTACATCAACGAATCAGATTCTTTCGGAGAATAAGAAACCTTAAGGTTAATTAATCAGAGAGTAACTGTTACAGAGATCGTACATTTTCTAAGATCCCTCGTTATCTATCGAGCAGACGTTATCAGTGAATCCATTAGTCCTACAATAATCTTGGGTACTGTCTAGAATAATGCCAGTGTGCATCCCGGAGCACGCAACCTTCCGGGGATTCGGATCTAGTGCAATGGTTTCTCTATTTTGCTTGCATGCACGCGTCTACCCGAATACTCTGTTTATGCGTGTGCGAATATATGCGCCTATAACGCGATTCTCCCTTTGAGAACGTCAGTTGGGGCTTGAAATTTGTATTACTCCACGGTATGCGAAAATTGCAACAGTATGCAATGAAGAAGATTATAAATTCAGGATAGAAAATTATATAACGGAAAGCAATTGTAACAATCGTCACCTAGATCTACAAAAATTAATAATGTTTAAAATTTTTCCTTAACCTTTGGAACGATTTTAATAATATTAAATAGGAATTTGTTAGGATACTTTAGAAATGCACAGAGGTTTAACGATAGGGGTGTTTAAAATTCACTTTCGTGGACTTCAAAGGGAACCTTTCCCGTTGCCCCTCGTCTCTTCATTCATTTATTCGAAAAGTATTGGGCCGACGCAATTTCGCGAAGTCCCTGTTCCCGTTTAAAATGCAGCGACCCGTTTAATTAAGACCGATCGGCCGGCATCGAGCAAAACCAGCCCTCGTCTTGGACATCGAATAAATCACTCGTTGCTTCCTCAACCTACTCTCCAACCGTGTTCCACGTTGTAAAGGGAATGAAAAAGTAGCAACATCATCGTAGATGGAAGAGGGGTAGCAAGTAAAATTACCCCGTAGATGAGAGCCACGAAAATGGTCAGGATTCCTTGAGATTGGATAAAGTAGGGACGTCGTCGTTGAATATATTCCCGGAGATTTGCGAAATTTAAGAACACCCTGATCCTACATAGTGAGCACGGCTTCAGGATCGAGACGGGTTCTTCTTCTTCGTTCCAGAATTCTTCAGAACCAGCAGCTACGCGAATTTGAAATTCCGTCACGAGAACCGACTGAGAAAAGACACAGGGGTCGTTTACAATATACAGACCGTTTAACAGGATACGTCCAGGAATGAATAAAAAGTTTCTGGAGAGATTCGAAAGGAGAATTTTATTCTTCAGGGTTCGAGTAACTTGTAGTATTCAAAAAAAATTTTGAATTGGGAATATAACAAGAGGTGCTTCGATCTTCTTAATTACATCCATCTAATTATATTAATAAACACTCTTTTCAGAAATAATCATCTCTCAAATGAAACAACGCTGTCCATCTCCGATTTAGAAGCAGAACCTGGACAAATACAATCGAGCGACTCGTGCGATGATGAAAAACAGTACGCCAGGTTCGATAACTGGTAGGTCAAACACGCGTGGTCGTTCGAGGCGGGTTCGAAGCGGAACGACGCCAGTCCGCGAGGAACGCGTAAACAGATAGACCGCCGCTTCGGTCAGCTTAGTAACCGCGAAAGATGTTCATCGCTACGTCGTGGAGGAAGTTTGCAAGCCAGCTGCTTCTCCCAGGAGACGTCTGAGCTCTTCGAGAAACCGCGAAACGGCTGATTTCAGCCGGTAATTCCACGAAATGAGAGCCCCGTGGCTCGTCCTGATTCTCGCCGAGATCCTGGACTCGATCCCGGCCCTCGGGGACACCGTGTGTCACCGTAATCACACCGACTTCATCGTTCCCAGTCAAAGGTCCACGGTGACTCTATCCAGACGTAGGCGTCTCGCTTTTCCAAAGGGCAGCGCGTTCGTGGTAAGTGTGGACATTTTTGGAATTGTTGAAACGGAAGCGTTTTTCGACGGAATACCAAACGAGATACCTTGGGATCACTGTGCCAGACAGAGGTGCTGGTATTCGTGGCAGAATGGAAGATTAAAGCAGTGATTTAGTGATATTTGTGATTGCGGAGGGTAGTTCATCTTCGGACGGTGGAAAATGGGTCAATCGAGACCTGGATCTAGGAAAGGTGTAAAACGGTGCATAGGTTAAAATTAGACACTTTAATTTTTCAATGGTGCTGAGGCTGAAATTAGGTAGTTGGGTGGTTAAACAGTGTTCTGATTAAAATTAAGTATTCCATCCCCATTAACCCTTTGAGGAGCAGTGACATGGGAATCGTAATCAGTGACCCCAGAAACCATTAGATAACCTTTGATTTCAATAATTTGTTTGGAAGAAAAATATTCCCCTCAAAGGGTTAGGGAATGTTTGATCGTTGTCTCAATGACCCACCGTCCGAATATTGCTTTTTCAGTTTACAAATTTCACAAAAATTCTAAATTAATAGCTGTTGATCAAGGGTGCTTATCATTGGTGTAACAGTGCAATTTTTTTTTTCTTTTAGATGACAATATCCATTTTGCAACCGATTCCGGTGAAGTTGCCCGCGGTTTGGAATCTGGATTTTGAGTTCGATATGATCTGGCCAATACCGTCTACCACGGAGAAAGTACCTATCAAGAGAAAGTATTTCGTGAAAAGACCATGGATACTGAAACGACGTCATCGTCGTGAGCTGTACGCTAATTTTGAGACTGCTTTGGATAGGTACACATGTCCTCTTAATTAAAATCTTTTTAAAACCCAACCTGTTCCTTGCAGAATACTTTGTTCTTTTATAAAGAGTAAAAAAAACACAATTTGTTTCAGCCAGAATTTACCAGGACGACAATGTATTCTGAGGACAATCTGTGAAGCAAAGGTGTTCTTGAGCCCTCCAGGTGAATCCTTCATCGAAGACGCAATTCGACTGATATTAAGGTACGTCAAATAAGAAGAATATCTTTTCTTTGTTAATTTATTACGCGTCTAATTTTGTTTCAGTAACATTGAAGACGTTGGAGATATAGACTCGTACGACATCGCATATAGGACAAAGGTACCATGCGACATGGCCTATACTTGTCCATTTTCTCTTCTAAAATTATTGTTATTTCATTTGTACTCGGATAGTTTAAGCTGACAATAAACGTTCCTGTTCGCGGAGATTTATTTTTCACTTTCAGGCCCTGATGTTTATTTCTCTACAGAGAAACTTTTGGTTAACTTGGCTAACTACAGATTTTTAGAATAATTGTATTCTACAGTGTTCTATATCGAAGGTATTAATTGACTCATTTTTCTAAATTAAAATAAAAAAACTTAGAAATCCATCTCTTCAATTACACCTAATTGAACATGGTAAACAGATATCCATTTCATCAGAAAAATGAAACTAAATGGAAGAAACGTCGAGCAGCGATAAAACGCACATCCAATTAATCATAGACTAACCCAACCCAACCCAACCTAACCCAAGGAAGCGATCTCCTGAAGGATGTAAAAACACGTCTCCGAGAAGATATCCGGTAGCTGATAGACGCGATGAACGAGCCATTAGGTCGGGTTATCCCGTTCCTCATAAATTTCCATCTCGTCATCGAATAAGTTCGAAGCCCTGCAGGCGCAAACATCATACGCGAAGAGACGGTTCAAGTGGATAAACGGTTAATACATATTCGAAACGTGCTGCATATCCGAGCAACATGAACTGGTTAAACGGTTGCGACGTCGCCGCGTCGCGACGCACGTGTCGCGCTCCAGCTGTCTCTGACGAGCTGCTACCTGCTGACGTTCTGCGTGACGATGCAATTGACACGCGTCACTGCGATTATTGGCACCGGAACTCGCTTTCACGGATCCTCCAGGTTGGAAACAAAGGCCTTCGATTGCTTTTAAATTTCCTTCAATTTTTCATTCACGTTTGTTACAGAAACCTGCTCGATGCCAAGGCAATTACCGTAAAGAAAAAAGAAAATTGGTATTTCCTAAAACTCCCAACTACGCCCGAACTTCCGAAAGTTTAATAATCTGCGAAACAGTCATCAACATAGTTGCACTTCATCTAACGAAGTTGAACAAGCAATATCAGGAAGTTTATCCCTTAACAGTTTATCGATCTCCCAAGAAATTTGTCCAACACGAAGCAGCTAATTTCTCCCAACGTATCTTTCTAATTTTTCTCAAGCTCCTCCTTAAAGTCCTTCCATTGTCTTTCAGGGAAACTTCGTAACGAGTCCCGACGGCCTTTTTCCCGGGGACACGACCCAATTTTCCCTGCCTTGCGACTTCCAGACACTTCGGTATCGACAGTTCGAAGAATCAAGCCATCTGCTACGTTTACCTTTTCTCGCCTCTCCCCGACAGATCGACGATCTCGAAAGCTGAATACCTAATCAAAATTTAATGACATACACCGTTGTGTTTGACGTCGTCGTTCGGAGGCTCGTGTAAAGTCGAGCAAAACGAGCTGATCTAATTTTCACACCTATTCCTACGGTAACTGTATTTTTTTCTTTCTTTCTTTATGATAATAGACGCTGAGACAGCAGGCTTACTTGTAATATGTAACACACACACACAAAGTGTAATGCGACATAAATTAGTCAGATGTGCAAACTGATACTCATAAGGTGTTAACTGGTGCTTCTAACTTAGTTGTTATATGCTCATTAAATTGAACAAGAAGTTTAATAAACATTGGACGAGGACCCTAGGGCTTCTAAACTGAGAACTAAACGTTCTAATATAGATAAATAGGTTTCAGGTGCTCTAGAAATCCAGAAATGAAATTTTGTCTTGACACATTTTTGTGTACTTTAAACCTCGGATGGCGGATCATGGAGAGAGGCATAATTTTAATTTAATTTGGGTCATAAGTGACCTAGGCTCCATTATCTAAGGGTTAATTTGTTACAATTATATTTATTCAACATTTTCCACTTGAAATCTTAAGAAAATGATATAATTTTATTAACTTTGCAGGATTAATCAACAATGTCGCCAGGTGTTAAAAATTATGCGATGGAAATTTACAAACGATGATTATAGCGGCAGAAAAGAAAGAGGGAGCTGTCCTTGGAGTTGTCTAAAAGCAAAAACTGAAGAGTCGTAACACGTTTCTGAGATGTCAACGCGAGCGCTAGCGGTGGCAGTAATTAGCACGGTGGCTCCTTACGGTCGTTCGACCGTCAGCCTGTTAATTGTTTGTCAAACAAGGCGCGAAGGAACACGGGGAGCGTTAATGAACTTGACAATGGCCGGTCTGCTCTCGAAATGCAATAATAACGGTCGTTTGACACTGGTCCGGGTGTCATTCGTCGCGAAGACATCACCGAGAAGCAAGTGGGTACCGGTGAGTAAACTAATTTCCATAAAATCCGCCGGAAACTATGCCGATTTTTGCATTTCTTATTTCGACTCCTCGCACCGCACACGTTGCCTCGTGAAACAGACAAGAAATGGGAATTTTACGATGTGTGTTCGGCTTCGAGGCTTCATTAACTGGCTACTTCGGCCAGTCGTAAACGGTGAATCTTCGAACACTAAGTTTGTACGTGATATTAAAAATCAGGTTTCTCTTCGTCATTTGTAATGGAATTTCACCAAGAAATTTTATTGCATTTATTAATAAAACAGAATCGTACGACCGTGGCTTATTAACACTTGAATTTTTAATTAATGAACGGAGGTGTTAGGTTGGTAACTAAACTTGTGAGAAAGTAAAATTACCAGAAACATGCCTAGAGATAATTGATTCGAACGATGCTTGCTTCGGTTACAAAATTTCACTTTGCCAATTACACTCTTCATTTTAATTCCCCGGTGGAGGAGTCCAGTTTTAACTAATCCAATATGTAATTAAAAATTTTTAATTATAAAAAATCTTAAGCTCTCTAAAATTAATTTAATCTTATTTTTGGGTATTCTTAAGTGTTCGAGATAAAATTCCAAGGAAGAAAAGGAAAAATATATAAAATCCGGCGGTGTAATCAACGGTAGGGGTATCGTTATCGATCTACTCGTTTCCCAAGTAGGCCTCGTAAATTGAATTCGACGAATGAGCCACGGAATTGTCGCAATATCATATTTCTTCGAGGCTTAACGATCGAGGACGAGCAAGGAGGAAAGAAAGAAGGCCGAGTAGTCCTGGTCGGCATCGGGTAATATGCTTTCCCGATAAGTGAGATCACGTCGTTGCCATCGTTCATCGGCAAAAGCCCCGTTCGAAGCATGGATCCCGTGTTTTCTTCAGTATCGCCGTCACCTATCGATCATTTCCTCCGCTCGTTGCCCCCACGGCCGACTAACAACTTCCTGTTTCCTAAAGAGTTTACCGAACTGAGTTACAAGATACTTCCACTGGGGAAGGATCGATCTTTCCTCTTCCACCGACCTTTTCCTCTTTTTTCATCCATCGAGGATGCTTTTCGACTTTTGCCTTTTCTCTTTCTTTATACTTCCCGTCGGCGGGAAAGCTTCTGTTATCCTTTCCATGATTGATTTCTGAATCTTCAGAAATTTCGAGAACACGAAGATTAATTTCAGAGATTGATCCGCAAAATTATTTCTCTTTCAAATTCACACCGACGTCCATAGTGACGCGTTTATTGCTTCGTTCAGCCGCATTTCGAACGGCCCGTTTTTCTTCCCCGCAATTTTTGACAGATCGCCGGGACGATTTCCGAAATTGTTTCGGCCTTTGAAATATCGTTCGGTTTCCCGTTGAAACGTACCACCGGATCGATATATAGAGAGGGTGCTCGTCTGTGCACAACCGGCAGGAGTCACGTCTCCAATAAGCCGGCATCAAAGCAGGAAGTTGACGTTCACTCCGCAAGACGGTGAACAGCCGAGACGTTTCTGTCGTCCAGGCTTTCCTAAGCGTACACGCCATCCAACCGTATCGGGACGAGCTCGTCGTTGATTATGATAAATCTTATCCGATCGTGAACCAGCTTTATTCAACCTGACGGCTGTTCCGTACGATCGATACAACATCCTGTCACCTTTCGACCAGATTTTCAGATATCTCACCTCGTTACGAATTTTCTTTACAAAAATCTGCTACTTTATCTTTGTTCCCTTTATTCTTCGCATGTGAACTTCTTTTCAGAGATTCTGACATAATCTATTTGCATCATTGACGTATATATTTTCCTGGAGGATACAGAGCGTATATACACGTGCAGTTTTCTTAAAGGCGATAAGGTGCAATTTCTTTAGAGTCGATAGAGCGTATATATACGCCCATTTTTCCATATACGCAGATTTATATTGTGAGTGTACAGTGGGGAAAAATATCAAGTTCTAGATACAGATATCCTGAGTATTATCGAAACAAATTTTTCAGTACGAATTGAATATAAATTTTCTTTCGTTAAAATCAATATCACACCCTGAAGATTTTCTATAGAAATTTAAGAGACGGTTATGCTCTGTAGCGTCGTTAGAAGATCGGAATATTATCTGGCGGTAGTCGGAGGAACAAGCTGTGCAGGATTTACAGCCCATTCGAAATCGTCAATATTTGCCAACCCTTACTTGCCTCGAGTCGAGAAACATTTTTCCAGAGCGTGGAATCACGTCTGCCGTGTTCCGGATACGCGAGGCTACATCAGACAGAAACGAACGAGGGTGAAAAGTAGTTGAGAAATTTCAATCGTTTCTGTTGACTCGTCTAATAGATTCCCGAGGTGGCTGGCAAACGGGAGCACTGTTCTGATTCGATCACAGGACTCGGGAATTTCATTTCGATTGCGACACGTTCATCAGCCTCGTCCGAATTTAAATCGTGGCAAACGTCTGATTGGATTCCCTTGTTTAACCCGTTAACCGTCTGTCATTTTTTCAATAACTCGTGATATAAATTCATTTAGAGTTAAAGTTGACTCGATTTCATTTCAATTTTGTACTAAATAAATCATTTTTCCCGTTTCAACGAAGTTGTTAGGTATCGCTGAAAGGTAAATAGGTAAAGGGGGCTGAAAATCATAGAAAGCGAACGATTTTCTCAAGGCATCCTCTCATGCACTCGTCTCGACACTTTGCGCACGAGCTTCCACGCATGGCAAACAATTTTTCCACGTGAAATAATCGCGGCAAGTGACGCCGGAAGATTGACGTTCGTCTGACGAGACGAAAACCGGTGGCACGAACACCCTCAAGGTATTCGACAATATCCTTTTCCCCGGCGACAAAGGAGAAATTCCTTCGAGAGGAGCCGGGGTAAGGACGCTGGATAATCGGAAAGGAAAGCGGGAAAAAGTGCAAAGAAAAACTATGCAAAAGATAGTAGAAATTATCATAAATTATTTTTATTACAATTATCGATCGTGACTTAAATGTACAATTTTGAAATGAAAAAGTTTCATACGTTAAATTGAAATTGGACCTCTCTCCATGGTCTGCCATTGGAATTAAACAGGAAGCTGGTTGCAGCTATTGGCTAGGTAATCGAATGGCGGGCATCGGTTCACCGGTTCGATCCGTACGAGTTAATCTTCCCTCATCGTTCAAGATTATTTCGAGATCCTGTCTCACCAATCTCGATTTAACTCCTCCACTCGTCGAGAATTCAGCGACCGCGTGTCAGAGCTTACCACGTTCTCGGTGGTCGCGCTCGCTCGCAGCCGGCATTATCAACCTACTCGACGCCTCTTTTATTTCGACCGAGTCGTCGAACAATTTCTCAACGGATTATACCGAGATTCTCGCCGGCAGAAAGTTAGGTAATTCCTTTACAACTCGCCGCGACGTGAACTTCTCCCTGCCCGTTGACCGACCACCCCGTACAAATAAAATAATTCTTCCTGCTCGTTTTCGAAAAATAAAGAAACGTCGTGTCCTGTTCGCTACCGGGGAAAATTGCTCGTTCGTCGTTTCAAGCTCGGATTAATGAGATGTCCTTCGAAGAAAAGCCGGGTTACCACCCTCTATCTCCCTCCGTCTTTGTGCACCCCGGTTGTCTCGGATTCTACGAAGAATGAAATGCACTTCGCTTGAAAACGGAGCGAGTTATTTAATTTTCGTTCAACGACTGATGCGCGGAAAAAAAGAGATTGCTTTATTACGATCTCGTGGTTCGCTTCCTCGTAATTGGAATGCAAGATGAGGATGGAGAACGAGGATACACTCTGTAAAAATTATCCCTTTGTTCTTCGTGCTTCCGCGAGTAAACGAGTCGAATGTGAAGGGATAGCATTATAAAATGTCAGAGTTTCAGTAATCAGAGACCTTTCCTTGATAGATTATTTTTTGGTAATGAATTTTTTTCTTCCCTTCAGAGTACCGATATGAATCTAACCGGAGGTTACATTCTCTTTTTAATACTGTGTATTTTGACGAGCGATTATGGGGTCAGTTCTGACCAAAACGCTCGTTTATCAAGAAGGAAACGATACGTGGTTTTTCCCGAAGGTTCCACCTTCTCGGTAAGCGAAGCTTCTTTTGTTTTCATTCAACTATAATTTGTCAAACGAGACGAGTCGGTATATACAAATTCACCGAGATATGTACTGGCATAGTTTGTTGTAATTTTTAGATCGCCCTTTGCGTGACGTTTAACACCCTATCGGACGATGACATCTTCTCCGAGGGTGTGAACTGGGGTATCGCGTACGATTTACCGAACGAAAGTAAGCCGGCCCTCGAGCCGTTTTTACAGCTCAGACAAGACCAAATTAAACCGGCTAACAAATACGGCTACGCGAACGGTCCGCTAAACAAAAACGTCGTAAAATATCCGCAATGGAACAGCAACGAGAAATATTACGTGAAACCCGGGAAAAGGAAGTACTACAAGTCGGATTACTATTATCTGCAGAGAAGACACCGGAGGGATCTGTATAGCAAGCTGGAAGTCATCATGAACGCGTAAGTTATTATTAATTGTTAATAATAGTTCTTTTTTTTGGATGGCGGACCATGGAGAAAGTCCCAATTTTACTGTAATCTCTTATTTTATATTCAAGGATTAATCTGAGACGATTTCATTAATCCTTCATTGCATGATTTAATAGCTATTTATTCAAAGAAAAATGATATATTATTAAATATTCAAAATAAAATTTGTAATTATAAATTTTCAAAAAGCAGCAGATTTTCAATATAATGTAACGAGGGATTAAGGGTTGTTAATTAAATATCAATTTAACATTAGAAGTGAGTTTGTAATTTTTCTCTAAAAAAAAAAGGTAGAACACGTCCCAGAATCATGTAGAATTGAAATGGAAAAAACAGACAAAGGTTGCCTGTTGACAGTGCAGTAGAATAGATTCGACGCTGGTCAGACAAGTAGAACAGAACTAGTCCGACATCGATTTACTCCAGTAAACGATTGAACATCTGACTGAGCAAAGTAAAACTCTCTGTCGACAACAAGTAAAACGATTTTCAATATGATCACACAACTCGTATTCTTTCTATTTGCAGAATCTCTGCTTGCATTTCTAATTACCACATAATTTACCATAATTAAAAATATAATTATCTAAAGAATTTGGTCAGATTAAATATGAACCTTTAATATACTTTTCGAGAACGTTCTTTGTAAGAACATTGATTTTGACGTAAGGAGAATGTCACGTTACCTGGGACGAAAGCGTCGATTCTTCGCCGTCCGAAAATCGTACGGGCGAATAAATTTTCGCGAAGCGCGTCAGGCCGAGTGGCACGCCGGATAATAAAATGTAACGGCAGCTTTAGTAGTCTGGACGTGATCGAACGATCGTCGTTCGCGTTTATGGAGACCCGTCGAACCGTCTCAGTTTTTTCCATGTCATCTACGCTGATGTATTTCGGTCGCGTTTCATAGAAACCCGATGGACCGCCTGAACGCGTCAAGATCAAGAATAGACGATGTAGAATACCAATTACGACCATCTTGTTCCTGCTGTATTAGAAAGGGAAAGGATAGATAAAACTGAGAATTTCTTCGTGATTTTCTTTATTTCCAAGACAATCTTACCTTTATCTAAATTGCTATTTAAAAAAAGAATGAAAATGAACAGCGACTGGATCTGTTTTCCGATAGCTTTTCAGAGGAGAATTTGCATTACAAGAAAGATAGGAAAACATTAGAGACAATAACGGCGGACATTAAACGTGAGAAACTAATGCAGTAGAACTAATGTTTCCCTATTTGCGTCCGATATTATTTCTGATGATCGGCGAGCAACCGGGGAAAATAATCAAGCCCTTCGGCGGTGGGATATAAATCTGGTTATGGACAAAGCACACAAAAGAGAGAGAGAGGGTAAACTATTTCCCTCATGGCTGTTGGCCCCAGAAACAGATAAATGGTCTGCCGGGCTCGTTCAGAAACAACCCCAACCCAGCTACCGACTACTACCCCACCATTCAGCCAACGTTCCATGCTGGTTCAGGCGCCACCCTCTGATTCATGCCACCCTTAAGCAGCTCCAACACCACCAACTGTTTCCTTGCAAGCCTCCTCTACACGATTCTCATCCTACCCTTCTGGAATCAATTTTTGCCTGCTGGAAAATCCTGTTATTATTTGTGGCTGCATGATTCTCCCTGTCGTGCGTTTATTTATGGGTTGAAATTGTAATAACTGAAAATATTTTGCTGGGGCGAGTTAACCTTTAGTGACTACAGAGAATATGAAGAATAATGACAGGTTAATTTAAAAAAAAATTAATCTTCTATAAGGGTAGGAAAGTGGGTTTAACGTTATAATTTTGTAAGGTTGCAAGGGACAATTTTAAATTGGAATTAGTAAATTAATTATATGATAATACTTGAGATAAAAGAAGTCGAAGAATCAAATGGTGGTAAGAAGATTGTTTACGCGAATTTGCGATTGTAGCATTAATATTATCCAACTTCTTTGGATCCACTCGTTCCAATCTATTTCCTCCCCTTTCCTCAGTTATTTCTCTGAATTAATGGCCGGCATTTACCCCGATTGGTGATCATAAGATGCGACCTTATTTCATGGCCTCGTGCGTTCCCCTCCCTGTTATTCTCTCTCCAAGCAAATATTATGTTTTTCAATAAAGCTCTAAGCTACCGTGGAATGATATTTCAGGGATAGAATTAATATTTAGAAGACTAACAAGGGTTGACGTGCTTAACTTTTTAAACAGATAAATCTCACAGTGAATTTGGCAATCGAAAACTTTGCGAGTCTTAACTTTTTTAAGTTAGAAAGATATTCGATGAAATATGGCACCCAACCCCAACTCCAAAAGCCATTTACACCCCTTCAGAGTGGATGATGTCTGATAAAAAGAAAATATATGTCAAATACTTTTTTCCAATGCCTACAGTATCTACTCCCGAATTTTATCTGAATAAAAAAAGTTGTTTTTATATTTTATTTTTCACGTCAATTATTTTTGTTAAACGATAACAATTTTCGAGATCGATCTCGAGGCTTGTCCAGAGCCACTCAAATCAAGGATGAAATTATTGGGGTGGGAAACGAATTTTTCAAACGCTGCTTCAAAGGAGACTTTAATCTTCCACGAAAGAGGGTCGGTCAGATGAGAAAACATTACTACCACCCTCTTTCATCGTTCTTTACGTGCAACGAGATGCTTGTTCAGCGTCGAAAGGATACATTAATACACGATACTAAATATTTTTTCTTTCTTTCTCTCATTTCATATTACACGAAACGATCTCTAGACACGTGATTAAATTCTATTCCAACCCCGTATAAGTTTCAGTAGCAATTTCACCCTTGATTCGAATTTATTGTATCCCACTGATATGTATTTTATTTCAGGATGAATTTCGACGGCAGAACTTGCATACTTCGAGCACTCTGCGAGGCCTCCCAGCGGCTGATGCCGAAGGGGAACACTCTCATCGAGGAGATGATGAGGATATCGTTTTCGTAAGATTCACACTGGGGGTGGATAAAAGTTGGAACCGCAACGAAGGGGTTCCTTTCGAGGACAAGCTTTGCCCCGGGAATCGATGGGATTTCGGAATAATCTTATTTCGTCGAAGGGGATAGGCCGGATCGCGAAAGAGAATTTTATTAAGCAAATAAAGTTAAGAGGACGACCTTCGCGTACACCGCGTAAGCTACGCCATTACTTCGTCTCCTCGCTGTTCCTCCGCGAAATTCTATCGAGTTTGATGGATTCTAAGAGCTTTTTAACTCTCGTTACATCGTAAACTTTATGGGTTTTCGCGATGATGAAGTTGCCTACGGTGTGCAGCAATATTTCACACGTATTTCAGTTTTCAATCAACTTCTTTCGAGAGACAATATGCCTTCTTTTCTTCGGTGACATAAAAATTGTCTTTCATATTTTATATCAAGCCTAATTTTCCTCATTTTTAAAAACAAATTTTAGGTACACTACTGTCTCCAATGATTTTTTCAAAAATAAAATTGTCGAATGCATTCCCTATCGTCTTTTAGAATCTTCCGTGTCCCAGGTGCGGCTGTAATTGGCAAGAATCGATCAATTCCTTTTTTCAACCCCTTCGTCGCGACCAACTGCTCCTCTTCCCGATGTCTAAAAGGAGCAAGGAGTTTCTGATTCCTCGATTGTTTCAGGTTTCCTCTGAAGAAGCTGTTCTCCGGCGAGCCCAAGGAGCATCACGTGTACAGCAGGGCGCACAAGGCGGGCCACGAAGGTCACGACTGCGCCAGCACCTTCTCCAGCTGCAGTTTCTCTCTGATAGACATGGCACTCGGAAAATACGACGCGTCTAGGTCACCACCACCTCCGCTTCCGGTCGACTACGCAGATGCAACTCGGTTTTCCAACGAAAGGATCAGGTACAACATGAAATAAGACGTCGACATCCGGAAGAACTAGGGACACGTATTTCGGAGGAATCCTGTCCGACAGTCGGTTCGATTTATCGATGATAAACTTCCTGCTATCGGTAGTTTAGTTGCAGAAATTACAGAAAGCACAGTTTCTCGAAGAGCAGCAAGATTTAGGGACAAACGTCCATGATAGGCTAGGAGGAGTCTGATGAAGAGAACCAATGGACATCCATGATGACAATGATGAAGAATAATTAAAGCTGGGATAGTTGGAGGATCATTCAGGATGATGCATCGAGTAGGACATTCAGAAACTATAATTGCAATAAAAATGAAGGACCAGAAAGAGGTATGAGAGGAGAAAGGTAATACAGTCCAGGTGTCTGTGGAGTTTTATCTCTAGGTCTATCAATTTGAGAAGTCATTCTGAACTGGACATCCAAAGACTATAATAGAGAGGGGAAAGGTGGTACAGCGAATGGGGACTCATCCCTCAAGGCATCAAAAACAAAGATGAAGAGAGACACTGAAAAACTGGGTCACAGCATCATAATATCTAATTATGCTAATGTCAGTTGCGTTTTAATAATGATCATTTTCAAGTGACATTCAATTCAGGGGAAAAGAGAAGAAGTGAAAAGGGGTAGAAGAAAGGTGGTACGGTTTAAAAAACGAGGGGAGCTGATACGAGTTACTCGAGGCACTCTTAAAAACGACGATAATCCATAAGATAGCAGCGTGCAGTGCTACATTTTCGGTAATTGGATGTGCTTACCCATCGAAGCGGATGGGAGGGGTTGAACATGAAATAAACGTGTGTCGGTAGGTGAAGGGCGGATAAGGGGATCCGGCGTGGCATCCGCCAGTTCACCGGCTCGGCGATAATAACGATTCTTTGTAATATTGTTGCACCAGACGCCAGTATATTCGACGTAATAGGATTAGGTCGCGCGTCGGAGCGAACATTATCCGAAATCGGGAAAACTGTTTCGAACACTCGGCTGCAGACGTTCGTGTGAATAAGTCGGCTTTACTCGCGTCGCGTGGTTTCTCCATTTGCATGATCGCCGACCTTCTGCTGTATTATGCATCACCGCTCGATCCGGTGTTGGTAAGCAAAAATCCTACGTACCATTTAGTGAAATTAATTATAAAATAAGATAAAGAAAATTTGCAATATTAGAAATAGAACTCGCGAGTATCTAAAGTCAGTAGAATAGCCTTGAATTTGGTCAGACATATTGCGTTCGAAGTTCGCAAAGTAAGCATCCGATGTCTATAGACGGGAAACGAGGCGGAACGAGACTCCTCCGCAGTCTGACAAGTTACACCAGAGTCCATATGTAATAAGCGAAATAGAATGACTCTGTATACACTCCGAGTTGTGTGTACTTTACGTAATAGCGCGCTTGTAAATAGCCGCGCGAGTACGGTCGACGTTGGTGAATCTACGTGTAAGTAGAATCAGATATATTTATTGTTAGAGCAGTTTTCTGTCCACGAATACCCTTTGTAAATAATATTTCAAGTCCTCAAGATCATATGATAGAGTTTTGAAGATGTTAATATAAGAAAAATATGACACCTGTCGTTGTCAATGCTCGCTATCGAACGGCGGACCATGGAGAGAGAGCGAAATTTGGTAAATCTTTGCAAATCGACTCTTAATCATGGAGGATTATCAGGAGGATTAAAATAAATATCAGGTGGAATATCGATAAAATAATCTCGTTAGCCGGTTATCATCAATTGGACGAATAAAATTCAGTAAGAGTGAAGAGATATCGATTCGATGACAGTGACACCGCCCCAGTTCGCGGGCCAAGCAGGGCGTGGTGTAGACCGCTTATAACAACCCTCTTTTTCCACGACACTACCGATTCCGTACGGTTAACCACAATTCCCTTCGGTGAAAAAGAAAAAAGCAAGAGCTACTCGTCGCTCTTTTTTCTTTTCTCTCCTCCCTCTCGTCACGCTTTTCAACGACGGGTCCCGTTGTATCCCGAGACATCGGTTTTAATGTATAAGACGCTCCTTTGAAAAGCATATTTTCCAAATTACCAGATTACTCACAGCTAGCTGAAAAGCATTCAAACACAATGCTTCTATAATTGAAACGTATCAGCCGCCTAGCTTCGGTACATTTAATTCGCTTGTTGATACGTTCCCCTTTTAAGCTCCTTTCCCTTCGTCGAACAAGCTTCTTTATGTGTTTTCTTTTGAAGGAAGTTATTAGTGGTTCGTCGGAATTTTAAACGGTTCTTAGTTTATTTTATTTTTATATAGAGCAATGACTACCAATTGCAATTTGTAACTTAACAATCTCAATTCAGGGCAATCTTTTCGTTTTATTAATAAAATAAGAATTGATGAAAAGAAGATTGCGATAAGGAAACGCATTATCTGCGGGTGAAATTAGAAAGATCGCTCGACTGGTTTTAATATAAAGAATATTTCCGTTCGCATTTCCTGACCACTGATGGTGAAACTTTCCGACGGATTTTCATCGAATGCCTGGTTCAAACCAGCACCGTTAAAAAAAGTTACGGACATAACTGGCTTCGTCGATGAAACTTCCAGATGAAAAGTTCAGCCACATAAAAGTGGCTACTGTATCGAGGTTGAATCACATTGTGGTCGAACCGACATCAAGACTTCTGGTCACGGATGACCCTTACTGTCTTTACACACACCAATCGAATCCTTCATCTCTCGAGTACACTCATGTTTTATATTTTTATTTTTCTTTTGGTGAAAATTCAATTTACGCAGCTCATTTGTAACTCAGCTTCAATTGCACCGTTCGTGGTCAAAGGGCGTTAAAAATTTTAATTATTCAATCAGGATTTTATACTCTAAATCAGTGGATAATGCTATCGAAATTATATAAAAAATGTTCTCACGAATAGTACGTTAAAATATGAAAAATATGAAATCTTAACTTTAGGACGACAAACCATGGAGAGATTCTAATTTAATCTAGTATCTCATATTCGGTGCATCTGCAGCAAGAACGCGATGCACCGGGTGCATACGGCGCCGATCTCGTTCGCTAATATTCGATTATCCGCATTACGAACAATGGACAACGTGACTATCATACTCAGAGCGGATGCGATCGTTTGAACGTTTAAACCGTACGAGCTGTGTTAAGCGGCTGAACGCAAACAGGCCGGTTACGTTTCAACAATATTTACTATCGAAACGGTGCGCTTTAAAAGAGACCGCTTGTATAATTGGTCAAGAATGAAATATTAAATTTTCGATAGGAATCTTTGCAGTTCCAGCGTGTTTGCCAGGTGAAAACCGAGAGAATTGAATTTTCTTTCAATCAGACATCCTACCGTGGTGAACTTGATATTCAAATATTTGATATAATACAGGCATATTCGTTCGGGATTAAGTTGAATCGCGGACGAAATTTAATTTTTAAGCAAGCTTGTACAGTCGACATTTTTATTTTCTGTTCGTAGAAAGGTATTTTAAAATATTAATAAATTCCGAGATAAATTAAATTTCCACAAATGTGATAAAGGGTGAAAAATGTTGCATTAGCCGAAAGTTACACGAATTTTTCGAGGATAAAATGACACGATTAAAACACGAAACACGTATTTACATTTCTTGCCACTTTCTGCTTCATAAAGGATTAAACTGCTACGCCCATACTTGACTATTTTCTGCCGCTTAAGGTCCAAATTAAAAGGAAAGGAATTGCCCCGGGGGGTGGGGGTTGCTAACGTGCCAGGAATTAAAAGCGTGGTAAAGAGCGTTACACGTATTAAAAGTGATAATTAAGGAGTGGTCAGCAGAAAAAGAAGGACCGAGACAATGACGGCATCCACAGGAATTTCATTTCTATCTCGCGAAGCGTTAATGTTGCAGTACGATTAAAATGATAATCGACTTGCTTCCGGTTTAAAACTATTTCTTAAGTCGGTTACACCAGGATTTTCTCCGAATTTCTATTTAAAGTTGAACACACTTGAGAAGGAGGAAACTTTGGTGCAACTTTTGTGCATCTATGCAACTGCAATTACAGTTTATTTTTTAAACGCAGCTTCATAGAGCATAGTTATGCTAATTACAAAAGTCATTTCATTTTTTATGTAAATTCTAGGTAAATTTTAGGTAAATTATTATTTATAATTCCCAAAAGTATCATAGTAATGATCCAACGCGAGACAATAAATTCTTCAACGAACGAACACGGGAAAAGGACGTCTAATCAAACAATTTATCCTATCCGCGTCGGTTTTTCTCATTGTTTTTCCGCAAACAAAAGCAGCACACCATAGAAAACAGCGGTCCCCAAACACACGGCCTGTATCCGTTGTAGCCGCTTAAGGGTTTAATAATCCGTCTCGACGAGGACAAAAGGGTTGGCCGCGTTATCATCCGGCCCCGTTTGATTATTCATTCACGCTTCGAGCCACGGCAAAGCTCGAATCCGCTTTTAACTCGCCTTGGACCGGCCTGCGAAACGCTCGTTGCGACGAGCCGTGGCTATTGATTCGACCGGCACCGTTGCCGCAGTACTTGCCCGACAAATTGCTTCTTCTCTCGATTAACTTGATTTCGTGCGGACGAGTATCACGTTCGTAAGAAGTTCCGAATTGTCTTCGAACGTTATTGTTTGCCAAACGTTTCGACTCTGCGCTTTCCCAGAGAAAATAGTGGGAAAATTGTTGTAGGGTTCCTCAGGGAAAATTGCAATGTCTCCCTCCCCAATAGACTTCCTAGGGTTCTAGGTTTCCTGGCCCTTGTTTTAGGCTTCCCCAGGGAAAATTGCAATGTCTCCCTCCTCATAGACTTCCTAGGGTTCCAGGGTTCCTGGCTCTCGTCTCAGGTTTCCCTAGGAAAAATTGCAATGTCTCCCTCCCCATAAGTTTCCTCGGGTTCCCGGGTTTCCAGGATTCCTACCCCTTGCCCTAGACTTCCCCTTCCCCTTTCCCACTGAACGAGGGATTCTCACTGACTTGAAGTTTGAAAAATTTGTTCGAGAGTTTGTAAAGTAGAAATGAAATGTCTATATTTGACTTTCTCCTAATTGGAAGATTGCAATCCCAGGGTAAGATTCTTCCCAATTTACTCTCCACGTTCGAAGAACAATAAAGAATTCCCTGGGGACAAGAACTAGTGATACTTAAACCACACAGAAAAGTGTATCGATCATTTCGAGGAACTTTCATTGTTAACCAAGTGTCTCGATTCCCCCTGCGATCGCTTTATTTCTCGACTTCTCACCGGGACGTTTAACAAACTTCTGAAAGTATAACTTGTTACTTTCTTTTTTATCGACTCGTTACGGTCGTCAGGATCCCCCTTCGGCTTTGTAAGACTTTTCATGATTAAAACTATAATATCGCGAGAAATGGGAGATTTGAAGTAATAATTTCTTCGAAAATGGAGAAAGTCGGAGACCCACCGCGAGCATCATACTCGGAATATAGGGGATGAAAGGGAAAAAAGCACAGAGGGGTTGGCGAACGATATCCAACGATTCGGCAGGGGAAATTCAAATTGGTCGTGGAATCCAATATTTCTGGGGCTTGCAAGAAAGTCCCGAGGAATGCCACGTGGAACGATATTACGCATTGCTGCTGGCTTGGGGGCTTTCGAAAGCGTGCGGTTCGGGGTTGAAAGCAGGGGAGGAAGTCTGGAAATCCAGCTAGCCAGGGTCCTTTAAGCGAACGACAAAGGATCTTCAACACAAGTATGTTGGGAAAGCACTTGAGAACGAACAGAAAAGGGAGAAAACGTCCGTCAAAACAGTTTCACCCTCGCTACCGTTTCTAGTGGTCTTCCGTAATATTCTTCCTCTCTATCATTTACAAACGATTCCAAATTGACGTCCATCGTTTCATAATTAGATCCTCTAATTATTCCAAATAATTAAAGCTGATTCTACTTTTATTTAATTACAATTTTGACTTGTTTCAAATTCTTCGACATAAATAATAAATTTTCAAGACAGTGTCATCAAGATCGTTCGCAATCTAAAGTTTGACGTTTGAACAGGGGACACTCTTGGCGAACGATAAAAACGCGACGATTCGCGAAGCGTTAACAAACAGTCGTCGCGGGTAACTGGTTTATCGCGAAACTTTTAATTACGTTTGCTTGTTTTCGATGGCCTACCGTCCACTGATTTTCGGTGAAACTTCACGAACTATCCAACGAGGCCGAAAGCGAGGGATAAACTGCTTAGACGACTTCGCGACGATAAAAATCCGGTGAAACACGCTAAGCAGCAGAGATAACGTTGTTGAAGTTCTTTCCGACGTCCAAGAGAGGCCATCTTCTCCTCTTCAAGAGGAGAAGTCAACTTTTGTCCTTTTGTCGTTGCTTGCGGAAACGGAATCGAGTTATTTTAGCAAACTGAGACTCCTATCCCCTCTGTCCCTCGTACTTAACCTCGTTACGATAATTGTTTGCGGAAGTTTCAATTTTCCTCAGATTTCTATTTCGATGAAGAACTCGTTGATAGGCGGTAAAGAGGAAAGATTGGATAGAAATTGACCGATGAATGAAACGTTGTTTGATCAATCGATCCGCTCCCGCTCGTTGAATAGCGATTTCACTCGATGAAAGCAAGTCAATGATGAACGTGTTATTTGCATATTTATGCGTTTCCTGGTCCGAGGATTTCCATAAAATTTATTCATTCATGGAAAGGTATTTCCCGGGACATATTGAAATACATTGGTTGGTAAATAAAAACTGGATTGATAATTTGTACACCCTATGGACGAGACATTGAATCTTCGTCGACGATGATTATTCAATGAAATCGTATCGGTTGTTTTAATACTTCGATGTTGCTTATCGAGTCAACCTATAAATTTCACTGGCAAATCGAATCGTTCCATTTTGTAAAGATAGCTTCGAAGAATAATTTTGAGAAACGGGAAAAGTCAATAACGTTGGTTTATCGTTTAGACCGCTGGAAGAAGTTATTATTTACCCTTATCAGATTTAAATATCGAGCATTCCCCAGGGAGAAGGTAGAAGAATCTTGCCAAGTTTTGCCAGTCGAACACAAATTGTTCGCAAACGGGAAAGATTCTGGCCGCAGGAAGTTGCCGGTAACTATGCGCCAAATGAATATCATCGTAAACTGTTTCCGCAAACTTCCATTTGCTCTTTTTACCGATTCCCGGGCCAACGAGTGTATTCGCCGGTCTAAGGCAACCCGCAAACCTTCAAGAAATATTTACGAACGAGACTGCCGTAATGGCTACTTGTAAATATTTCTCTGCAAATAATTAACTATTCAGTGATTACTTGGTACAGAGAATCTGATAAATGTATCATTTTTAAACGAAAGAGTTTACTTAACAAAATAAAATTAGGCCTTTCTCCATGGTCCGCGTGAAGTTAAAATAGAGCTTTCTCCATAATTCGAAACTTTTTCCATAGAATTTATAATAAAAATCAGAATATCAGAAGCTCGGTTTAAGAAAGAAGATGTAAGAAATTAATCTAAATGCCATAGGGGCTTCTTATCAGTGTGTATTTTATAGCTCTGCCAAAAAAGGCAAAAGAGTGCATCTGATTTATTAAACGTACTCTCTCGAAGGGGTGAATATCGGTGGAAAATCGTCGGTGAAAAATGTGTATGAATCAAGCGTTTCCGGTTTGTAAGAAGCCCATCAGAGAATATTAATGTCGATACGGATGGTGAACACGAAAACTACCAAGTGGAAGATTCAATTCCATCTTAAATGTCCAATTTCGTTTCATTAAACTCAGAAATGATTGAGTCTTAGCACAAAGAACAAAGCAACCCTGAAACATCAGAAAATAAACGTCCCATTCCGTTTCGTTTATTCTAAAAAACTACAACCATCCCCCTATATACACCTTCTTTCTTTTTCGTCCAACAACGTTTAATTAAAATGAAATTGTTTTTGTGTTGCGATTTCATCCGGCGCATAGACCTTCTGCCTACGTAATGAGGCAACCTCCACGAGGAATCGGCTTTAATTAACTTAAATTTATTGTACAAGCGAGACAGAGAAAGGCGACTGGTAGTAGCGCAGATGCGAGGAACGACAAAGAGCAAGAGAGACCCCGAGTTGTGTTTCACTTAGAAGGAAAAAAAGAAGCACCTTAATTGTTCTTTATATACTCTCGTTGCCGTGGTTTTCTGCCCGCCACTGCCTGGAAACTTTGTCCTAATTCTTCCGTCGGGACGTATTCTTCAGCGTACCTCGTAATTTCCGGTTTCCATTCGCGTCGACAACAAATATAACTCGATACATCTTAGCCGGGGCAACGAATGAGGGGCGAAAAGAAAGTTAAATTATTTCGACTCCTCGAAAATGAATTTTCGGAAAAATTATTTTGGGGAGCTTTTATATGTCACAAAATTACCATTTTCCATATTTTAGAAATCATTAATTCAATTTATTAATTATTCTTGTGCAATTAAGTGGTAACATTTCAAATCTCTGTAAGGGGTGGGAAAATATTAGAATCTAAAATATTAATTAGGAAGGCACCAAATTAATATTAATTGAGCCTAATATAGATACCCCTCTAAATTATCATTGAATGCCCTTCACTCCCCGAAAGCAATAAAAACCGGTGATCTTATTTAGAGGATGAAACATCGGTCCAGTTTCAACCACCAAAACACATCTAAAGGAGTTCCTTCCACAACGGTTCAATTCCTCCCTCAATCGAGGATGTTCCAAGTTGCGGAACTAAAGCAAACAAAGATCTTTCGCCAAAGACGACAAAAGTCCACAACATTTCGCTGACCCATTCAACTTCTCGATACCTACCCCCATTCGATTTCTTAAGCCGTCTAATTTCTTTTTATTTCTTCTGTTCACCCTCCTGTTGGTTGATCGCGAAATTCGCTCTTCTCAGCTGTTTGCTGTGGAAACAACACGTTCCATGGTTACGCTGGAATATATAGAAGGGTAGCGAAAGGGGGATGAAAAAGGAAAAAAAAAGGGGGTGGAAGGGACATTAGCGTGCCGTAAAATGTTTCCGTCGTTCCTGCTGCATCCATTTTTCCACGGATATTAGTAGTAAAAGCCGTCAATAATGGATTCTTATTAAATAAAAAATAAAAAGAAGGGGGATGTAGCGTGTCATATCGCCTAATGGTTTTAACGTCGAGGGCTTTTGTGCCCGCGGGAAGGTTAAGGGATGATTTTGAAAAATGAACGACCACTCGACGAGCTGCTGGAAATTGCTCTTCCATCGATTAATAATAATAATTAATGCATAGAAATTGCAATTAAATCTTATCACCTTCTACCCTCTGATTGTCTTCAAATCAACCCTTCGCCTTGTAACTTCTTTTTAAGGATTGAAATTGAAAAATTAAAAAAAAAGAAAAATGAAACTTGCCCTCGAACGAAAACGCCACCACCAATGTATATACATTTTTTTTCAATACGTTTATTATTTTTTAAACAATAATTTTAACCGCTCGTTTATTTCAATCGTTTTACATACGTGGATAGTTGTGTGTAGAGTGTAGACGTTAGCTTACAAATAGGTTAGTTTAGTTTCTTCTGTTTTCCTTTTTCTTTTTTTATCCATACATAACGTGAGTGTAGGTGTGTTTCATGTAATTCGTGTAGGTAATGTATGTATAATATGCATGTGTGTATGTACGTATGCACCCTCGCGTGTGTCTCATCAGAGTATTTGCCTCCGTCCCTTTTAATTAGGTAATTAATATATTACACATAATGTCTCTGTTTCTATCCCAGGCAAACCTCCCTGTCCCCTTTACACCTTTCAAACCCTTCGTTTTAACCCTTTCACCTCGAACTACTCTATTCGCCAGCAGCGGAATCGCTTGAGGAATTGTAAGACGGATTTAAGTGACTTTTTTTTTTTCATTTTTTTTTTGGCCTCTTGTTAACAGAGGCGACTGGAACGAGATCGAGCGTGTGTACGTGGATCGACGAGAGGAAGTTCGAGAAAGTGACGGAAGTGAGTTTTTATGTACACAGAATTGAATGGTCGAGTCCTCGCGAGCCTTCAAAAGGGCTTCCAAATTATTCCTAGACGGTTCGACGATTTCAATTTCCAAATTCAAAATGTTATTAACCCTCTTAGAGGGTCAGAAGAAATATTTTTCTTTAAAAGAGTTCCATAGAAATATCTTGTTTAAATTCAATTCCAAATTAAAAAAGAAATTCTAAAAAATAATTTTATCAAATAATTTCAAATTTAATTTATCAAATAATTAAAATAAATAATTGTCTTGTTAATGACGCGCACCTTTCTGACAATAATTACAACGAGCGTACAATTCCGGTGCTTTTTAAAAGGATTAACAATAATTCTCGTTAAATCCAGTCGGTATTAATCAGACGAACCGTCCAGCGAGTCGATTGGATTTCCCTGACGAGTCACGCTGTTCTCCTCGAATCTGATGTACAAAGGGTTTCGTAAAAGATAACTGTATACAGTGTATCGTGCGCGTTAATGGCTATGGGGGGCTCGTGAGGCTCGTTCGAGGGTGGTAAATGATTGACCTGATCGCTCGCTGACTGAAACGTTGCTCGATCGGCAGCCCCTGCTTGAAAGAACCTCCTATTGTTTGTCTATTGATCGCGATTATCGGCTTCGAAGTGATTGCTAGTCTTCGGGCTTTGTCATCACATCGTTTCTCACACTTAACACGTTCGTTGTGGTACGTGTACACCCTTTGCCGTACCTTATGTGCGTGTAGTTTTCTATCGTTTTCATCTAAGAACTAATTGATTTTGTAAAATAAAATATAGGCTATCGTATACAGTTATTGATCCCTGTGCAATGATCGATCCTTTTCCTGAAAGATTAAGAAATATAACGCGTTTCTTAACCCTCGGACGGCGGACCATGGAGAAAGCCCTAATTTTATTTTCTTATATTCTTCTAGTAAATGAAACTCTTTTATTTCAAAATTAGGTTAATATCCTTGTTTAGGTCACGATCGACCCAGGCTCCGCTGTTCAAGGGTTAAATAAGAAAATCGAATTATTTTGTTATAAATCATCATGTAAGAACCGCAATTTATTATATTTTCTATTTTTTCAGGAAAAGGGTCAATTATTATATAGGAGTCGATAACTGAAAAATATGATACTGAATATCAGTATCAATGTATCCTTCTACTCTTCGTCTAATTACACCTGGAAACCTTAACGATGGGTATCCATTAATTGCAAATATCCACGTGTACCATCGCTGCGTATCATCCAATGACACTCCCCATTTTTTAATGCGATGAAATGACCCATCAAATTCGTTGCGTATGTTTGTATAAAAAACGTTGATACGCAGCGATGCACAAGTTATTTGCAACGATTTCGAACGAAACGGTGTTAAGTGGTCAACCGTAGCAGGGGCTGTCGCTGAAAAATTGGAAAAAGAAACGCACGAACACAGTAACAAGAACAGCACCCATTTTCTTTTTTTTCTTTTTTGGACACAGACGCACGAGCAACAGGCAACGGACAGACAGACAGACAGGAGGACAAACGGATAGACAGACAAACATATATAGACAGAGAGATCGACATATGTTAACAAAGATTCTCAGTGATTCGTTGTTGTTTATTTAAAACAAAATTTCTTTCATTCTCCGTTAATTCATCTTCGAAGATTTTTCACTCGATTTCTATCATCCCCTTTCGTTCGTCCGAGCGATCGTAACGATAATCATAATAATAGCGTTAGTAGCGATAATAAATAATTGTAACAGTCGCGGTAACAATAATGGCAAGTATAGTAGTAATGATAATATATCAATTACGACGAAGGATCCTCGTGAACGTACAATATTAGTTAATCGTAACGAACACACACCCGTTGGCGTGCAAGCGAACAAGCTTTGCCCTCGGCGTAGCACACAATATTCCACCACCTTTTCACCCTTCTCCTTCATCCCTTCTTTATGTACATATGTATATTAATATTCATTTCGAGTCTCTTTGGTACAATCGTTACGCAACAACAACCGATTGGAACGATCATGACAAATAACGATACTCGATATTTCTTAGCTCCCAAAGTTACAGCTTTCGACAGAAAAGAACGAAATTGGGAAAATATTTGCTGACTTTTCACCGTCGATGATTTTTACAGTGTCTTCTTTTTTTCTCAGTGAACCAGGCTTCGGAAAAATTCCATTCGAAAAATAGAAATATTTGCAATTTCTCAAACAATTCGCCAATTTACATCCTCATTTTCTAAGGGGTGAATTTTTAAATTTAAGAATCGGATTTTTTCTCCTGAAGTTTCGACAGGATCAAGATATTCGTACAAGTGTTAGGAGAGAAAATTTTCGCAGATTCAAACGATTCGTAAAAACTTCCAATTGAAAATCGATAATTCCGCTAGGTTTCCCGCAACCGAGTTATTCAAATTCAATTCAGCAACCTTCGGTTGGCAAAAACTCGAACGATTAGGTAGTTCCGGTTCGACGATATCCTCGAACATTTCTTTTTTTCTCTCCGCGATTGAATTCATAATTTTCATATCGAAAGGCGTCCATTGGCGACCCATTAAATCGAGGAACGTGCTAAAAATCGGCTGATCGCGAATATCAAATGATCCAGAATGAAAATCTGTCCGCGACGAAGCGTGGTTCTCCAATTAGCAAGTTGATCAGGTGTGAAAAACAAAAGGCTGCATTTTCGTTTCCCCGAAAGAAACGTATGATAATCGAACGAGTCGATAAAATTTCGTTCGATCAGACGTGTGCCGGTTCTCGATCAAACAACGTCCAGCTTAGAGCAGTTCGACGCTCGATTTCGTTCCTTCGTTCGCTTATTCCACTCGACACCGTCAATCGGATACGTACATACACATGTACATACATTTACATATACAGATTATTTATAATCGCGAACGAATGCGAGCGAAAACTCTCGAGAGGAAGAGACTGTTCGACGTCCGTCGCTTCCGCTTCCGGAACACGCGTCTCCGGGTCGAGAGTTTCCGGGACGCTTCGCGAGAATTAAACCGAGACGCGATCGAGTAACAGAAAGAGGTTCGACAATGTTTATACTGATACATGAGTACGTGTATTCGAGTAATAATATATTCACAGATAAAAAGAATAATTACTATAATTATTGTTAAATATTTTTAAATTGAAATTATTTTGATAATTCAAAATAAGATATTTAATTAAAAAATTATATTAAAGTGTGTACTCGTGATCAAATCAGGTTTCCCCAGGGAAAATGGGGATATAGGAAATTCTCAGGATTTTAATTTTGATAATATTAATATTAAAAATAATTTATAAACGAAATAACCTAATTTTTATTTATTAAATATTATAAAATGTAGTATATAACTGAGAAGTATGAATAATAAATAAATATTAATTATGGTAATCCGCCACAGGCTTATGTATACGGGACCCTTTCCTCCACACCGTCAGTCACCTTCGGGACGCCGACGGGGAAGGGTGAGAAACCAGGGGACCGTTCTTCCCGGGTAAGTCTGATTTGATCTCGAGTGTACCATTTCCACTGCGTAACTATAATAAATGTCTGTCATAAATTTGAAATGAAATAATAAAAATAGGATTAATTATCCCGTGAAAAATAAAACGGATAATTATAAAATGAAATTTATTTACTCCGTGAATATACCGCTCGAATATTTTTTTCGTGCATCTGTGTACGTTTGCTCGTTGCTCTTTGCGTTGTCACTCATTCATTGCCTCCTTCTCTCTTCGCCCCCTCGTTCGACTCAAAATTACCATTCATCGTCTCACGCGCAATGGTTAATAACTTACGTTTAACAAATTCATTATCTGCGTATCTCGCCGCTACGTGGTATTCGCACTCGCTCACATTCACACGTACAATCATCACACGATCCACCTTTTTTTTTTTCATTTTTTAATTATACGGACACACGCGATCAGACAGACACGATCTCACAATAAATACGTATATAATCAAATATTTATATTCCAAGCCGACTTAATACAGGATAACAGCTTCTTGTCTCATTTGTATATCTCGTTTTAGGTCGTAAATCTAGAGGATTGGCACGAGTCCGCCGTACGAATCGGTTAGTTAGAAAAAATCTAGAATCTTCTTAATTACCCGTAATTTTATCGTAAACATTTAACTGTAGATTCGATACGTTTTTATTTTTTTTTTTTGCATTTTTTTTTTCTTAACTTCCTTCCAACACACCTTTCACCATTCTACGTACGGATATAACAAAATGTTCCAATGTCTCCTTCCACCTTTTCTTTTCTTTCACTCGTTTTATCAATGTATCATCGTCGTCGTAAGTTTCTTCGTATATCTCCACTCGTTTTAACAATTCTTCTTCTCTTCGTTCGCGTCTGTGTATGCAGTGTACGAGTGTGTCAAGCGTGTGCATGCGTGTAACAGCCAATCGCATATACGTATATATACGTTCGTACCCTTCCCGTTTCTCAAACAGCAGAAAAAAAAGGGAGCGAAAGCAGGGAGACGACGATGGAAACGAAAAGAAAGGAGAGATCAAACGGTATTCGCCGAGGATGGCTAATTTCTTCCATTTCCTATCGGTACGTCTCCGACGAAAGATTTCAGGGTTAATAAAGGGTGCAAATTTCGCTTTTCAAACGTGCATCTTGTTTCAATACATTTTTATTCATTTGTTACATGAAATTCTTCGTTTCGATACAAAAAAAAGTTTTGTCCACGATGGACGATGATTCCTCCGTACAGTTAACAGCGTTTAACGTGAAAAAAGAAACGTAATTATTTCGCAAATTAAATAGAAACCGCCTCCGTCAAAGCTTTATTTACACATGTTCCTTTATCATCTAGGTATTTCTTTTTGTGCGTACTATGTAGCCCTAAGTTCGATCCAAACACGTCTGTTGAACGTTTACTGTGACTTGCAATTCGGAACGAGAGCGATGCGAGTCGAAGAACCAATGATTTCTTCGAAATCGGAGGAAAACGGACTCGTATATCTCTCGTTCCACGAGTGAAACATACGCGCCTAGTTTATACAGGGTATTTTTAGAAATTCGGGAATAAGAGTGGATGATTTAAAGAAAATTTTAATCGTTGAAATTACATTGAAAAATTACGTGAAAATTCATTAACGCAATAAATATACCTGTTAATCAACGCTTCGATGAAGGAGAATTACACAAACGTGCTATATTAAATTTCACCCCAATTTCCACCGACATCCTGTATAAACATGTTCGCTGTAATAGTGTACCTCTTTCCCTTGGAACCACCCCAGGAAAAAGGGCGGTTGACAGCTGCTGTCGCTCTCAATGTCGATTCCTAATAAAACATTCAGCTCGATCAATTCATACAAACACAATCGTTTCACCGCCTTCACTCTCTTTCGTTTGTTGGTATGTTTTCTTTGAAACCGTAGAAAATCTGAGGGGGGTAGAAAAAAAAAAGAGAATCGTCCTCTTCGCCCTGCTCGAATCTCCCTTCCCAGGTAGCAAGGGATCAATGTCAAAGGATCTTCCATCGATTTTCCAGTAGAAATCACTCCGAGACTCGACAGAGGCGAGTTGACGAATCGCTATCACCCACTGCTCGTTCGTCTCGATCTGATCCAGTTTCTTTTTTTTTTTTTTTTTTTTTCTCTAATCGATTATCGACGAAATATTCACGGATGGCCCACAAGATGGCCGGGAGCAATAAGTGTCTGATTGTCTTAACAATACTATCAGTTTTACACGGTTTACAATTTCTTTTCTTCGACTAGTCACTTTCGTCTCTTCTTCTTCTCATTCCTCTTCCCCTTTCTTTATTTTTATTCTTTTTTTTTTTGGTAACAATATATACGCCCACATACGCACGTAAACACACATCCGTACACACATACAACGGTAATAACGTTTCGTGATCGTCGCATAGTAAGAGTTCAACGCCTCGATATACTTGCGAAGGGTACCATTTTTATTTATTTATTTTATTTTATTTTATCATTTTCTTTAATTAATTAATACTCGATAAATTTGTTATTCAGCGTGATTATTTTTTTTTTTTCTCGTTTTACTTAACCTTAGGGTTAAACGTTACTCGTAACTCGTTTATTGTTTAAGTGGTAGTTTATTACTGCGTGTTACGTGCTATTATCCGTTACTCGTTTATTCACTATGCTTCATTATTCCTTAACAGCGTTTTTTTTTAGCATCGTTATTAGTATCGTTATTACTATTGTTACCATTTTTTTTTTTTTTTACGTTGGTTTTAATAATCTACACACTGTCTCCTTTTTTATTTTATTCCACCGTTTCGTTTCGTTTCATTTCGTTTCGACATCGTTCGCGGCCACCGTGCATCGATGGTGTTCACTCTTCTTCCATATCTTCCCCTTCGATTTAGTCATTTCCGTTTTAAAAAACAAGATCCTTCTTCGTTCTTTGAACACAACGGATCACGACGTGGCCGGAAACACGGAATTTTCTTCTTGCTCGGCCGTGAGTTAACACTATTTTGCAACACTATAAGATAACATCATCTTATTTATATATATTTATATTTATATTTATATATATATATATATTTATATAACACGTATGCAACGTTGAGCAAAGATTTCGATTTAATCCGTTCGAACACACGAAGAGATCCCTATAGCCATCTCGCAACCCCTTCTTCAACCCTTCCATCCCCGGGATTTAAAAAAATTCTCCGTTCGATATTACGGAACCACATGCCTGTTGTTTTACGATTTTCACCTGCTTTCGAACACGTGGCGAACACAATTCGTTCCTTTTGATGATTCTGGTGAGTTTCTATGGGGTTGTACCCTTTTCATATAAATCCTAATTGGTTCGATAATCGAAGGGAATGGAAAATGGGGCGAATATGGGTGATGGAAATTTTCGAAATACTATGGAAAAGTTTATAGCGAGATATGGAAAATCTGCGAATCGGAAACACGGTGAAATTTTTCCCGAGGAGAAAAAGAGTTCAAAGGGTTTACCCGCGTCCCTATCGATCCTCCCTCTGCTTCGAAAGACGATCGTACATTCTCGCTTATTTTTCTTATTCATTTGTTTCTTTTTTTCTTTGGAAAACAAGACGCTTTTTCCAGTGTCTATCGTGGCCTTCGTCGCTCGAATCCCTTTCAAAAGCGCTATCAATGAAATCTAGCGCTCCGTTGTATAAAAACCGCTCACCGTTTTGGATAATCGTTTTATATCAATATACTTCATTTCTATCCACCTTTTGTTAATTCTACGATATCGTAAAAAAATGTAGAGAGCGTTTATTTGACTCTCTGTAGAAAGACAGGGCGAAGTTCAAAGTGCTGTTGAATTACAAGTAACAATTACAAAATCTGATAGGATTGAAATGTTGTTAATTTTCTTCATATTTTAAGTAATAATTTCATGTATCATAAGGGCTATTTCAGAATACTTTTATGTCATGAATTTTAGTCAGACTTTTCAGGTTTCAAAATCAAGCACTATTTGCTTTGACTGGCAACCAGCCATTTTGTATTAAGAATATCAATGAAGGGTTAATGTAGTTATTTTAATTATATTTTAAGCTTCAATTTGATATGCCACAAGTGGTATTTTGTAATACTTTTATGTCATGAAATTGTGCCAGACTTTTGATTAGTTCCATCAGTCTATTTAATTAACGCTTGTAATTCATCAACACCGATTAAATTCAGTGATCAAAACGTGGGCAAGGATATTGAATGAGAAAACGATTTTCCAAAACGCGGTGCGTCACGTTGCACTGTCAAAATTCTACCACGTTTGGCGATGGTTACAAATAGTATCTGTTAAACGAGCAAACAGGAGGGAACCGTGCGTGTGCGCCAACAGAGAAGATTCTTCGATTTTCGAAAAGTATCTGAAGCGATTTTCGAATCCGCTTTTCAAACGCCGTCCGCGACCGTTCTCCGTTTTTTTATTTTTTTGTTTTTTTTTTCTCGATGACGTATCACCGATCACTCTGGATCGTTCGTCGTCGTGTTTGTTATAAATCTAAGATCCCTCGATGAAAACGTGAAAAATTGTCCCGTAGCAAAGAGACGTGCCCCTTTGATGGTGTGATTCAATATGCTGAGATTCGTACGACTATGGAAGAAACGATTGATGCACGATTGTCGGAAGAATTCACGATCACTTTAGACCACTACTAACGTAATTAAGAAACCGATACTTGCTTCTGTCACGAAAGTAACGATAATGAGTCCAATTAAGACAACTCAGTTTAATTATTTTAATTATCGTACCATTATTCACTGATGAAATTTAGAATAATTGAAATTTAATCATTTTATATTCGAATAGAAATTGAGAATTGTGGCATTGCTAATTAACCCTCGGACGGCGGACTTTACACTGTTTCGTTAAAAATTATTCTTCCAATTATTCTTTCGTTTAAAAATTATATATTTAACTTTAAGTTAATATTCTTGTTTGGGTAATGAGTGACCCAGGCTTCGCTGTTCAAGGGTTAAAAAAAGAAAATGAATCAAAAATCGGTTTCGTTACTTTCGCATCACGCAACTGTCTCCTGGTGCTAAGAAAGCAATTAAACAGAAAATCCGAATGTTCAATGACCTTTAAAAAAAAAAAAAAGGAAATTAATAATCAGGTTACTCGAGTGGACTATGCAGTGAACCGTGCATTCGGTAAAGTAGAAAATTCCCGTTTGCGATACGGAAACGAAATCCCTGTCGTTCGTCGTACATGTTACGTAAATTCTCTTTATGGACGGTTTAACATTTCTCTTTCACGTTCCCACGTAAATCGACGGTGTGTTTACAGGACGACGAATTTACCGTCGAGTTAAACATCATCGTTCTCCCTTGTTTCTTTCTCTCTTTGTTTCGTTTTTCTTTTTATATTGTTAGTTCCTTTTCTTTCGATCATTTATTTGGCCGTTTTGCGGATCACCCCGAGAAAAATCGTCATTGTCAGGAATGCCCCACGGAAGACTTTAAGCTTCTGACGATACAGTTAACTTGGTTTTATTTGAGCGTTTCAAGACTGTGACCCAGACCGTGGCCGTGTACGAAACGTCCCTTTTTTTTAAATAGAAACCATTTGGACGTCCGGACGGCTGATGAACCAACATAAAAATTGAAAAAAGAAAAATCTCGAATTTATTTAACACTAGAACAATTAGCTAAAACTTAGCCCATTAGGCATTTATGTAATTTAATCGTTCTAGTGTTAAACATTTTTGATGAAATTAATTTTTTCATTTTTAAGATCTTTTAAAAATATTTACAAACTTAAGTCGATAGTGTTAAGGGTGAAAAATAAGGATTGGCAAATCCTGGGCACGAGGGTCACAATCGGAAGGGTCTACCTATAGTAATTAACACGCTTACGAGATTATCACTTACGCAATTGTCGAGTTTCGCTTATCAAGGCTATCGCGCGCGCGAGTTTATACTTGTAAACACTTACTCGAAATTTAATCTACACACAGTCACACGTATGTACGTAATGTATAATTCTCGAACAACGTTTAACCATGGGTGCGCCCACGTACGATGGACACGCGAGAACAGCGAGAAACCGGAAAAAACACGTAGACAGGAAGACGGATTTTTGCAACACGGTGTCCGATCACGCGTACTCGTGAACCCCTTCAGAACCCCAACTGTTTTCGATCAATATTCAATATCGATTTAATTCTATATAGAATAGAAAATTTTTCAAAAGAAATATCCGATCGAAAATTTGACATCATGTTTTTATGAAATTAAATGAATTACAAAGGGTGTGGTTGAATATTTTTCATTTATTTCTCAATACTATCTATATGTTATAAATACAGCGGGGATAAAAATTATTTGGTAAAATTGTTATTTATTAACAAGATTTCGGCAATTATTGAATCCATCTAAATCCATGTGATCTCAAACTTTCGACCCGTCGAACAACACCCTCGACAAAGAAAAAGGGTGATAAGATAAGGGATGAAAATTTTAATCAGACCCGTCGTTTCGGAAAGGTGGACACGGTTTCCTCGTGATAATCGAAACTGCGAGCTATCCCCCTGCCGTGAGAACTCGTCCACGTTCACGGAATCAGCGCTCGCTTAATCCATTTGCTCGTCGTTTCGTTCGCTCTCGCTCGTTTACCTTACATGCACGCCCTAATTTCCAGCCCCTGGGTTTACACTGCTAATGAATCGCGCGTCTACCAAGGCCCGGGGCGACTGAAAAATTCAATTACCACGCGACGCCACCAGCTATCCTTTCAAGGCTCGGCCGAACCAACGCTCGGCGCCTCCTCTCCGTTCAGGGCGAGAAAAAGAAAAAGAAACCGAGCGGATCTTGCCGCGCGAGGATGCAACCAGGCGAGAAAACAGAATTATTTCATGTATAGAATCCTTCCTATTCAAACGGTGACTGACTAACTCCTTCAGATGATTATACGGTTCTATTCAAAAGAGGGAGGAGAGAGAAAAATCTAGGATTTCTATCGCGATCACCACGGCTCTTCTCGTGGATTTTAATTAATTTTCACGTGTTTCTGAATAAACAGCCGAATGTCGCAACCGAGAAGGCGGAGCATTTTTGGGAAAGATAGCTCGACGAATGCCTGTTGAATTACATTCACACGGGTTTTATTTATTCGGGGTTAAATACGGTTCCTGGGATTAGGTAGCGTTTACAGTGTACCCTTACATGTTTTAGAATAGCTCTGCTTTTAATGATTATTCATCTTGTAAATTTTCTGAAGGAGGAAGATGTAAGTTGAAAAATCTAGAAAATTGGGTCGCTATTCATCGATTTTCTTCCTTAAAATAGATCGTATTTATTCCTTAACGAAGACCATTTATATTTCATTTGCTCGTCGGCGAAGAGAACGCGTGATCGGAATCGTTCGACGATTTTTAGGGTGAAAGTTCGCCGCGTATGGGACGAACAGGCACGACGGCGTATCCGAATGTGTTGGCACACACGCGTGCGACACCTACCCCTCGATCAACCCCCATGGATTGCAACGATCCGCGATTACCTGTCGTTAAACACAACGGGTCTGCTTCGATTGATCAACCTGCAACGACCTTCGTTTCGACCATTATTAACACGTTGACTGCCATGATGATCATCCACGTTGCAAACTCAATTTCACCCTTTGCTTCGAAATTAGCCGGAAATTTTCATAGAAAATCAGAGTATTTAATCATCTTCTAAATTTTTCTAACAGAATATCCTCCATCAAATATTACCCTTATTAATTTCAAATTTTTCTGCCTTTATATTGAGTTACTGAAACAGAACAGCGATAATTAAAACAAATTTAATTAAGGAATTCAATCATTTCTATTACAGTATGCCAGTCAACGTGTGTAATATTCATCTACCCTTATCACTTATTTTTGTACTCTTTACATTAACTACATTATTTTGTATATCTTCCTGTATATACTAAGAATATGACAAAGGTGTATATTCACTTTCGATTCTGACTGTGTTTAAAAAGGAACAAAGTAACGAAAGATCAGTTAAAAACTATCAGCGAAACGAGTATCGTTGAAGACCTCCTTGGATCGAAGCAGATTCAAACAGATTCGTCTATTAATTAACCCTAATCGTTCGCGGCAATTCGTAAAGTCTGTCGATCGATACGATCAGTGAGACTCTGAATGAAATTCAATCCACGAGAAATCGCACTCCCCCTGTTTTTCATTGTCACAATCGATTATCAACGTTTATTATCAACGAGTACCAACTTAACGTACGACAATATCTTGAGAACCCAGAAATCCTTCATTCCACGTCGTTATCGTATTCAACAACCTTCTTCTTCATTTCTTTTTCCCTTTGCATGAATTTTGAGGCTCGGTGTAGACGAGTGATTTCGCAATTATAATTATTTTAATCTTCCATCACCAATTATTAAAATTTCAAAATTGTTAATACGAAATGGAAATGATTTAATTACACTTGGGTCTTGAATTAGATAATTTAATATATAAACATATGATTTGCCAATAGAGAAAATTTTAAAATATTCCAAAATACACATTTGAAATAAAAATATCATTATTGAAAAATTGCAAAGATGAAAATCCCTCGTTTACACTGGCCTTGATATTAATCGTACAACAACCGTTCTTATATTCTCCAAACAATGGGGGTGGTAGAGAAAGGGGTAGTTTCCATCATCTTTCAAACGCTGCATCGATTAACTTTGTCACTTTTAATAAAACATTAACACCTGTGAGAAAATTCCAAAGAGAAAAACTCTACGATTCCGTAACAAAATTTGGAAATTCTGCAGCGAGCTCGTCGAGGAAAATTAAGCGGTTTCGCGATAATTAATGTTAGCTAATTCTTTAACTGTAACGACGGGATTTCGCACGGTCTGAGTTAATTTAATGTGTCGTTACGGTTAACCTTGTCGCGTTTCTCTTTTCCCGAGAATATTCGTCAGTGCCGGCCATTTAAAGGTTGATTTATGATACCTCTCTTCAGACAGAGAAATTATACCCTCCTGTAAGGGCATATTATTTATATCGTTACGATTAACTCGTATTTCAAGCGCGGTTCATTTAATTTAATAACTTGAATAAACGGTAATTGTATTTCTAAAATTTTCTTCTCTTTAAGCAAACAACCGCGATGTTTTCTCGTCTTATTTCGATTGAAATTCATTCAACAATACGTAGATACGAGGGAACATTGTTTTCCTTCGGTTCTATGATTTGTTGGGAAAAATTGTTTCGAGGCGAGCGTAATTTCAAACCGGTGACCCAGTTTCTACCGTGGACGCAACATCGTACATTACGTTGCCGCGTGACGTTCGCGTAATAACTTCAGAAAGCGTGGCCGATTCGCGTTTGAAGTCTGATTTAAGCAGTGTCGTAAATTAATAACCGGGAACAGGAAGTTAGAGACACGGTCAGTAAACAATGCGACGCGGTACAACGCGGTAGCAACAATTTCCTTGGGTATACACCGAAAATTCTACTTCGTGAATACTGTTTCGACATTCGCGATTTCCACCGATGAAACTTTACCGAGTTATTTGTTGCAACGAGGAATGTTTCGAACAAACGCAAACATTTAAGTCCATTATTCAAATTCAAGACAAAATTTAATTAAACAATTAACCAAAGTTATTGATAATCGTGAAATAATTATATAATTATCAAATCGATATATCAAAGATAATATATTATTAAAATATATTGTTTAATGATTATCAAACTGTATTCTTCGAATTGTACCATGTACAGTATCGAGCACGATAGATTTCCTCAGAAAAAATAACATTAACAGGGAAGCAGAACTTTAATTTTGATGATATTATTATTAAAAAAGGTTTAGAAAAATAAATAACATAATTTTTAATCATTAAGTATCGATAAAATTTCGAGTAAAATTGGAAAACACGAATAAACGGTAAATATCAATTCAAATCTTCGCGCGTAGGAGTATAGCCGTGCATGGTCAAGTGGTGGGGGGTCGGCAGGCCTATATATAAGACGCCTACACCTGTGCGCGGTCACTCTTCTCGGGACCGCTACCGAGGACGGACAGGATCCCGAGAAGGGGCAAGTCCCCGGGGGGGACTGGGACCTGGGGAACCCCCGGAAGGGGTGGCCTACGGTGTGGGCCATGAACCCGGGAACCAAGGGGGGGATTATGTTCCTCAGTGAAATCTACCATGCTCGGTAATGTACATAACGAATTCAATTATTAACTAACCTGTCCAATTTCCGACAGCATCGTTCTAAATAAACATTCCTGAAAGTCCAATATTTTCGTGGAGAAGTTAATCTTTGCAGCGATACGCCATCGATAAGAACAAGTATGAAAGCCACTTTATGTTGGTTCTATCTCCTCTTCCACCCCCATGAATTTTCGAAAACACGTATATCTCGTAGCATTACCGGCGGATCATCAGATTTCCCGACACCCAAACTTCGCACAGCCACGTGTTCCTGGATCAGCGTAACAATACGTCCCACGCACCACACCATTAACAACCACCATCACCACCACCATTAACCACCACCGCCACCGTCTCGACGAGTGTTTCGTTCCTCGGCTATGCGATTAATTAGTTCTCTCGTGTAATTAATTCTCTCCCGTTTATACCTATATGCACATATTAAATATATATTATACCGTTACCTTTACGTGAGCAAATAAATTGATTATTATACCGCTTCGAAGGGGACGTAGCTGCCTGCTGTGTACCCCTTCATCGCGACTCCGCATTGTCGGAGTAGAAATGTCCGTTGTGGCACGAGTTTATACGCGTTCGGTCACTCGCTCCATGTGGCCAGTTTGATGGGCGTTCGAGGAAGGATTCCATCGAGCAATGAAAAATGTTCGAGCTGCTTTGAGCGTCGTCTGAACGTGAAAAATGATTCTTGAAAGACTGAACGTGATATACGGCGAGGTCGAGTGATAACGTAAGGCTTCTGGGAGTTTCGGGTGCATTGAAAGACTGACGAGAGGTCTCGGGAACGGTAGAACTCTTCTTCGACGGTCTGACGACGTACGATATCAATGATACATCGAGTTTGCCTTGTAAAAAAAAGAAAGTAATTAATTGCACTGTTTCAGATCTATCACTACACACTCTTGCAACGCGGTATCCTTCATCCTTTCCTCTATCGAAAATTATTTTCCTTATAAAATTCTGTACTTTCGTAGAGGGGAAAATCGAAACCTTTCACGATACCACGATTCTTGATTCTTTTCATAAATTTTCATAGTTCCAAATTTGCATTTAAAGAACAAAAAGGAAACTCGCTGCACCGTCCTCTATATCCTTGCGACGATATTATTCTTCCTGCTTTTCAAGCTCGCTTCTTCCACACTGAAAATTATTCTCCCTTATAAATTTCCATGGTTTCGTGATTACATTCGGAGGGTAAAAACGAAGCTGTTTACAATACGATCCCTCGCTCTTTTCATAAATTTTTATACATCCTAATTTCCATTTAAAGAACAAACACAATTTCGAGTTTACATATAATGAATAGAAACAGAACTATTTCTTTCGGATTATTTTTTCAAATTCTTGCGTATCAGTGCTCTTTCTTTCAAATCATTCGATAATCAGAATACAGGTTTCGGTAGAGCGCGTTCGTTCTTCGAACTATAAGCGTCTTACTTTATCGTCCTTTGCCCGTTTCCTTCGCTATACGGGGGTGGTATCGATCCGCTGCACCAGCCAGCCACGAGATCCGGCCAAGAAGAAGAGAAAACTCGGCGTACGTCTGGTTTCCGCGAAACGAAACGCACCGGAGAATGGCAGTCGTTGGTCCTTCGTAAACTCTGATCCCTTTTCTCCTTTCTTTTTTTCTTTCCTCGATCGAGCTGAAAGGTCGACGTTTCGTTGGGTTCACGGCAGGAAGACGTATCACAGAATTGTCGAGGGCAGACAGGTTCCTAAAAGACGGTTGTTTCAATAAAAAGCCGTAGGAAAAAATCAAGGATCGTTCCTTGGGAGGACACGATTGGAGATTCTTCAAGTTCTATCTGGTTGTTCGAGTAGCCGTTCCAAGGAAGATGCTCGCCAAAAATGTCCATAGGTAAAAAGGAAACGCGGAACAGCCGAAATCTCGATTGGCACTGTAACATCGAAACAATTGCCTTCCTAGTTTCTGCATCCTGGCACCGAATCCTTCCACATTCGTTGTCCTGTTTCTCGTACTCGATCCATCGATAACGTTCGAGTTTTAGTCAGAGGTTCGTCCGGTTGGCAGTTGTTTGCGAGTGTCTTCCGCTCGCGATCCTCTCGCTTCCACGGGAACACGCACGACGAAGGAGTCGCCAGGAATCGAATCGATTTCGAGTTATATCGCTCGCAACGGCGCGTTCGATGGAATGATTCGTCTTGATAATAGCGAGCCGCGCTCTGGTCCGGAACAATTGCGAAGATAAATTAAAAAACTGTCGATGAGACCGTGAAATCCGTCCGGCAGCGCCGTTGCCGCGCGTTCGACGATCGGGCAGGAAAGAGGAAAAACGAGGAAAATTTTCAGTTCTCTTCCTTTCTCCTTCTCTTTTTATTTTCGTTTCTTTTCAACTCCGGTTCCCGCACGCTTCCTGGCATAATAATCTCCGCCTCGACGACTCGTTCTTTATCACTGGAAGCAATTCTCCGGCCGAAGAATCCTCCTTCGTCGTGTGGGCTACGCTTACTCCCTATGTTTTCTCCTATTCTTCTTCTTCAACGACGATGCGCCTCGGTTGTGCGAACGCACCGTCATGAATATTTGATACGATGTGTCGAGAATGCGGATGAATATTTCGCGTTGTGCTCATACGCTGAGATCGTCGATTATATTATCTACGCAATGTAATAGATGTATAATTTCTATATACCTATGTACACGTGTGCACAGCAAAAGGGGATGCGTTAAGGAACGCACGCGAGAAACCGCGCGCGTCCTCTCATCTCTTCCTCGATCTTCTTCCTCCTATTATCTCCCTCTCGTTTAACTCGTTTACCTTTACGTATAAATTTTTTATTTACGCGCTTCGTTAGCACGTGAATTTCGTGTCACGCTTCTCTGTAATGAGTGATTCGTAAATGTGTCTGTATGTTTGTGTATGTACGTATGCGGGTGTGTAGAGATGTACGCGTCTTCGTAGCTGCTGCGTGTAAACGTCTTCTTATATAAAATCGGCAGTTCGGGCAGTTCGACGTCTCGCCGCACGACTCTAGCCTTACGTATGAAACCAGATTTACAAAAATACGTTGCGCGCGTGTCTCGCGTATTTGGCACTTTTTCTCCCCTCTCAATTATTTTCTCTTTCATCGTTTTCTATTCCTCAAGCACCGTCACGGTTTCTATCCCTCGTCCGATACGTTCGTCGCCGATTTCTTCCTCGGCATTCCGTCTCTCTTCTTTTGTCGCTCGAACACACTCACACACACATACACGCTTCCCTTTTGCTCGCTCGTGTTCATTCACGAATCCCACTCGTGCTATCCACTCGTTCGAACACGCGCTATTTCACCCCCTTCCCTCCATCGGAGAGAGTTCAGTATCGAAGGATCGATCGGTAAAAGTTCGCAGAGGGAAAGATCAACGCCACGGATACACGGATTCGTCACTCTTCGACGAAAGCTCCGTGCCTTTCTTTTGTCAAACTTTCTTTCTTTCTTTCTTTCTTTCGCATTTTTGCCTCCTCGTTGCTGGATCTGGTCCTCCGTTCACCAGCCCGGAATCAGCTCCGGGAACAACGATCGAGAGAGGTTCCTCCTCCACGGGAATCGTGGAATCGACGCGAAATTCGGCAGTTTCGATGACGCGGTGCCGCTGAACGACGCGGACGCCGACGTCGACGACGACGACGACGACGTCGACGCCGGCGATACGGCGGCTGATGCGATGGACGCGGCGCGAAGCCGCGCGGGATCGTCGACTAATCCTCCTCCGGGCCCATGTTCATCAGCATCATCTTCTTCTTAGCGATCTTGCTGTATTTGATGTCGATCGGCTTCGTGGTGTCGTACAGGCTTGGCGCTTGTAGGATAATCAACACCGTGCCCACCACGCAGGCCACTGTGAATATCCAGAGGAAGATCCGGTCGAGCACCATCGCCACGTACTTCCAGTCTTCTTCCACCTGTAAGCACAAATAAATTTCCATTCTTTCAAACAAATGCTTATCAAGTCGAATTAAAATACTCGACATTTTCGTTCTGGGTGTTTAGGAAGAGGTGCAGAGAAAGAATAGCAGGTATAAACCGTGCGTCGCCGACTCTCCGGACCGAGTTTCCAGGAAAGCACAGAGGGAAAATTTCAAAGTTCTACAAATTCCCAACTCCTCAACTCTGAAATCTTGTCTCTCCGAGGAGGCAGTGAGTCGCGAATCTACGTTACATGCGAAACAGAGAACCAGAAGTCTACATCCCACCCCGTATCAAAGAGAATCCTTGATTTCCTCGTCTCGTCGATTCAACGAGAAACTTGATCCAGTTGAATTAACGTTCATCCCATCCTTCGACTCGACAGTTTCGCTGTACTTACCTGAAGTAAAATACTCGTATATTTCTGTATCGTTGAAAATATAACATTTCCATCGACATTGACAAGCGTTCAGCTAAGGTTGTCTAAACCTGCAACGTTCTATCAAAGTTTACCCCTTTCTCGTCGAGCGAAATGTATCATTCAGAGAACATAGGAAGGATCCATCGCACGTGATCGTGTATGTAACTAAAAGCCGAGTCGTATCTCCGAAGTTTCAATCGAGCACCCTTACGAGGTATAACAGTGCGTTACCCTAGTTCGTCTTGGAAAGTGGCGCGAGGGGCAGCAAACTGATCCCTCATCTCGATGTTGTATCGACTCCTTTCGATTCCCTCTGCGACAAGGCAGGAAGTGGACGATAAAACAGACATCCGATACTTTTATGATACTTTCACGAGAATGCTGCGAGGAATATCCTTCCCTTTCAATTTCCCACAACCACTTCGCGACCACCCTTCTCTATACACGCCCTTGCGAACGTTTTTACATATTGCGATCAAGTAAATCAATAGTAAAATGTCTATTATCGCGAGCGAATCGCAAGCGTAACCAAAGCGGACTGCGAGCGTTCTATTTTCCGCTTCGTATTCGCTTCGTTTTCAATATCGACGAGTTTATCACTGTGAATTTTTTACTTTATGAATTGCTTAATTTTCTTATTTAAAAAATAAAGATAAAGCGATCTAAAGATAGGCAAACGAAGATAAGGTGTTACTTAATCCCGGATCGTTTCGGTAAATTCTTCTTGCCAACACCTTCGTGACATCTATCTTTGGCAGCCCGCCAATATGCTAGAAGCGAAGAAAATCCCGCTGCTGGTTATATTGTACTGCAAACTGACTATAGTTCGGTCATAAAACAGTTCGCTTTTTTAGAGACCATTTGTCTTTATGAAAAACGATAATTCTAAAGTGTACGCTACTTTTCATTTCTCGATTAACTAAGAATGATAAAAGTCTATTATCAGGATGTACAGTTTAATTTTTTATCATTTTTAGCGTAATGATATGCGTTGCTGTGTTTGTGAGATTGTTCGGTAGAAACGTGTTTCGTGAAAAGTTACTCGGTGCCAAGGGCCAATTCTTCCCCTTTCTTGGATCGAGAGATCTCTATCTCGATGATATCTACCTTTTTCTTATTCTCACCCTCGTTCCTTTCCAGCTATTTACATTCAGAAACGTTTAGGGGTCGTCAGGTAGGGTGTGACCGAGACAAGCACCCTTTCGTAGATGGTAGACTGTTATAAAACGCGAACGACGAGATCTAATCATACTTTCCACTTGTATTGTACAATTTCATCGAATCGACACTATGAAATAAGCAAGCAGTGTAAATGTACTCGCTAAGGGATGATTAAAAATGTAATATCTTTATTTATGAATAAATATTACTTATGGAAAAATAACAAACTAATGATTATGTTTAATTCTTCCTTGAAATTCCTTCCTTTACAAAAATTGCAATTGCAGTTTTTCCCTCAAAATAAATTCCACTTATTATCTAAGTTAGACTCCTAACTTTCTATTGGTGACATTTTCTATTGGTGAAGCAGAACGTCATGGCTGTTTGGGCATCGTTGTCAACCATTCGACCTACAGCGAGGTGGAACTTAGTCACTCTTATAGCGACCATCGAGGGGTGAAGATCTATCTCTCAAACATACATATACTTTTAATTTATTCCCCGGGTTTATCTAATTTATATTATTTATTTTCTTAGCTTATTAGATAAGCTTATAAGGAGGGTGAAATTTAAGATTATATCCTTCTTGAGGACATTGACTCAGCATTTCTTTAGTTTATTATTTTACCCCTTTTTACGAACTTTGCTTCACCCTTCAGAGTTATTTATTATTTTATCCCTTTCTGTGGGCCTCATGGTGCCCATCCTTATATCGTTGTATCTCCTACATTCTTTGCGTATCCTTTACGTATTCCTTACGTGCCCTTTACGTATTCCTTACGTACCCTTTACATGCCTTTACATCCCTTGCGTGTCCTTGCACCCCTTAGGTGTCCCTTACATTTCTTGCGTGCCCTTACACCCCTCGCATACTCCTTGCAACTCTTCCATCCCTTACGTATCCTTTACATGCCTTTACATCCCTTGCGTGTCCTTGCTTCCCTTGCGTGTCCCTTACATTCCTTGCGCACCCTTGCACCCCTCGCGAAATTCTCGAAAAAATAGCGCCCCCTAGCGGCAAAAATGTGAACTAAAATCTCGATGTCGAATCAGCGCCATCTGGTTTTGGAAAAAGGAACTAAATTTTGCAAAAATTTTGGCCCTCTAGCGGCAAAAATGTGAACTAAAATCTCGATGTCGAATCAGCGCCATCTGGTTTTGGAAAAAGCAACTAAATTTTGCAAAATTTTTGGCCCTCTGGCGGCAAAAATGTGAACTAAAATCTCGATGTCGAATCAGCGCCATCTGGTTTTGGAAAAAGGAACTAAATTTTGCAAAATTTTTGGCCCTCTAGCGGCAAAAATGTGAACTAAAATCTCGATGTCGAATCAGCGCCATCTGGTTTTGGAAAAAGGAACTAAATTTTGCAAAATTTTTGGCCCTCTAGCGGCAAAAATGTGAACTAAAATCTCGATGTCGAATCAGCGCCCTCTGGTGGCGAAAAAAGGAACTAAATTTTGCAAAATTTCTGAAGAAAAACTACTTACCTTTACTTACCTTTACTTACCTTTACTCGAAGCAGTCTTTGTAATATAATTATTGTAAGGTTTGCAGGGATATAAGGGATGCTGGGATGAAAGGGATGTAGGGATGAAAAGAGTGTAGGGATGAAAAGAGTGTAGGGATGAAAAGAATGTAGGGATGATAACAATGTAGGGATTTAAGGAATGATAAGAATGTAGGGATTTAAGGGATGAAGAGATGTAAGGAATGTAGGGATGAAAAGAATATAGGGATGCAGAGGTGTAAAAAATGTAGAGGTGTAAAAGATGCAGAGATGTAAGAGATACAGGAATGTAAAGAATACAAAGATACAAAGAATTCAAGTATTTAAGGGATGCATAGATCTGAGAAATACCGGGTTATAAGAAGTGCAGGAATATAAGTGATGCAGGAATATAAGGAATGTAGGGACGTAAGTGATGCAGGAATGTAATGAATACAGAGATATAAGAGATGCAACGTATAAGGGTTGCTGGGATGTAAGGCGTGTTGATTACCCCTATAATTTTATCTACCTGGTTACTCGATCCGAATACGAATGGTCCTAATATAAGAAATAAGTGCCTTATCTATTAAATATGGCCCATGTCGCATTATGATGGAAAGCCAGCACTATCGTTAAACACTTTCAGAAAATACATATAAACAGCAGCTGCCTGTCCGGTTCTCCTGGCCACGTTCCACTGGCAAACCGTGGAACTACATAATTCGCCATGCACAGAAATTCAAACCGCAAACAGGTTCAGTTAATTGCACGCGTCCACGAGTGAACATCGAGTTCCAGTGTACTTTGCGCGAGTAAAACGCATACGATCACGCCCTTTTCCAGCCTCGACCCAACTCTAACCAACGACTAGATTTGCTCTATCCGCAAATCGATCGTGTAATTTTCCATCGGAATATTTCTTTCAACACGGAGAATTCGTAATTTTCACGATGTAAATCTATTGTGAAGCGATCTGTACTTAAACGCTGCCGAGCGAAGCACGAAGGGAACTTCGTCGACGCATCTGTTTCGCGAAAGTTACCAGTTTGTCCAACGACCGTCGATCCATGAAATTCGTTCGAAACACTTGGTCTATGCACACTGTGCTTCCGCTAGATATTTTCGTATGAATTTTGAATAAGCTGAAGGAAGTTTGCCTGTCTCTCGGATAGACAGTTAAGGACATTATCAAGTACTATTATACTAAAAATAAATGAATAAAAATCTATGCGATAAAAGCATAGAAAATTCGAAGCTTCAAAAATGTACCATTGCGTTTTTCAGTAAACAATTCACCATGATAAATTGTTAAAGCTATTCGACGAATCGTAGACCGAGTAGGATCGATTCCGATCGAGTTTGCCATCTGCGAAGCAAACGGAAGTCCCCGGTTGATGCGGTCAGCGCGCGGAAATCAAGGCATCTCCGGGATCGTGACTCGAGAATTCGATGCCGGATAGATTGAATTTCGAGCATGGCCTCTCGCTCGCATGCAAATACGACAGGAGATACGTGGTTCCTCGAAGTAAGCGCATTGCGAACCGAGTCGAAGACGTAATTCGTACCGTTCGTTAAACACCCCCTTGGATCCACCGTTAGGGATTTATAAAAATTCTTCTCAAGATCGGTGTCTTACCCCGGGAACGATCGATGAAATTTTTCCCCGTGTAAAGTAACGCGAGAGAGGAATATGTATAGAGGAGATGAGGAGAGGGTAGTTTCTCGCGTTTTCAGAGCGCCAGCATTGATAGCAGCCTTTTTTACGCTCGAGTTTCATAAAACACGTCCGTAATATCGGAAAAGTGGAGCGTGAGTGTAATAATAGCGCCGTCAGCTCCAAGGGTCTCGTTAAAACAAAAACGATATTCCTCGACACTTTCTAGAGACAGCAGCAGGCCTCGTACAGGAATTATCATATTTTCGGCTGTCGAACTTCCGGCAGAAACTTTCGACCGGACCGAGCAATTATTAAGCTGAAAACTAGACTAAACTTCCTAAAGTGTCGTCCTCTGGCCTAACCTTGTCAAAACAGAAATTTCAAGTTCCTAATGAGGTTCGTTAATTCACCGGTGGAGCAACATTGACTTTCTCAAATTTTAACTACTTTAGCGGTTGAATAATTGCAGGTCTATTAATGTCATGTTGTTGGACGTAAAATATGATTGAACGGCGGACCATGGAGAGAAACCCAAGTTAAATTCAATGTCGTATTTAATATTATTTTCATTTTATAAATGTAACGCTGTTCATAAATTATACATTTAACTTTAAATTAATGCTCCGCTGTTCAAGGGTATTTGGATGCGCTTTCCTGTCACAGAATTACGTCAGAAGAAAACCTATGTAAAATAGAGAGGATCCCAAGAGCCAAAGGGCTGTAGGGAAAAGAAAATTCCGAAGAATGTACGGTGATTTTCGAGGAGCAAGTCACTTTTCGAACAAACTCGATACACGATGGATCCGCGAAACTCTGTCACGTCGCTCGTTTCGCGCAACTATGAAATAGGGAGCATAAATTCGTTCGAATTTACGAGTGGCCTGGACAAATGTCTCAACTTCGGAACGTGTTCCCCGAGAGGCAGACTTGTCAACGTCTGAACCAATTCCCGGAGTTTTACATCGCTCGCCAAGTCGTGAAACTTTGAAATGCAAAATTGAGAGAGAGAGAGAGAGAGAGAGGACGACTGCAAACGCCTACGATTTGCTTAAAATTTTCGACTAAACTTCTACAAACTTATCCTTCATTAATTGAAACTCGACAACTCGTTAATGTAAAGAGAGATCCCGACGTGATATATTATTCTTATTTCAATATAATTATGTTAATATATCACAGATTTCACTTAACGAACAGTATAACCGACTTAGAGATCCTTTTCCTTATTTTAAGTGAAACAGGTCAGTGATAAGTCAGACAGATACAAATTTTGTATAAATAAATGTCAATAATTAAAGGCACGCGTATTTAAATATTCCAGTACAAAAAATTAATAAATAAATCAATATACAGAATTACTTTATTTCCCTACAGTAGAAAACTCGACGATAAGTCAGACCGAGATTCCCTTCTTGTTCCCTGAGTTGCCTGGCTGTCAAGATGGTGCACGTATTATGGTGTAGAAGGTGTACGTTTTCGAAGCCTGGTGTCGCGTGTTGGAAGATTGATGGGGAACGATCGCGAACGACTTTCAGCCGGCTTATCGAGGCTGCTTCTCTCGCGAAATCCAGCTACAACGTGTTGGATGTTCGCTCGAAGCGAAAGCGTAGAAGGTAGCCGGTTAGTTGGCCTATTCACGCCAGGACACTAGAAGGTAGTCGACGATGGTAAAGGAGTTTGCTGTAATAATAATACGCTAACCAGACCGACAGCCTGCGCTTCAAAGAACTCGTCGTTCTTTTGTATCGCGGCCAGACGGTTCTTCGGTTAATTCGACCGGACATTAGGATTTTAATTAAAACCTCGCTTAGCGAACAGAGGAATCTTGAGATGGAAAGCTACGTTGTTCCATGGGTCCATTGGAATTCGATGCTCGCCGAATCGAGAGCCATCGAAAGGAAGGTGACTGCTCGAACTATTATGCAGCTTCTCTGAAACGCGATTGATTCCCGAAACACGAGATTCGAATCCTGTAATTTGTCGAACGGCTACTTGACGCGATCCCTGTCCAGGCACCAGGACACGGATGCCAGCTTTCGAATTAACGCGATATCCCCTGCTATGTTCTCCTACGTAGCTAATCCTGTACACAGAGAACGCGGTTCGATGCGTTCTGATTTCTTGTTCCTGGCGGAAATCTCTGGAAAAATCGATATCCCATTTGGAAAGTGGAATGAAACGAGCGGGAAATGATAAAAGCGCGTTTGCGCTGTTAGGGAAAAGTATCGAGAACGTGGAAACTGATCAACGCGTTCCAAGGATACTTCTTTTTTTTTTTTTTAATCTTTGCGAGTGAGTCACGTGAGGGGATCGGTAATGGAGCGTGGAAATCAAAGGGAATCGTGAGGTGAGATCCGGTCAGCCAGGTCGAATTATAAACCGTAGGAGCGATGATACGAGACCTGATAGGATAGCAGTAGTATCGGATCGTATTAATCAGCCGGAAACACCTCAGGATCCGATTGCCGTTAATAGCTTCGGTTCCGTTCGTCGAACGTCGCACGATTTATACGCTTTCTTGTCGCGAGATTCGGAGATTAGTGCCGGAAGCTGACTCCGGAAATTTACCGATTCGTTCGAACAAAAATCTCGAAAAGGACTTGAGAAAATATTCACGATAATCACTTAAACATTGACTGCCATGATAGTCATCAGGTTCACATTTTTCATTATCAAATAATTAATAAGAAATTTAAAAATTAATTAATCGCATCCTTTATAATTATAGCTTCAATGCGTCTGACTATGTATTACCTTTTCTACTGTGGCAGTCAATGTATTAACCCTCGAATGGCGGACCTTAGAGAGAGCTCCAACTAATATTCTTACACTGTACGCGGATAACATGCATACTACTCCACTTTTTACCCCAAGATTTGTAAATTTGGGTCACGATTGACCCAGGCTCCGCTGTTCGAGAATTAAAGGGCAGTGCCTTAAATTTGCCTGAATACTTAAGAAAGGTTAACGAGGTAGAATTAATGAAATAATTACTCACACTTTCGAACTTGTCCTTGTTCTTAGCGTGCTGAGCGATGAACCTAGCGTCGTCGATGGTCTTCTCGATCTCGCGAACCAACGGCTTCTCGAAGGTGGGGCTGACGTCCTCGTGAACATAAGCGGGGCTGGCCGGGCCGAAAAGGTCGTCGTCAGCCCCCGGCAGTGGGAGCGAGGGTAGCGGCTCCTCGAAGCATGGTGTTACGGTCCCCACGGTGGCGACCGCACCTAGATCGTACCTGGTGGCGGTCGGTGGCAACCCATGCGTTGGTATCTCGTATTCCTCGCTGAACCTTTTACCATAATACGTGTCGTACTTATCAGTCTCTGGTACATGGAACACATCGGTGAGCATGCCCTCGGCCGGTTTCCCGTTGCTCGCTTCCACGTCGTCGTCGTCGTCGTCGTCGTCAACCTGTTCACCGTCGACGTTCATACCGGCGACACCGACTCCGTTCCTTCCCCCATCATCATCCTCCTCCTCATCGTCGTCGTCCTTGTTCGGCCTCTCGATCAGAAGGAATCGCGGCAACACTTGTATGAAAACCACCCTCACCCATTTGGCCATACGATGGGTGACGGGCGAACGAAAGTTCACGTTCAACACGGCTATCGTCACCACCACGGACAGGGTGACAAGCACCATCGTGAACAATAGATACTTGCCGAGCAACGGCACCGTTAACGACGTGGGCGGTATGATCTCGGCCAACAGTAGGAAAAACACCGTCAACGACAACAGTATCGAGATCGACAGCGAGACTTTCTCACCGCTGTCGCTAGGAAGGTAGAACACCAGCACCGAGAGGAAAGATATGCCCACGCACGGTATGATCAGATTGACCGTGTAGAAGAGGGTCTTGCGGCGCAGGGTGATATTGAACACGATATCTGGATAGGGCTCCTCGCAGCATATGTAGAACGCCTCGTTCCTCACGGCAGGCACTTTTATGATGTCCCACTCGACGGAAATGTAGTAGTCGGTCAGGTCGATCCCGACCTCGATACGGTTCGAGTCCTCCGTCTGGGCCAGGTGTCTTAAGTCCACCTGCGAACAAACATCCGAAACGATATTAGAATACAGCCCCCATAAAATAACTTCCTTTTATTTATTTATTTCATTATATACGGGAGGAAGACCCCTTTGTATACAAGAGAATTGAATCAAAATAAAACAATAGAAAGGGTGGGTTGGTCTGATGAAATTTTGTTAACTCCAGTAATAAGAAACAATTTATTCCATTGGATAAAATGCAATTGAAAAATTTCATCTCTAAAATAATTTGTCTGTCCTCAAGAGTGTTAAGCTTAAATTTACCCATTATATTGGTATAGTCATGGTCATTCCACCTTGTAGGATTACCAGTTTCGAAGCACAGAGATAATTTCCTAACTGGTGGTTTCGACTCTTCCCCTAGGTCTTTGTAGTTTTACTACGGATAATAGAAAATCGACACTTTTGACCAGGACCATTGGCAATAACGGTGAACGGTAACGAGAGCACTGCAGTAAATTCGTGCACAAACGGCAACGATAGTCGGTTCGTTTAAAGATTACCACAGCCCTGTGTACCGTGTAATTGAGGTCCGAGATAAGGAGCATTACTCGAAAGCAGCCATTTGACAGAGGTTACGTATATCCGTGCGCGTGTACGTGCCTGAGAGTTAAACAGACACAAAGGGAGAGGGGCGATGAATAATAAGGGGTATTTCATAAGACGTCGTGTAACTGGGAAATGAGGGATTCTTCAGCCAAAAATAAAATGGCTACGAAGGACAACTCCTGACGAGAATAATCACCATTTACTTTTTTTCTCTTTTTTTTTTAACAACGAGTAACTTGCAACTGTGCTTCAGGAACCTCTAACGATCTACCACATTTTTCATTAGAATAATTCTATCCACCGTGGTATTTTTAAATAGAATAAAGCTATGCATTTCTTTCTCCATGACACCTAAATGCAACTCTGAAGGCATAATAAGATTCCTTTCAAACAGGATGCAGAATATCCTGCTCGTTCTATTTTCCTTCTTGCCGCAACGGATCCAATTGTTTAAAGAAAGGAGGAAGCAGGGATCAAGGGAAGAAAAGACGGACCGGGAAGAGAAGGAAAGAAATTGGATAGCTCTAATGGGTGCTAAGATAGGTGGCGGATCCTCTGGAAGACGTCGAATATGGGAAAGAGAATAAAGTCTCGAGAGTGGAGCCAAATCTTTCTACCATCGAACTTCCTATCAGAATGCCCTTTAATCCCCTCCGGACCATTTTTAAGATCTTTCGATAGCTGCCCGTTAACCACGCCCCTCTGTTCTTCTCCTTTTTCATTCCGAAATAAATTGTACAACAAACAACGGTCTGTTGTTGGTCGAGAAATAAAGAAAATTTTGCGATACCGATAAAGCTAGTAAAATCGAAAGGTGTAAAATTCCCGTTCGAAAGGATGGTCAGTGAACAGCTGGGGATGGTCGTTCACAGCCACAGGAATGGTTTATCGTTTCACACGCGGGATTTATTCCCGCAACGGTGTGTTCACTGGTGAAATCCACGGACAGGTGGATTTGTCGGTGAGGGACAAATCTAGCCGCCCGCAGAGGAAGGTGGGTTGGTCATGGTAACAGGCGACGAAAAGGATTTCGACAAGCTCCAAACTACCATCATCCTCTATTGTTATGGAATTATTCCCTTTGTGACATTTCAGCCTATTAAATACTATTTCTATCATAATTATTAATCCTCAGTTACAAATCCCCTGTAAATTATCTAATTATCAGGGACTATAAGCCTGCAAATGTTAATCCACCGAGGGCGGACCATGGAGAGAGGCCCAATTTAAATCCTGATGAATATTTTATATTATATTCATTTTCTAAATTTTATTTTAAATAGCCTTGTATATTTTTTGTAAATTGGAGTCACAATTGACCCAAGCTTCGTTGTTCAAAGGTTAAGGAAAGAACGTTTACTCTACGTGAAAGTACAGCAACATTTAATTGACAGAGTTCCTGAAGAAAGAGCAAAGAAGATTGGCTCGATGTGTCTGTCTGTCGAGGATTTCAGCTGAGCTTATCAAAGTTGGGAGAATTCCTAGAGAAAGAGTTCTTCGAGCAGGCATCAACAAATGGAATCGACGATTCGTGGCATTTTATTGACGTCTGTTAGCACGTTGCTCCTGTATCGAGGGATCCACGAAATTCCAAGGATATTCCTCGATGGAACAGCAACGAGAAAGAAGGCTGATAGCTGCCAATGGTAATCGATAAATCGTAACGTTTCATTGAAAATCGTTTTACCCTTTCGTCGAAACGAGAACAATCCTTTCAACATAGCGGAACATAATTCTACACGATTTTTCAGCAACTTCTCGATACTCCCTTTGAACAAAACAAGTGTGTTAATAGAATCGATGAAAGGGTCGGTTTCTCTCGGATTCAATGGTAACGCGTTTCATCCGCGAGACAGAAAACGGTTGATCGCACGAAACAGATAAACGCTAGTCATAAAGCGAGCTTCGCTTTCTCTACGTGAACTTTCTTCTACTCGTCGAGTGTTCGCACAAAATGGATTCTATTTCAATCGTGACATTTGACGATCTATTGTTTCAAAGCTTCTTGAAACTTGCAAGCTTCTAACTTTAGATGCTTTTCCATCGTTCTAGACAAGTTTACGAAGATTTGAAATGACGATGATAAGGATAACGAGTGAAGTTGATGTACAGTTCCGAGTATGGGAGATCTTGGACTCGCATCCATCCCCCTAGGCGGCTGCGCGCAGACTGAGACTGCGTGGGTGGAGGCCCCTAATATATAGACCTGTGGCGGACCACCACTTGCGTTCAAAGGATTACGCGGGAAAATTTGAATTGATATTAACTTCATTATTAATATTCCTCAAATATACACTAAATTTTATAACTAAAAGTTATACTATTTTGTTTCTAAATCACTTTTAAATATTAATATAATCAAAATTAGGGTTTTGAGATCTCCTGATTCCTCTGTATTCGCCATTTTCCCTAGGGAAGGATGCCTTGCTCATCGAGAAATGAGATGAAAGAGGTTGAAAGTGTAATAATAAGAGAACCAATATGATTTGGGAGTGGAAATTATGGAACAATAAATTCTTAAAACTTTCAGAGTAACTTATTTTTCCTTCCAAAATAAGAATATATAATATAAGAATGATATTGATAATTTAAAAGAAAATAATACGGACCAACTAAGTGATTCATCGAAGATTTGCCGTTCTGCAGCTGTATAAATTATTTCCTCGCTGGGAAGCAGACAATGTTCGAACGCTTTAGAATCCAAGAATCTCCGGGGATTCGTCGGCGAGTCGGGGCAAGGCAAAATGAAAGAAAAACACCGGGGAATAGAACTGTCAACGTAACTGCTAACGTAATTAATAGTTCAGACGCGACGTGAAAAGTTCAGGTAACATTTTTCCGCGTTGTCGCGAGCGTGTGATTTAATAGAGAATCTAAGAGACTTGGTTTAATGGGAATTTTTTAATTCACAGAAATTTATTCATTAGTCTTCTAAAGAACACTCGCTACATCGATACAGAAATTAATTAGCCCATTCGATAAATTATTATCGATTGATCTTTCAAGACTGCGGATGCAACACCTTTTTCGATACTGGAAAGTATGTTACCTTCTTGGAAACTTGTCTCCTTTTGGAGGATATTTCCATTTGCAATTCTGAACATTTGCAACCGATGACGTCACGGAACCAATGACATTTTGCCAGAGGTTCAGTCGCGATTTAGGTATTCCTTGGGGCTCTGATTGCATTACCAGCGCGGTCATATTTCTATCCAGGTCCACTTACGGTCTAATAAAGTATTCCTTAAGAGATCGATCGAGTTATAAAAACCGGTCACGTTCACCTTCGCCATCGTTTCTTTCGGATAAAAAATTCTTCGACCAGTCACCCTACATCCAATCATACTTTGTCCTCGACTCGATGTCGCTAGATCGTTGTTTTCGAATGAAATTCAAACAGGATAAAAAAGAAAATAATCCTTATCGTTATTTATGATTTATCCAGTAGCCATAAAAACAACCCCTTTACACGCCATCTGTTTTTCATAGAAAAATAGCAACACAAAATTCTGAAAGGATAATTTTAAACGGCGTGTTATTCTATCAAACTGGCCGCAATATGTAAATTCTAAAGGTAAAAGATATCCGCTGATAAAACTAAATGGCGAATTCGATTCAAAGCGGAAAACGATACACTACGGTGCAGAATTTCGATGGCTCGTTGAATTTTTACGAATAGCGAACGACGTGTCGTAACGTACTCGTCTACAAAAATAAAATCCTGTACGGAACAAAGGGTAAAAAAAAGAAAGAAACAACAGGAGGGAAAAACGTAACGCAACCATCGCCACGAGAGGGATGCAGATATAAATGGAACGTCGATGTTCCGGTGATTTTCGCTTATCGTCAGAAGCGTTACATTTTTGTAAACTGACTTATACGTTCGATGATAAGTCGGTGCCTTTGAAAAAGGCTCCTCTTATCGGGATACAAGAGGAAGAGAACGTCGAAGATGGATGACCGTTTTGGGAATAGCTTTTTTCTAAATAGTGTTTTCCACAGCCCCGTGAAGAAATTTTTATTTTTATTTTCCTTTCATTCAATTCAACTTCTCCTGGGGAATTCAGGAAGGAATTAAAACTTCTGAAGCTTGGAATTATAAAGCTACCTTGGTTTAAAACCTGAAATTTATCCTAAATAAAAGGGCACTGGTAAAAGAAATATTTTCAGAATTTTTTTCAAAAGCCCTAGGACTGTAGCTCCCTTGAAACCTTCCATTAATCCAACACTGGAGAAGTTGAAATTGTCGAATAATTGAGTTTCTTAAGTTAAAACACGACACCCTGGTCGTGTCTTCGTTATCAAAGATGGCTAAAATTTCTTGACGATGATTAATCGCCTCGTAAAGGTTGCTGAATTGTCGGTCGAATCTTATTACTCACCGTGTACCCGTCGTAAGTCCACGAACCAAACTTCATGAAGCAAGTCTGCTCGTCAAAGGGAAAGTACTCCACGTTGATCTCGCAGAATGATTTATAGATAGCCGGCGGTTTCCACACGACCTTTCCCGTATGGTGCAAAATCGCCTTGGTCATAATGGTCACCTCGTAGTTGCCATCGGCGCTGAAAACAAAATTAATGTCCACCCTGATTTATGTTGCCATGATATAATTTTTTTTTTCTTCGTCCACCCTTCACCCTCGTTAGAAGGCGACTTCAATGTAAGATCAACGATATTGCCTTTTGCGTGTCGTTAATTAATCTCTTGATTATTAAGCTGCAAAGCAATCTGAAAGCTAACTGGTGGAATTTCAAATGACTTCAACAATTATTCCAGATGAAAAGTTGAGAACTTTGAAATTTTTCACTTGGAAATCTTGAATTTTTATTTGTTAAAAATATTGAAATTTCTTAATTCAACAAAAATTACTTTTCTCACGCGATGTTTCAAAGGATAAAATTTCAATACCTCTGTTAGGAAAATTTCAGTAGCGCGTCGAAGTGCAACGCGACGACCAAGATAAGAGATAAGAAAATCCACGGAATAAACAATGAAGGTGAGCAGGAAAAGTGCACGTTCTAAAGGCTACATTGGATGCTGGGGAAACAGTGCTACCGAGGAATAAACTCGACGAGGTAATGCGGTTGGATTTCTAATATAATACGCGCGACTGCAGCTGCAGCTGTCGTTGCTGCAACTGCACTTGTTGCGCTATATTCGCAGGAGCTCTTTTATTATAAGTCGCTTACTCGGTTTCCTACCATGAATTTCCTCCTTCTCGCTTCATCGTGAATTGTCTTAAATAATTTTATCGTTGCACACTTTTAACAACAATTCTCTGTTCTTTTATCTATCACTAAAAGATCGAAAAATTTTCTAAACACTCCGGAAAAAAGAAACGAATCCAGCAACGAAACAGAATCTTAACGACAGGTGTAAAAATCTTATTTTAATGAAGGCAAACAATGACGCGAGTGGCCGGGCGTAAAATCGCGGCCCAATATCGAACCGAATTGCTTCCGCGAGCAGGAAGAGAACGGGCTTCCAATAAATTCTCTGTTGGGAAAACGCTGTTCCCGACAGCCGGTCAGAATATGGAAAATCAGTGGGAAAAGCACGTTTTGAATCTTAATATGCTGCGACTACGCTCGAGTCAGCGACAGGTGCGCGTGCTTCGCAGCGGATCGCTTCGTGGATGAATGAACGTTTGCTGGGAATTGAGGTTGCTCGCGTGTAACACGAAATAAACCGAAACGACCCCAGTTTTTTATCCAGCCCGACGAAATATACGAGGCGGGAAAACAGGTGTAAACGAATCGTTCTCCGCAAGCTGACAAAACTTATCGCCTTTCCAGATGATAACTGTTGAATACGAAATGAAATAAAATTGAACGAGAAATCTCGGCTACCTTTGGAATTTTTTGCAAACGACCAAAACGCGTGTCGCGTGTCGTAAGGGTACGAAAATTGGCCCGAGGCAGAACTCGGAAGTGGTCGTTCCCGAGAGTCACCGTGTTCAGGATTCGTCCGGGACAACGAGAACAATGCGTGGACAGGGCAATAATTTCGTGGCGAATGCACAAGGCCTGACGTTTTCAACGTCTCCGTGAATATCTCGAGCTTTGTTCTTGGAGAAACGTCGCTGCTTTTAAGTGGACGTCACGTAATTACGAACACCATAGAAGGAGACGGCCGGGAACCGTGACGGGAGACACCGGTCCTGTTGCTGGAAGAACTTTTCACTAGACGCTTTCGGGACTGAAAGATTCATTTTATGTTAATGCTGCTTCTTTGCAACTTCCACTGGCTGATTCAAGTCGGATGGACTACTGAATATGTTGGCTTGCTGACAAGAAGTTTCCTTGCGGAGGAATAATTGTGACCACGGCAAGTCTTCCGCGGACTTTCTAACGCGTTCCTAATGGTTTTTAAACTTAATATCCTACGTTGAGCAAATTTCCCGGACGCGAATTCAATTTACAACTGAAATTTTTAATAATTTACTTCTACTAATGAACATCGTTTAATTAATTAATATTCGTGATTTTAAGTACACCCTAAATGAAACTCTCAAATATAATTTTGCATCAATAACTTTCGTTAGATATTTAAAAAATGTAAAATTGGGAAAACTTTGAATTAAAACTGCGGCTCTCTCCATGGTCCGTCGTCTAAGAATTAATTTTATAAAGTGTTGATAAAATCAAGTATATTTATAAAATTTTGATAAAATAAAACAATCTAAACGACAGCGTTTAATTTATAACCACTGGATCTTGAAAAAAAGGAAAATTTCTGAACAGAAGTTCAGTTTTACCATCCATTTCGGCCACTCAGACTCAACAAACTCCCTAATAGTGGAAGAAGTAATTCAATATACTTGATATCGTAAAAACTTTGGGAAGTAAAGGGGAATAGTGGCGGGGTAATATCGTAGCAAACCCCATAACCGTCAAACGCAAGAAATCTCGTAGCCGGATGAAAGAGGAACGGCTGCGAAACGCGAAAGTCGCGCCAAAGAACTTTCGGATCTCTCGATTAATCATGCTTTTTTCCACCGGTCTCGTGTCGGTTCTTGCGATCAGACGCCGCGTAAATCTTGAAAGTTGACGTCCCTTTTAAGCGCTTGTCTACTCGACCGACGTCGAACACCATAGAGGAAAAAAGAAAAAATGTACATTGTCCTTTTCGCAGATCCCGACCAGGGACATTGAATTTCTCGCCTCCGTACTCTATCTCGTCTCGACGTTTTCCATTTGTTATTTCAGCGCCGGTTTAAATCACCGATTTATATCGCTGAAATTGTCAATGTATCTAACTATTCTTATCGTTCGTTTCGTCAAGGTTTCAACATTTTTTTGTAGTATTTTTATGAATCAGACTTCCTTAAGAAAAATGGCAATATATGTAGGGTAACTTTATCAATTTTAATAAAAGAATTCACAGAATTTAATTTAATGAGAATAAAATTTGCCAAATAATTCGTCGAATTTCATCCGAGTCGAGGAAAGAAAGCTTCCGAATTATTTAAAGGAAGAAACTGAAGGAAAATGGTCGAAACTCGCATTCTTTACGGCGCCGCTAAAGCAATCCAACGAATTATTCCGCGTTCCCCCGAGCGCGATATTCCGTCGGGATTAAAAATAAAACTGTCGAAATGTTGGATTCGGGGTGGGCACCCTCTCCGTTCCAGGGTCGATGCACCCTTGCGCTTGGAATAAAGGAGGAACGCGTATCGAAGTTGGGAAAGTTTAGGGGTAAAGGGGGATGAAGGACGCATGTATCTCTTCTTAAACCTTGAGATTTAGTTTGCCATTCAGCGTGACTCTTTGGGAGGAGCCGAAGGGTGGAACGTTTCCAGTGGCGTGGAAACTGTTCTTTGCTCGGCTAACATTGCTGTATCTCGTTGGATTTATAGAAATTCTCGCCAGTACGTGTTCCAATGAAAATTACTACTATGCACAGAACAGCCTTTGTCTCGATTTAATTAATTTCTTCTATAAATTTTCACAACACCCAGTTCGATATTAAAATTTGATTAAACTTGATTTAAACGAAGAACAATTTTGTGAGAATTGTCCAGGGAACGATTACTGTCTAAATAAATAAATTGAAGTAACTTGAAATGTCTATGGGTGTTCTCGAAGTGGAAATAATTTTTCAAAGAAATTGAATTCGAAGGAAATGGTCCGCGCATTCGGTTGCTACGTTACTGAACGTACCGCGAGATGGGCATGGTCGACGGATCGATATAAGTTTCGTGGTAGAACGGGAAATTCTGCAGACCGTTTTTCTCCTTTTTTCGCCGAGGATCCTAGACCGGGGACCCGTTTCAGCCAATTAAAATCGTACCGGCGATAAATTCGCGATCGCGCCAACGTAAAATACGTGGAACGAGATTAGTACGGATCATGGTTCTTTACAATTAAACTTAACGTTCCGTCGGTGCGCGCTGGTTTCCTCCTGATCGCAGAATGAAATTCATGGAGAAAGTTTATCTCTGGTTGTAAAGGATATCTCTATGGTTCCATTCCTCTCTTCAATTTGTAAAAAGAAAGGATCAAAACCATAAAGAAATTCAATTATCGGAAATTTTATAGAATCGTCAATTTCTGATCACTTTTTACACTTCGTTAAGTTTACCAAGTCCCTTTAGAGATCATCAAAGGAAAGACACTTCGTTAACGATCGAAAATGATTCTTCTTTGATCTAACAAATAGGTTTATGAATGTCGAATAAATTTTCATGAAGAAACTCGTTTGGAAGACGATAAACGACGCCTTTGCCTTAAATTTCAAATCTATCATCTTTTGCAATTTTACAAATGGGTTAAAACCCCGCTGATCGTAACACGTATCTTCCGTTCAGCTTGGTACATCCTGTTGAAAACAATGTCGGTGTAAATCTCAATAAACGATGCCGGGAAGCACGTAGAAGCTACGTTTATGACGTAAAAGCAGGAGTTATCGAGTAAAATAAATCTTTTCCTAGTGGCATTCGGATTAGCAGATACCGAGATGGATGAATGGCTTTTGGACAGTGAAAAGAATCGCAATTTTCCCGGGACACCGTCGGAATTAAGTTCGAGAAAGATTCCGTGCCATTAGTTGGCAGGGAATTTTATAAAATGAAAATTTCATCGATTGATAACAACGGCGGGTCGTTCGGGATTTTTAAATATTCAACAGGAGACCGACAGAAATTTCTATTCCGGCAGCGGTTTTATGCAAATACCGTTCAATTCGCATAATTTCGCACGGCGATCCGTGGAATTGAAAAAACGTGAAGCCGCATCTGTCGAACGTTTCGCGTTATCGGCCTGAAATGCTTCTCGTTTTGTTTTTAACAATTTACACGAAAAAAATGATGATTTTCCGCCAATATCTAAGCTTCGCGATTCCCGAAGTCGTAAATCAATTAAGTTTGAAATTTCTAAATTGCTTCGAACATCAATAATGTCGGTGGTCAGTTCGAAACAAGACAAACGAGCGGGGTGAAAAGGATCAGCCGAGCATGCTTGATTCACGAACGATCCGCTTGAAAAAGATTATCGTGGATTTTGCGCGAACGGTCAGCGATCTGTGACAATGGCGGTTTGTTTCCTCGCCACTGCCAGTCCATTTTCCTTCAGGAGCTCGAGGAAATATCGGGGCGTGCTATCAGAAAATGCGCTTCCTTCTCTCCGTGGATTTAAATTCCGTCGCGAGAAAGCTCCTTTCCTCCAGGAAATTCTATTTCCCTCGCAATGTCTTCGACGCGATTTTTCAGCCCTTCGTTTATAGGTACACAGCAAGCCAGGAGAGGAAAAAAGATAACTCAAGTTCCTTTTGATAATACTGATTCACTGATGGAACATTTAATGAGATACTAGTATCGCAAAGTTTGTATAATGGATCTTAGTAATTCGAATCGCTATAATTCCAGGCAGATGGATAGATACACAGAGATAAGGTGGACTTAGAAACTTCGTTCCAAGCTTGATTATCTTGAATGAGTTAGCTAAACGATCTTCAGTCTCGAAGGGAACTAACCAAGAACGGATAACTCTATCTCTAAATAATGGTTTCATTATCAGCTATTATAATTAAATACATTTTGACAGAAAAAGTATTCACTGAATTTCTCAGCCCTGAAATGAAATAAACTTTTGATAACCAACCTGGTTCGCTGAGCGTTTGAAAAGGTTAATTAAAACCGTTTAAAAATATTTATTTTATTACAGTTTCATCCAGCGCTATTTGCAACACTCACCCCCGTCATTCGATAACGTTGCGCCGTGTTCAGAAACCGAGACACAGGAATTAGCAATCAAGGCGTATCGCAGCTGGCGTCGAATTCGCGCGTGTTTATGCGACAGAACGTGCAGCGTCGCGTCGCATTTAGCCGGCATCAGGGCCGGTATCCGAGGGTTGAAGAGGAGGGGTTGGTATAGCGCGGATAGAGAAGCTGAGATTCTAACAGGGCCACATGTACTTGGCATATTTTAGGTCAGCCGGCACCTAGGCCGTTATAATGCGCCTGGATGTCGCCGAGTACTCGACTCGACGCGAGAACAGGGGGGGGTGAGACACGGGGTGAGAAGAGGGGCTGATGAAGACAGAAACGAAGGAGAATACTCGGTGATGCGCGCGACAGCTATGATGATAGTCGAACAGACATAGAGTTTTGTCACTCGACGCGCGGAGATAATTCGGTTTTCGGTTAGAACGCGACCTCCTTCGAGGGTTGCCACCCCCTACGAGCTCGCTCTTTAGCGCATTATTTTACAAACTTTCGATGAAGCGTGGAAGTTCGAAGCGTTCGGGGGGATAAGTTGGAGGCAAGTTCGAGGGGATGAAAAAAGATATACGCTGGAGAACGAAGGATTGAAATTATAAAAGTTTGCGTTAGAATTGAGAAACGAAGTTTCCCGGAAAGACTTTCTTTCCCGTCACCTTCCGCGATGTTTTTATATTCGCCTCGCGTCGAAACAAATTGGCTCGATTTTCATATTGAAATCCGTTCCCATTTCGGAACACCGTCTTCAATTATCAAAAAAGCAATTGATCCGGATGAAAAGCGAGAAAATTTCACGCCTATAAACGTGGAGGATCGATCGATACGAAAGGGTAACAGAAATATCGAATACGGCTGCAATTGAGTTAAAGCGTCGTTAATTTGCACGAACACAGAAGCGGAACACCCCGTTCGAGAACGAACGCGTGACTTACGAGCATTAACTCACAAATTTGATACCTCCGCGAACAGTTCAATTTCCTTTTAATTTACCGGCGGCCAGACTTGAAACACCGGTTAAAGCTCGCGTTATGCTTCACGCGTTAAATGTATTACCCTGACGCGATATAAACTGGCTGTGTTTCGAACAGAATTGTCGCGTGCCACTAATCATAAACTCAACACGTAGCTGCCTCCTGGACAGAAACGACCACCGTTGCTGCGTGATAAATTTTAAACAGCAAAGTACTGGTACACAATTTCGCGAGAAACAATTTCCAGACACGGTTATTGATATTGTTATCACCCACACGTCCACTCGTTTCGTTAGGCGATGAAACAAAGTTTTCTTTGCTTCTAATGTTTTTTTTTAAGCAATTGAATTTTTAATGCATTATTTTGTTCATTTATAACGAATTACTGAGGGACATTTCAAAAATTGCAATGGCAGCTTGCGGTAATTAATGGTATGATGGAAAAATTAATTTTTAAGTAGTACGAGTCAACGATAAATGCGACACGATGATAAATCAGGGATTGCCGACTGTAACTCCGCAATATTTTATATATTTATATAAAAAGATCGAAATGGCAGTTTGCGATAATTAATAGTACCATGGAAAAGTTAATTTTTAAGTAGTACGAGTCAACGATAAATGCGGCGCGATGATAAATCATGGAGTACCGACTACAACTCGACAAACATTTAACATATTTGAATAAAAATTTATATAAAATGATGAAAAATTAATTTTCTTTTCCATAGAATCATTAGTTCCATCAGATGGAACCCGAAAAGGTCAGATCGAACGGCAGATAATTCTGTAAAAAGCACTCGCTCACCCACGTTTGAAAACTGGAGGACAAAAAACCTTGGCTGAATCGAACAGGATAGCTAGTAATATCGAAGTCTCGTTCTCGCGGGAGAACGATCGTTGTAAAAGCGTATCAGCGGTTCGTAAAAGTGCGTCGAGCTTAATTGAAGTTCCCATGGTCGAGAGTAACGAGCTCTCAGCCAGGATCCCCGGACCCGCGAACGAGGTTTTAAACGTTAAGCGGGTGCCCCATGGAACGAGAAATTTCTCCAGGGGTCGAAGCTCCATCTCGCGAGCAGCTCTCCGGTTACTTTGAGGTCGTGTTACTTCGTTAACACGCGCGTTGCCGCGTGCGGGGGCGTGTGGCACACGCCGCGACCGGATTACCAGCGTGTCTGGGACGAGTTGCAGGCGCGGTAATCCGGCGATAATGGAGTAACGAGATTCCGGCACACGTACGTTCCTTGCATATTTTAACTTTGCATTTCACACTGTCCACGTAACAGTGGCCGGGTCATTGTACCCGAACCCTTTTACCCGTTTCTCCTATAACGAACCGACGTCTATTTATCTCCTTGATTGCACTGACAAATAGACAGCCGATATTGGAAACATTCTAACACCTGCTTCTATTCTAACTCCGGATGAATTCTTGGTACATATGTACATAGGGGAAGACTCTAAAAATCTAGGAGAAAGTTTCTAAGCCTCAGTTCTATTTGTCTAATGATACTGAAGGCCAGGAATCTAAATTCCACTACAGACAGAGGGATTAGAAACTAAACACCATGCGTCGCCGACCTTCCGGACGGATTCTTGGTATCTATTGGGGTGCATGCCTCGAGTTAAATGTAAGAATTTCTAAGTCCTAGTTCTAGAATTTCTAAGTTCCATGGGCAGCAGAGATCCATGAATTCAAAATTCATTTCAAGATTGAAATTTATCAAATACGAAGATTTCATGGATCTCCACGAGCTCGACGAATGAAAAACGCATCTCCCTTCTTTCATGCAGCTTTCTTTACGCGGCCAAGCATTTGCATCGTTGATTGCACCTCGACGCTTCGCCAGTTTTATTGGATCCTGTCCTATCTGCATCGAACTAACACACGGCCGCTTTTTCGCCCGCTATTGGATCACTTTCAACGAAAATCGTTTTTCCTCGATACAGCCAGGGCCGTGATACAGCCCTCGGGGAAATAGTTTCCATGTAATTTCAACTTTTACCCCGTGCCGCACCCTGTGAAACTATTTCTACCCTTCCTTTTCCACATCCCCTCGCGCACCGTACGCGATTCACCGCAGAATATTCGATTCATTTCAACGAGAATCAATGGTAATTATATAGTGTATGATGGTCATTAATTGCGTATCGGTAGCTGGAACCGAGCCAACGCGTTTTCGTCGCCTATTGTAGCACGTGGAAGGGTTGATTTAACCCTTACACCATGAAGTGTATACGACCCGATTGTTCCCTTTGTTTTGCAACATTGTTGCGTTAAATATTGACGCGTATCAACAAGGTACAGAGTATAAACAACGTGTTATGTAAAATATTTATAACACGAGTTCCAATATATTCCTTTATTCAATAGGCGATTGTTTTCCCTTGGAAAATGAATAGCAGTTTTTATACTTTAAATAAAGATCGAAACAATTGATTTTCACTTGGAAACATGTACAACTTTTTACATAATAGAAGCGGAATTGCAGCGAGAAAAGAAACGTTCGTTTCGAAAGGGCAAACTATCAAGCTTTCCAGACCGCAGACTTCTTTTTAAGTAACAATCGAGCCGGATCGGAACGTGCTCGAGGAAATATCCGTTTTCATTTTTCATCGACCAGACGGTTTGCCCTCGTTGGCCTTTAATACTGTATTTCGACGATTCGATTAAATCCAGCGATTCTCGATTAACCAGGAATATTGTTACGGTTATTGTCTTGTTTCGGCGAACAGAGGGCTCGTTCTTGTCTATTGCCTTTATCTCTCTACCGGGGAAAATTGTATTTAACAGGGCGAGGAATTAAATTTGATCAATGAAACCGAATTTCTTGTTGCTCTGCTTTTCACTTAACCACGGCAAATATTGAAGTTTCAATAATCCCCTGCCTTATACGCTTTTAACCGCTCTATTAAACAACGAATTACAATGTTATTATGTAATAATATTTATCGATAACACGCACCATTTCTGTTATTAACAATGAATCGTTGCATTCAATTCCCGGCGAGCTTAAAGGTTTATTATTCGAATATTGGAAATTGAAATTCAAAGAAGCCGAATTCTCTCTCTGAAAGAGAATAAAATATTTTCGATGCATCATAAAAATTCCTCCAAATTTCATTACCTAACGCCACATAATTACCGAGCAGGGAATATTGAATTCAGATTTACCAAAGTGTTATAACGTCGCGAAACAAGTTATCGATCGTTTGTTTCGCTTTCGAGTCGACCGTTTCTTAATTAAATTTCACGGAATGATCTGTCGACGTTCCTTCAGGCTCGCGAAACAAACCCTCAGCCTCGACACCCTTTATCGATCACCCGTTGAAAAACTTCCCCCAGAAAACTTTTCGTCCCTGCGAAAGAGCCTTTTTTCGGATAAACTTCGGTTGCGAAACTTTCTTTTCACCGAGACCACTTTCTTCTAATAAGTGCTACCATCGACTGGTCGCTTAATTTGCATGTATACATACAAATCACTCTCGTAAAAACGAACCGAAATATTTTGTTTCTCTCGAAAGAAACTTCTTTTCCGAGTGGTTTTCTTAAGAAACCAGTCGAAGAAACGAAACAGAACGACAGAGAGAATTCCGGCGAATCGAATACATTTAACGAACACGTTGATTGAATTGTTCTAAATTGATTGGAAATACGTATCGTAATGATATTGATTGGGCACGCAGAAATGGCGAGATCAAGACGTCGCTGTAAAGTGGGAAACTAGGGAGCTCAGAAGTCAAGTTTACCGGGTCAACTTGACTTCGATTTAATTGATACACCCTCGAAAGCTAAGGGAACCTCGCGACCAGTCGAGGGGTCGATGAAGAACTGTCGCAGAGCGGTCTGGGAAATTCTAGCTGGCTGAGAATGGGCGTTGACCTCGAAGTTGTAAACGAGAACGGTTAATCAAACGGAGCAGTCTCTCCTTGCTAGACTATCATCAAACCTCTCCAATCCGAAACTTGGTTATATATAAATTGTCATAACTTTTGACAGTCAAAATAGCCATTTAATGCATATGTACAGTGTCGAGCAAAGGAGTCTTCCTTAAGGAAAATGGAGTTACAAAGGAAGAGGAACTATCAAAATTTAAATTTTCATTGTATTATTTGATTATAGCAGTCTTCCTTTGGGAAAATGGAATTACAAAGAAAGAAGAATTGTCAAAATTTAAATTCTTGATTATATTAATATCAACCCTTAGCTGTCACTGTGGGCATTGTATACCAGCTAAGCGTTAATTGTGATTTAGAAGGAAAATAATATCATTTTTAATTATGAAATATAAAATTCAATTTTTCACGTCAGAGACCTATATACATGGGACCTCCACCCACACACTGTCAGTCTTTTCAGGGCCACTTAAGGAGAAGGGAGCACCGCCATTTTTTCTAGGGAAACCTACCATGCCTAGTACTGTACATTCCGCAATTCCGCAGTTCATGAAAAGTAAATATTTCTGAAATGTTTAGTTGCTGGAATCTTAGAAATATTAAGACGATCTCGTTAAATACCAGAATCCAGATAACTCTCAATAATTCAGTTCATCTTCGGGTCCCCGGGGAACGTCAGAAAAGCAATCGACAAAGTTTCGACTGTAACAGCGCGGCAAAGCCGTGACCAAGTTATTAAACAGCAAATTGCCTTCGACAGAGAGGCTTGAAATTCGATAAAGTGGTCAAAGGTAGCGTTGTTGAAAGGAATACGGTCACCGGGTCTCGGGGACGTCAAACGAACGACGTTATCAAAATTCAACTGATATAAACGATGCCGTATTATAACGCTTCCCTCGATATCCTGAAATCACGAACGGAATCCTTTGGATTCCATAGCCGCGACGGCTACGACTACATAGATGATTCCGTTTCACAAACGGGCCACTTCCTTTTCAAAGTCCTCCGGGGGCAACCGCGGTGAATTATTAATCAGATTCGAATATACCATACAAATTACTTTTCTATCCGTCAGCCTCGCCCTTCTGGATGGCGAAATCGAAGAGAGGCCACATTTGCATGCTGTCGGGGCTACACAAAGCTCCCGATACTTTGAGCCTTTCGAAACGCCGCCGGGACAATCGATTCCTCCTAACCCCTCTCGCTCCTCTTCGCCCTTCCTTACCCCATCGGTTCGGAGTAATTGAAACGACGTAATGTATGTCGAGAGTTTCGACTTCGAGAAGGTTCTTTATGATTTTCCATTGAACGCGTGCCGCGTCGAAAGCACTTCAATGCGTAATTGAAATAAACTCGTCGAGATCCAGACGCGTCTCTGGCTGTCAGGTTTTACGGGACAACGCTCGAGAGCACAATGAGACGTACTTGTCAGGGTAAACGGGAAAATGTTCGTGTTAACGCATTATTAATCGTACACCTTGCGCGTTATCGAACGTTTACATTGACAGGGATTATTGTTAACGTGGCAGGACACATGTTTTAATTTTTTGAAAAAAAATAACCGAAGTTAGACTGATTATTGTAATTATTTGTCTACAAAATTTTGTGTTAACTAGTTAATTTTATTTCGGTATGGTTGACGTGTATACTTGTCGTGTAAAATAAAAAATTACCATTTACTGTAAAATTTCAATAGGAAGTAATAAAAATGTCATATTACCAATAAAGCTTCTACGTACTTTTTGCAACTAAATTCTGCAGTTAACTGGTTAAATAAAGTTGAGTACCGCGCGGTGGTGAACCGTGATAATGGAATTCCGCTACCTGTCGAAGCGCGTTAATACGGGATCATCCGAAGAAATAAAGCCCCGCCGAAAGGCTGCGTAGCTAAACGCATTACCGATAAACTTCGATCGAGACAACCCTTTGGGTATCAAACGTACCACTTCAAAGTGGCATAGGAAGATCAGAGATACTCCATTGAAGCCGGCAATCCAATTACACGAAGCAAAGCAACATGGATAAACAGAAACAGCAAAGGGGGGCATGTGTGTCTCAAGTTGAATTCAATTTCTTCGCGCCGTTGAGCGCCGAGCTACCGATTACCAGCATAGAACTCAGCAGAACGCTGGCATAGGTAATTACATCGTTAAGGAAAGAATAATCAAAGCAAACTACCGTACGAAGCATCATTCCAACGGATAACTGTGAAAATTCACTTGATCCTACGAAGTTGAACGTGTTAAACTCCCCCGCGAACTTGACTCGTTAACCGAAACAATTTACCCGACCGTTTAGCCGTGGCCCTGGCCAGGCCCAATAATTGTCTCCGCTAATGGAAACCGGGAAAAATCGTCACGGGGGAGTATCGATTTCGTTTCGTGTCCTGTGAAGCGGAAGGAAGAATCCCTGACGAAGTCGACGTCGAAGAAACACGAGCCATCCGGTTCCTCGTAAAAGTCTCGTCCGTACGGTGAAGTAGATTCTATTTCTCAGAGTTAGCCGAGGCTGGGTTACGTGCGACGTATGCGGCGCCTGAACCTATCCTTCTCTTTCTGGCTGGATTTTCAAAATGGCCCCAACCGACGCCGGTGAAAACGTCACGTAGCCTGGTGGAATATTCCACGGCTAGTTTACGAGATACCGTGCTCTGCACTTCCCGCTAAAATCCTATGAAGTATGAGACGGACCAAGGTGACGGACGAGCCGGGCCAGCGTGACCCACGCCCGATACACGCTGCCCGACCACGGAGAAAAGAATGGGCCAAAGGGGGATCAACTCCGGGCCAGATTAACGCTCGGTGAAATATTATGGCTACATTTGGAACGCTCGACGATGGCACGGATGACGGTCGCCTTGTCTTGAATAATGATTCCTAGGATTTACTTGGCACCGGGGATTGTCAAGAGTATTCTAGTCCGAAGATTGCCTTCTGTAGAGAAAGGTGGTATAAGAGCACGCAGTCGATGAGAATACGTACTAAAAAATAGTTACCCCTTACATTCTGAAGTATGACAAACTCACACATACGCATACGGTTCAAATCCTTGGTTCCCAACATTTTTTTTTTTATAATGATAATTTGTCTCTTTTTGAATAACTATTACATAAAAGTGAGTGTAACACTTAGGTAGTTCCTCTTGTAAGTTCGATCATATTTTTACCAGCAATATTTTGAAAATAAGTATTGGTTTTTATCGATTGTGAATCTTCCAATAAACAAATTTTGATTAATGAAACTCCTTGCTTTGTTTTTTACAATATTTTAAATCTTAAGTGCTAACTCCTATACCATCCTACCCTAAATGTTATCAGAGGAAACTTGAGAGGATAACATTTTTTATTCCCGACGTCTTATTTCGTCGATGCTTTGATTATTTGAAATTCCACAAGTTCTAACGATTCGATTGGAAAGTCTAATGGATGACTTTTTCAGCCAGTTGAAATTTTACGCTGATGGAATAGACGTTTAACCCGCGTTTACGATCACGTTTATTGCCAGCCGGTTATGTATCCGCGATATAAATTACGAAAGCTTAAAACGAGACCGAACGTCGAGCTTTCGCAATATCCAGCGTGGGAGGAGACTTATCGAACAGCTGTTTAAGGTGGCCCTTTCCGGTTGTAAAAATAAAAATCTCTCGAACGGACAAATTGCTTCCGCAGGCCGGCTCGCAGCCGTTCGTGCAAGACGTCGCAGGGCAAATTGCTTCTCGGTCACGGTCGTATATTTTATCACTTTTTATCAGCGAAGCGACGCCTTGCGCCGTTGGAACAGCCAACGACACCTTAAGTTCACCAATTTTCTTGTTTCTCGAAAAGTTCGACCGATTCCGAGCGATATAAATTTTCGAATTTACTCCGGCAAGACTCTACTTTTATTGCGGCGATAAAACTTAATTAAGAAACACCCCGAGAGTGAAATTAAAATACGGTAACTGCCATATCTTGGATCAAAATTTAAATTTCTAAGAGACAAACTTACGGTGCCTGTTTAAAAAACTTGATTAAAACTTACTTGTTGTAAAGAACAATGTCCGGCAACCATATATGTTCCGACGGCACGTGGAGGGTGTCGACACCGCCATAATCATCCGGGTTCCACTTCAGCTTGTAATCGTTCCACTCCTGCAAGCAGAAACGGCACAAAAATAAGTCGCGTTTATTTTCGTACCTCGGTAAAGGGGATGCAACAGGGAAAATAAAATAAAAATCAGAAAAAACGATGCACAGTTTTAGAATAAGATAGAGGAACTTCCGTGTCATCTCTTTAAGTCTATTATTATTTTATAAATCGTTCAACTGAAACGATACACGGAAGAGGGATCTATGTTACAGAACTTTAGATGCTCCTTTCGAGTTTCACCGCTGGACCAAAATACTATTAAGGTGGACCCTGCAAACGAACGTCAATCGATCTCGAAGATGAGGTCGAAACTCGTCAATAGTTATCTAGCAGAGGAAGCCAAACTCCGGACAAATCCCGATTAGGTTAGCTTCTACGTCCCACAAACTGATAATTCCTTTTGAGCGCAAGAAACTTGGTACTCGAGAAAATAGCGATGCGGTAAGAGGCGTAAACTCGACTCGATTTAGTGTCTGTAATAGTTAAAACAAAGTCACCGTTTCTGTATTGGAAGAAAAATTTATTGCACAATTTTTAATTATCTAAACCCTCCGATAGAGGGTTACATTTAGGGTTTACCCTTATATAAAGAATGGAACATAATTTTATCTCGACAATAGACAACGTACATTTCAACGAAAATATCTCGATAAAATTTATAATTTAAAGTAAGAAACTTGAAACCAGTTCTTATGTTAATCCTCCCCCATAATTTTTCCGCTAAAACAACACCATTTCGCGCAATGTCCCGGGAACAGCTGACGAAAGAATCACGAAAGCTGATGTGGGGAGGTCGCGTGAAACGTTGAAGAGCACAGTCACCTGTCTGCTCGTAAAAATAAACTGCGCTGATAAACCGATGCTGGCAGCAAACTTTCGCAAACTTCCACACGCCGTTAAACGAATGCCTACTATCCACCCCCGTTCCTTTTTCCACCGCGTTCGCCATTCGTGTCATCGTTTCCACCCCATGCATCGCCGAGCGTTCAACCCCTCCGTCCTCCATCGTTCGAGGAATCCACGCAGACCGGATAATTGGCTGTTGGAAGTTCAGCAACCGGCAGGATCCAGATAGGAAAAAATAAAAGAGAGCGTAGACTCGCGACCAGCCGCGGAAACGACTCGCGAGCTTGAACCGATTAAAAACAGGGAGGAAAAGTAATTACGCCCTTCTTATTTTCACTCGAATCTTTACGGCAGTTCTTTAATTTTAATACTCGTGACAAAGAAATTTATTCTGAATAAAAGAATCCATCCTGATGGTTATTTTCACAGGGGACGGGGAGAGTTGGTAAATTGGTGTCGTTTCGTCTTCGAGGTGGCCGCAGACGGTAGTTTTACGAGGTCGGTTGTATCGAGCCGCTTGTTGCCGGCAAATCTGAATGCGAGCGTAATTTATCGCCGAGGGGTGGCGAAGTTTTACGAGTCACCAAGTGGCTCGTTCGCGTTCGACAGGAGCGAGGAACAAACGATCGCGTAGACTCCTCCTTAATCCCTCGATCTCGATGAAGGATCGATCATCGGGGATGGAAACGTATCGTTCGTGGAAAGATTGAGGAGTAAAAATAAGGGTGACAGTCTCTAGTATGCAGATTTCCAAGGTCCCCGTCTCAAAAGTTAAAGAATCATCGATTATCTTGAAAACGAACGAACCTACAACTTCGGCTATAGAAATCGAAAATCAAGCGAAGTTTTACTTCACGATTTGATTTATGAATCTGCGCCAACTGTCGTACACAGTTAGCGGAAGAGGATAATTCATCGAAGGACTGAAAAACGGGCGCTTTTCATTGGACGACCGTTAAATGGCAATTTCGAAAGTCAAACGGAAGGAAGAAAGAAGAAGGTAAAGGGTATTGAAACGTTTCTATCGTCGGTGTAGTAGTATCAAAGGGTCGGCAACAGGATAAAACATCCGGTCCGACGTAATTTCAGTAAAAGCCGTTCCTTCTGCGTTTACAATTATTAAACAACCGTTTCGCGTGCCGAAAGCAACAGAAAACCGCGCTGCTTCTCGTTCGGGAACAATTCTTTATATTAAATTCGCAGCCGTTTCCGCGAGCTCAGGATAAAAAGGTTAAAGGGAGAATAAACCGGAAGCGCGGTAACAAAGAACGGTTCTCGTGTCGAATTAAAACATTTCTCTGCTCGCGTGTAACAGCAAATTGTAAAGCGTCTATACACAGTCGAAAGGAATTCTTTATTTACCCTTTCACAGTCGATGCACGAACTTCAGGAAACTCGGCAAGTTTTGAGAATCCTAACGAAAACACGTGGACAATTAATAGCGGAATTAACAAATCTAATAATTATTGTACGTAAGGATTTCTCAAAACTTTCCGCGTGACTGCTGCATAGTTATAGAAATTCTTCATTTTCCCCATCAGATTTGATAATTTAGGAGTCCTTAGATTAGAAGATAGAATTAACTGCGGAGAAATAATGAAGCGTGGAATTAAACGAGAAAGATTAGTCAGCAGTGAAGGTAGGAGACACCTTTGCCAAAATGACGGCGATTCGTCGAAAGGAACATCAACGGAGAAGCCGAGAACTTCGTTATCCATCACGTCTGCCAGAGTCAACAGGACTAAAACGTTTCCCGGTGTCACTCGAGCGGCGTACGCGCGATTGTTTACCTACTCCTCCAGCATCGGCTGGAACTTCCGAAAGAAAGTAGGAGCCTCGGCTTCCTCCGCCGTCCCAACAATGCCAAACAATTCGCGGAGGCTGATAAAAGACAGCCACTTCGCTTGGCAGACGATCCTGGCCAAAGACACGATTCCCTCCCACCTCGTTCCTTTTTTTCTCCCGCTCTGTGTTACATCCTGTTTCCGCTTTCGGGGTCTGAGGATCGCGCGGAAAAAGAGGCGCGAGATCTATTGACGCGGACAAACGATCGCGAGCGAGCCAAGGAAACGAGAACAAGAGGAAAAACCAACAGGCTGACGGCCAGCTGTCGGTGGAGAAAATTGAGAGAAATTAAAGTCAATTCTTGGCACCGGCGATCATGGTTGTCGTTCATTTTTCTCGTACGGCAATTAGTAAATTAATTTCTGATTTTTACGGGTTTCGGAAATTTTGATTAACATTCGAAGCGATCCACCGACCTACCGCGAAAGCAAAGTTCAATTACGAAGGTTGATGGAGACCCCCGGATCGGGGATTGGTTTCTTGTTCTGGTCGGAATTGAAATTGAAATTGAAACGGGTTTACAGAACGGCGGACAAGGAGGAGGGCAGTTTGGAAATCGGAAATCTGATTGCTGGATGATGGATCAAAAAATCCACTTCGATACGTCAACTATGCTTGTCGATACACAAGATTGAAATCGATATCAACCTATCCTCGCGCTATGCAGCCCCGTTATCGTTTCAGATTTTTGTTATTAGTATAACAGAGCAATGTGGCGCGCAGTGAGAGCTTGTAAATTCAATCAATTTCAATGTATTACCGTTTGATTTTCACAAATGTTGATGCTGTATATACAGTCGGGGAGGAAAATAAGTGGACGCTGTTTAAAACAGAATATCTCAATTAAAATTGGACCAAATGACTATAAAAATTAATTTACTAAAATATGTGCTTTTGTCGTTTTAAAATTAAAAAATGTGAGTCTATAATGAAAATTTAAAATATGTCTTTCGTAGATTTAATTAAGTCACGTGTATGCTGAAAATTTCATCGAGATCGGTCAACGTAATTAAAAGTTATAAGTAATTAAAATTTCCATATTTTTAAATTTTTTATAAAACTATAAATAATGGAAATATTTAAATAGTCCAGTCTGTATAATAATTGAAAGCTAGGCAGCTCTATGTATAATAAAAATTGAGATTTTTTAGTTCCAATAAAATTAATACAAATGGAGATGACTGATTTTTACTCCCAACCCTTCAATTAGAGAAATATTAATTTAAACGAATGTGTTATAAAATAAAAATTGCAATGAAATTGTGCGGACTGAAACAGCGAAAGATGGAAGAAAATGAAAAACTTTGAAGATGAAAAATTCTGAAGCAAGATTGAAGTTCGGGAAAGAAAGTTTCGAGGGATCGGTGTGTGTCAATAAGGATCTGCTAGCATTTCGCGATTCGGATTTCGTTGTCAACAGGCACGGAATGAAATTTGTCTGCTTTGAAATTCCAAACCGCCCGCGATCTCGCAGAAAGTGGAGATCCCGTCGGTTAAAGCGACGCTGCTACCAGCTGAATTTCTCCATTTTCCTACCCCCTTTCCCTTCAATCGTTGCTTTGTCCAGCTATCGTTATCCGAGAAAGGAAATCGCGTTTCCCTCGTCGAGCGACTCTTTCTCAAACGTTTCTCGTTCGCCAGGAGGCATAAGCTTTCTCCCCTGTCTTCTCTTCCTGTCAACCTCCCTTTCTCTCCCCGGAGAATCGTTTTACGAACCGAGAACGTCACGGTTCGTTAACCTCCGACACCAAATGCGATAACAGGGAAAATAGAAACGCGATCACATATTTAATTTGAACGCGTGAAATTATTAAACTACACGCCCTTTCATTTCTCTTCCTTGCAAATTTCAAACTGATTCGTTATAGAAAAATATTTTACATTGTGAAAGAAAGGGTTAAGAAAGCTGGATTATGAAGAAAAGTATCGTGGTACTTACTTGTTCCACCCAAACGTTCGTCGTCATGATCTGGTTCTTCAGGTTCTGAAAAAGAAAGAAAAATCGTCTTGAAGATCGTTTTAAGTATTTTCTAGTTACCGTAGAATTTATTGAGTCGCGAAGCAAACGCAATTGAGAACGGAGAAAAATCCGTTGAACATCGAGAAACTCAAGAAATCTTAGTTTAGGACTTATTATATTTCTAAATGCCTTGGAAGATGAACTTCCAAGCTTTGATTACTTGTAAACGAAAGTGACAAGCAGGGAAATGTAATAAATTTAAATGAAATGATAATTAAACGAACGTTAATCATTGACAAAAGCGCAGGGATCAGTGAAATGAGGGAGTCTTAAAGTCTTGGTTTGAAACAATGGCAAGGATCCGCGTAGATCTTTAATTTCGATCTTTCCTTCCAAGAAAGCCGGCCGTCATTAAGAACGCAGCGAACAAATCCTTTGATCCAGCAATTAGAGTCCCATTTTCAACGAACCTTCCCTTCTCTAGGGTCAGCGAGGATTTAACGAAGACACGCAATCGTTTACGATCTTCCAGCGCGATTTAGATGTTTCCGTTTTTCCTTTCCTTCATAAAAAAGGAGAGGGGAAAAAAGAAATCAGACGGAGAACGAAGATAACCCGTCGCGGGACAAAATCTACGAGTGTTTTCACAAAAAGGCGAGAATTATGGTCCCAACGAGGATACTGCCGCTTGGATTAGGAGAGACTGTTGCCAACATCGCAATTATGCGCGCTGATTCAGACGCTTTTGTCCTCTTGGCTCATTGTACGCTAGTAAAACTCGCGTGCACGAGAATTGTTCGAGATTTTTGCAGATGTACTCGCGAATTAATTTGTTAAGATTTCATAATTAACCTGAATTAAAACACCATGTGAAGTCCAGTTTCGAGTCCCAAAAATTACAGGTATCTGAAAAAAATTCTTAATCCTGAACTCGAATTTTTAGCCCCGAGAGAAATAATTTAAAAAGTGATAAATTTAAATTTTCTACTAATTTACAATTCTAACTTTCATTTCTCCTTTCGAGAGGTCTCAAAAGTCTGAGAGGAGAACCATAATCGTGAGATCCCCGATTCCATCCCTTACAAACGGAAGGTATCGTCGTTAAGGGACGTAAGACGGCCTCGAAACGCCCTGGTTATCTAAAGAAAAGAAGAAAGATAACATTCGGTCGTGTAAACGGGATATAACCGGAACCCCCACTGTTCATTGGGTGACGATCCTAAACAGAGGCGTCCGGGTGAAACGCGTCGCCGTCTGTTTGCGTGTAAGCAGTCTAATGTTATGGAAATTGGATGTCGAAAGAAAACAGAGAAGCTTCTGTATCGCCCTGCCTCCGGAGACGAACGAAATGGAAAGAATAGCTGAACGTGTTTCCATCCCCATACCGAGATCCACTTTCCTCCCCAGTTACACACCCTATCTCCACCTCGGTCTGTCCCACGTAATTTCAGCTTCGCTTTCCCTTTCCATCTCCTTCTATCGCGTTCGCTCCCTTTACTAGCCATTCCGTCGCGTTTCTTTTCCCTCACCTTTACCGGATGTCGTTTCCGACCGTGTGTCTATTCACCGGTTTACGTGGCACATATACGTATCGTGGTAGTACGCGTGCAGGGAATTCGAGGGGGTGGGGTACGTTTAACGACACCTCGGAGAAATTTTTTCTGAAGATGCGAAAGAAACAACGAAGCTGGAAAAACGTCTGAAACCGGATACACATCTCGAGTACCGGTGTATCGTATCCCCGGAGAGGGTGAGAAATTTTCCAACGACAGGATCTTGGGGGTTTCTTCGTCTGCCGTTGCGAGGAATTATGCACCTGGACGTGCATAATGCAGATTCCTCGCTTCGCGGATACTGCATGGCACTTCTGGTCAGCGGGAGGAAATATTCAAAAGGGGCGTGGCTACCAGCTTACCGGCCTGTTATTCGTAGATAAAAAGGAAGCTTCGAATGGGATTCGAAGGAATCGTTGAAACGTATGGAGTTGAAGGGAAGAAACGATCTGTATCGCGGATAATGGTGGATCAATAATACCGAAGAATAAGATAGACGGATATAAAAGAAATATATTTTCAATATCATTTAACGCATTATTGAACATCGTAGAGATTCATTGATATTCGAATGTTTCAAAGGTTTGAAATTGATACTGCTTTCGATGGTATTTTCTCTTTAGTCCTGTGATAGAGTTTAACCCGTGACAGACGTTCGATGGAACGCGAGAATGATGAAACAGCGAACGGGAAATTGGACATGGATTTATTTACATGCGAAGGGTGTCCCTGTCCCTTTGACAAATCGAGCCCTATCATTCGTAAGGTGGAACGTAAGTCCGTCGCCTTCCAGGATCAACGTGTAGAATGCTATGAGAATTCCTTGTAACGTTGCCGGGGCACATCGTGTGTCTTGAAAACGAAATCGTGATACGAATCGCGGAAAAGAAAGAACAGAGACGAACGAGTCCTAGACAAAGGAAAGGCAACGCATTCTCGATGCTTGAGCGACAAGAGAACTTACAGCTCTCCTGGCAATTTGTTGCTTCGGAATTTTATCGACACTTCTTTCCCGCTTAAAATGGAACGCGAAACACGTCGAATCGATTCCTAAACACGTTTTATCTTATCGCAAATCGAACATTCTTTCGTTAATTCATCTTCTTCCTTTTTTTTTTACTGAATAATTTTGTGAAATATCTTCGTTGATTTACGATTAATTTTTCAAGAGGAACGTACGGAAGGAAGTTTGAAATTAGGCGGATCGCGTCAGGATTCTCAAAGTATCCGTGTAATGGGGCGAATATTTTCTGAACGGTGGGCGGAGGAACGCCCTGGACCGGACGTAAACGAGTTTCCCGCGTTATTACAGCAGAATAAAAATGCTATCTCGAGGGATAGACCGCGAAGGGCGTTCCTCGGCTGTTGTCTGAAAATTAGGAGAAGATGAATAAAAATAAAAAGCTCCGCATACGTCAGCTCGTCCCTTCGCTCGACCATAAAACATTCCTACGAGCTTTAGTGAGGAAATACTGGGAAAAGTTGATCTTAATATGATATGAAGCTAGCAAATTGAAGCTTTATTTATTTATTGCATTTATTTAACAATTATTAACGGGTGGGTATTCTTTACATTGTACGATGAACACCTCCGAAGAATAGAAAAGAAAAAAATTATTTTTAATATTTTTAATAATCATAGGAGTAATAATCATAAGATTATAAAATTTCAGAATTTTAGGATTCAAGAAGTCCTAATTCTCAAGTTCCCGGAACTTGAAAGGGCCAAAATTTCAAATTTCAAAAATTCCAGAAGCCCTGATTTTCAAGTTCCCGAAATTCCAGAAAATCACAATTTTAAATTTTTAAAGTTCTAATTTCCAAGTTCCCAAAACTCCAGAGGACCAAAGTTTCATAAATTCCAAAATTCGAAAAGACCAGAATGTCAAAATTTCTATAGGATACAGCCCAGCCATAAAAAATTCTCGTTATCCCATATCGTGTTCCTGACCAGATATCGATATTTCTACTGCGAATCACCGTGTTAAAAGAACGACCCCTACCTCGAATTTTCCCATCATCCCCCGTTCCAGCTAAACCATAAGAAAACTGTATTTCCAAAGGACATCGATAGAAGGAGGATACGGCGGGCTTGTAGGTGGTTGCGACACGACAAAGGAAGGAAGTTACGTCGTATATCAGTCGGTGGTTTCCCTTATCGAGCGTCTATCTACCAAGGCTAAGCGATTTTTGAACATCTCGTCGAGCAAGAACGAAGACCCAGACTGTTGATAAAAAAAAAAAAAAAAAAATAAGAGAGAAGGTTGGCCAGCTGGTGCGAAGGAGGTTTTTGTTCGGCCTTCCTTTCAGTCTTTGCTACGGCACCACGGCGCCGCGACGACCGCCATCTCGTTCGCATATTCAGGACTCGACGAAGGCTGTTTCCACCAGGCCGTCAATTTATTCCGGACAAAAAATCTTTATTCGTTCGAAGAAACGTTTCCCATGCTCGTTCTGCGTAGAAACGCGTTGGAACTTGAATCATGTGAAGAAAAGGACGATACACGTTTCGCCCATTTTTCCACCTCCGCCCACATAAACCTTCGATCGCTCTGACTACCGAACTGATTTCACCAAATTTACGATTCTTTCGATTTTATAAAATTATTACTATAGAAAGTGGTTTAGAAAGATATAATAGTACAAGGGTGGTTTCTACTGCGTCAGTGAAGCAGTTAAACAATTCAATTTCACGATGCAACGACCGCGAAATGGCGTACGGTTTACGGAACAGCAGCCCTTGCAATTTTCCTGTTAGAATGCACTTACGATCGGTAAAAATCGAGCCGGTATACTGCACCGATAGATACGTCCAGGTTGCAATTTATATGCGCATACGCGTGATTCGGTGCTCGTCGAGCGGCAAAGCCGGAAAGAGAATTTCTTAACGTAGTACTTCCTGCAGAGGCACCGGCGTATCCGGTGTTCCCGTTTCAGCTACTCGACGAACGGTCCCGGGGAGCAGAAAATATATAAAAAAAAAGTATAACGCGTCAGCGAACTTATCTCTCTGCGAGGATGCTTCTATCGAGCTCGCTGAACGCCCTCCACATACTACACTTTTTCTTCGCGTAAATATTACGGAAATACGTCATCCGAGAGCAGAAGCCCTTCTGACACTTAATTGCTCATCCCCAATTAACCCCCGAAAACCTTGCCGCGGTAACCCGACCCTTTTCTTTTCCCTCGGTTTGTCTTCTACTTTATTAAATTCGCGGCAACCGTGCTCAGACGTTCGACGCTTTTCATTTCGTACCACGGTTCATTCTTAACCCGTTTCGAGGTCAGCGTTGATTTATGGCTTTCTTTTTTTTATATTCATGCACCTCCTTTGTTTATTCAACCGAGTTCACGTTGCAGAGAGCATTACATCGTGTTCTACTTGTCCGACTATTGATGCTGATATTTAAATTTATTATTAATTTAATTAACGAGGAATAAATAACGTTTGTTTGGACGAAAGTAATCTATATTCATTTGTTAATGATCAAATTAAACTCCCCTTTTGTTTGCTAAACGACGGAGCTACAGACGGTGCGCTTTATTATACCACGTTCTACTTGTCTGACTTATGACGGTTCGTACTACTGATTTTGCGTCTTTCAACGAGTTACTTGAATACTTCCTCATCGTTGCTTATTTATACGATTTTATATTAATTATTTGTACATTTTTACGCAATAAAATCAATTCAACAGTTGCTAAAGATACCCGTAATATAAGCGTTCTAGTTGCCTGACTATTGATGGTTCGTACTACTGATTCTGCGCGTTTCGACGCTGCGTTCTAGAGTTTATAGAGCAGATACGATCTATCCTGTTCTATCGAATCAATCTGAATGGAAAACAATAAAATGTTGATATTTTCAAAAGAATTAATCTTTAAATACTAATTGTTAATTTTACCAGCATTAGGTATTTTATCGATTTAAACCGTAAATTTCAAAGCAAACAGAACAGAAAAAAAAGGAAAGACATTTAAAGAACGCTGATTCCTTTAGTCGATCAGCTTTAGAACGAAAACTGAACAATTAGCAGGCGACGAGTAGAAAGGGCGTCGTTCGAAAAGACGTGGAGAAGAGCAAGGGTGGCCGGAAGATCGTGTGAACGGGAGCGTGGTAACAAAAGCGAGACAGAGGTAGGGTTTCCGGCCGGGCCGTGGCAACAAAGACAAATTAACCGGCGCAAGTAGAAAAGTTTTAATTGTATTCGGCCACCGAATCAGCTCGATCCTTTTTGCAGTTCGCCCGTCTTCTTTTTCCCTCGTTTTTGTTCCCGGCCTTCTGGTGGTTCTGCGAACGGCCAGGTCCGATTTGGTCGCGATCGAACGCCACTATTTTCTGGTGGTTGGGAAGATTCAGCTAGGGAAGGGAAAAAAAAGAAGGAATCGATTCGCGATGGCCAGCTGCCATGGAACTTTCAACGGGGATCCCGAGAAATCGAGCTCTCGCCAGACCGTGAACCGCGAGACAGCGGAAGAAGGTAACGACGAATGGTAATGGTGGATTATTTTTACTCCTGGCCCCGTGAAATCTTGGCTTCGTTGTGCCACGATAACGACTCTTTGAGGGGCGAGCTCGTTAAATGGATCTGCTTCGAGAAATACCGATTCGAGTCGCCCCTCGCTACCTGTTCGATACATCGACTCTTTACTTCAGTGTTTTCGCGGCACAGATAGGGAACAATAGAAAGTGTAGAAAAAGATTTAACAAATATTAATGCGTGCAAATTTTCACGATCTCCGGTAATTATAATTTGAAAACTGTACTTTATAGGAGATTTCGATAATTTCCTTTTGAAATGACAAAGATAAGACTTGAGATCTTGATTCATCGTCGAATGATCATTCTGTAAAGAAAATAAAAGCTTCTTAAAGACCCAGAGAAAAGTCAGTCATTTTCCACTGATGAACGAAGCAATCGAATCATCCAATCAAGCGAAAGTGCATCCTCTCTTTGTGCGAAAAGTAAAATTTCATTGGCCACGCCAGAAGTGGCTCGCTTCTGGAGGATAGAAAATCCAATTAAAGCTCGCCAGACAGGACAAAGAAGCGAGCGTAAGAAAAGGAAATGAACTTTAACTACTTCGAGAGGGTACTATGAAAATTGCTATCATTAAAAGAGGAGGCTCGATCAAGAAGTATCGCTGAATCTTATGCAGAAAACTTCTCGAAAGAAGAAGAAAGTAACCGTCCCTCGAGACATACGATTTATCCACTTTTATTCGTGATTCATTCACTCGTTAACGAGCAGCACTAAATTATCATTTAAAAAATTCAATAAAAGTTCCTACTGTTGGGTCAATTTTTCATCGAACAAGCAATTGGTACAAGTTTCATGAAAACGCGTCATAGTCGCCGTCAGTTTCGTCGATTTCTATTCGAGAATAGCATGGTAACGACCGCGGCGAACTTCCAATCGATTCTCTCGTTTCGACCATCAACCCGCCACTGGCTGGAACGATGTCGCGACGTCGTGGTTGAAAATTCAACGGCGTCAAAGCGCCGCGACGCGACGCGACACGACGCGACGAAAAAGAACTATCGCGTCACAGGGAAAAAGCAATTTGCAAGTTGTCACCGTCGATACCTCCGATACCGTGCCTCCTCATTCGCAATACCTAAATCGAACAATTTTTGTGTCACCATAGACGAATCCTAGAATCTCTTAAAAATCAAACTTTTTCCCTAAATACAGCTTTTCTTAATTCTTCACTTGATCATGGGTTAAAATAATTATTACAATTCCACTTATTAAATTTTATCAATTCTTTTGTAAATTAATCACTTGGCTCAAATAACAATTAAACTGATAATTAAGTCTCTAAATGTAATTCTATTGGTGCTATGAAATCACAAGTGAAGGGGTTAATCAATTAACCATTTATCCCCATAATCCCCGTCAGATTTCGAGCGAATGTCAATCGCAGGCAAGGAGAGACTTAATCGAGGTCCTTAACACCGCAGCCGTATCTCAGGACGTAAGATTCAATCGAGCCTTACAAGCTAAGGCGGGATATCAGAGTCACAATTTCCACGAGTAACGCGGGAGATTATCGCGAAATTTATGGCAACGGACACAAATCCAATTAGCCCCGGAACACAGTCGCTTCTAAGAGGATATATTAGTTTGCTTCGGCACGGCTGAGCCTCCTTTCAAGCCCTCTTCCGCCTCTCTTAAAGAGGATCCCATTTAACGTGCGCAAGTTACGCGAGCGTTCACGAAACTCGCGATTTCGTTAAGCTGATCATCGGTTACACGACTTCGTTCGATCGCGTTACGTACGGCCTTTAGATTTATTACCAGCCGATCGTCACCGGCAGCCTTAAGTGGCAAACGGCATTCTAATCGCGTTCTCCTTTCAACCGTGCTCGTTTACTTTGTTCACAAAGAATAAACTTCTTTTTCTCTCTTTTTCAATCGACCTTGTTGCATTATCACGATTATCGAGTTTCATGCTGTCATAGCCGATGAACATCAAAGACGTAGAATATTTAAGAAGGTCTTTCAAACTTTTCTCTATAAAATATTTCATGAATCTTGAGTCAAATAACAATTGACAAGAGAAAAGCGAATCGTACATCCATCTGGAATTTCAGTGTAAAAGACGTAAAAATGAAGAGGGAGGAGAGGGTTCATAAACGAGCACAATAAAAGTCAACGTACGACGGGGGAACGGATCAGTGTAGACAGAGTACGAAGAGATTCAATAATACGTACTCGATTTCCGGCTGTTTATCGCTCTCGTTGCCCGCGCACGAAACGGCCGTCAAGAAACGTAACAAATCTGGCGCGATTAAAACGCGCGGACGAAACAATCGTCGTGCAGGGTTCGCGATACAACTCGGTATTTAAATATCGGAAAAGCACTTCCGTCGATGAACGGTATCAATCCCAACGGTATTCAATACTTTCATTCCCAATTCCCGATATATCGTTTCCATCCGTTGGTGAGGCTGCTTCGAATAACGACGAATTACTTCGGGGAATCGCTCGCTCGCTTGCCCGAAAAACAATATTTAAAACAGACTTTCTTTCGACGATCGACCAGGCGATTGATCCCGTCGATCCAGCCCGAATACGAATCGTTAATTTGTTACCGTCTTGATTTCTTTTCAGCGTCGATTTTACGGTCAAATTGAATATTTCTGAATCGCGAGGTAATAAATCGATGAAAATTTTTATAGACAGCACCGGATCGAGAAGAAATTTAAGGGGAAGCCCCGCTCTAAGGATCTTTCTTTACTATGTCAAAAGCTATTAATTTTATTTTGAATAAATTTCAATTTTCGAACCAAATTTATTAACAAAGGTTCCCTCGAAAGTTTACCTTAATTCGGCCCTGAGCACAAGGTATTTCACGACGAAACTTTGCCAAAATATTTGATGGGTCGTTTCGAAATGAATATTTTCGGCAAGCTCATTCGACCGCAATTATTCGCACACGCGCGACGAAATTCAATCTCGCTGATCGCGGTATCGATTCGATAAACGGCACTTGAAGGCAGAAGCCTGGTAGTGCTATTCACTCAGCTTATGGATTTTCGTTTCGCCCGGTGCGTCGTTGGAAATTTATCGAAAACCGAAATTCGGCGTAGGTTTTTAATTAAATTCCTAGAACGATACGCACGTCGCGTCGCGACTTCGGCGCCGTTTCCCCCGTTTCGTCGGGGAATTTTGTACAAATTATATTTGCTACGTTGTTTCGCTGTAATTTATCGTTAATTTGTAACAAGATACAGAAACATCGACTGAGAGGGGGGAAAGGGTTAAACGAAGGTGTACTCGTAATTACAGCCACTATCAATTAACGCTGCATCAACAACCGCGATGTGATACTAGAGAGCAAATGGCTTCTACAAACGTTATCGCATTTACGAGGATTTTATGTACATTTGACACGTTACTTACTTCTCTCCTTCCGTGTACCGTTTCTCAGTCCCGTAATGTGTCTGGTGGTTTCGGCTGCAGTAAACAACGCTTTGCATCCTGCGAGGGTATCGCGATACAACGCCTTCTGCTGCACAATTAGAGTGATCCTCGTTGTTTGTTCGCGAGTTTCTCTCATCGCGACTGCGGACGATACGGGTACAAGAGGAACATTTCGATTCACCGGAATATTCAATTTCAAACAATGCGGTCTTCTTATACCTATGTATTAATTTCTTCTCATTTTTTAGACAGCAAAATTAACCCGAGTCATTGTTATGACTGAATTTTATTTTGATTTGATTTTGATTTAAATTCAAGTTTTAATTTAAAAAATTCATAATTACCCTGATGTTAGGTTTTTGACGCCATTTTGACGCTCCTCTCCGCGGACCAATCAGATTACAGATGTAAATCAAAATGGCGTCGAACTAACCTCAAAATACGCTAAAAATGCTCAGCTTGTATTTTAGAATTTTTCTCTTGAATACTATCAGAATATATAAAAACAATTGAATAATTTTTCAAGAGTAATGTCGGGATGAATCGAACACCTAGGAGTCCATGATCGATCATCAGTAAATTACAGGGACGTCACACCGTATCGCGCTCTAAAACGTAACAGCTCGTGAATCTCCAACGTCGATAGGGAGGAGAGGAAGAAAAAAAAAAAATACACGAAGTGCCGGTAAAGTTTGATGGCGTAGGCGCGCGCGCATGAGCGAGTTATATAGACCGCGATACGCTCGAACGAGCGCGGCAGCCACTAATTAACTCGGTCTTTAATTACTGCCGGCGCTTAGCATCTCGACCACGGATATTCGCCGCATGAAATCGGCTGGAATGATGCCGGTCGCGGCATTAGCCTCTCCCGTGCCAGCGGGACGCACAAAAGAACGTGGAGTTGCACGAAGGGAAAAATAAAGAAGAAGAAGGATGCACCCTTCAGAAGAGTAGTCGCGATGGCTGAACGTTCAAATGGTCCAAGAGAAGAAGAGTGTCGTGGTTGGAAGGACTTCAATGCCTTCGAACTTTACCCTTGTGGATAATTTGAAGCAGCCTCGGATAATTAATCCTTTCGTCGTTAAAGCTGCCAATAATTTTTTTCTTCTAAATATTTAACAAACAGATGACAAATTCTTCTGGAAATTTATCAAAAAAAGAAAGATCCTTCATTTGCATATCTGTACAGGATTGTCAGGAGTGAAAATTGAAGGCAGGAATCGTGGGGAATCGGTTATTGTTAACCTCGTTATCCGACAGTAATCCGTTCGAAGGATCGATGATCGATACCCGTCGTATTTTCCATCAGCCATCATCCTCGGTTATTGATACGGCTTTTCCAGCCAGCTATCTGTTCCTGAATGTCTCCGCCAGAGACAGGAGACTTTTCAAGATGACGTTTCGCTCTTCAAAGCTGACCTCCGATCCCTCGAGATTCCTTCTCCATTCCCGTTAATCCTCTCATTTCGATGTCGCGTAGTAAATCTTCCTTATTTTTAGAAAAATCCTCACTGCACGTATAAAAGAATGTTCTCATTTTCCAATATATAAAACCCTTTTCTTTCTTTTTAAACAATTTGCATATCCAATTTTAATAGAAATACCATTGTGTATCTTTGGGTACCTTTCAGTCATTTTTGATCCAGTCTCTAGTGTGCATGGTTGAAAAGGGATAATGGTGTATCTGGAAGGTATTTATTAGAGGGGTTGGATCACGTGGAAGAGCGACACGTAACTGGGCGATCGTGGTGCCACGCCCGTTATTATTTCACCGACGGGGGGAGGGTGCAATTGTAAAAGCGACGTGCAGTTGCAATAGCTGGTGCCGTTTGGCCGTTCGTGGAGTCGTTGCAGCTGGGAGTGCAGTGGCAGTAGCAGCGGCAGCCACAGTTCGATGACCCTCGGTTGGATTGCAGCGGCGACGCTCTCGCGCATCGATACGCCTCCATATTCGCCCCGACAAAAGTAACGTCGAAACGTCTGCCTCTCTTTCGCTCATCCCCTATTCTATCCGCCTCTCTTTATTTCTATCTGGGAAATTTTCCAGTACGCTCGAAGCGCGTTAGGCACGACAACAACGGAGAAACTATAGAGAGACGCGCGTACACTCTCGTCCATAAACCATGCGACTAGTTAAAATTGCATATAAAATAATTTTAATTTTCTGATGTTACGAAATTTTAAAGAATAGATTTCAATTAGAAAATTGAATTTCTGGATAAATAAAAGCAAGCGGAGGGAAAAGTTGTTTTCCTACGAAATTTCATGAAGAGTGTTTCTCCTCGAACTGAAGGTTCGATGGAGCAATTAACCCATTTGCATCGACAAGCGGGATGTACGGAAGGGGGATGTCTAGCTCGTATCAACGAACCGGTATAATCCATGAACGGTTAACTTAACACTATCACCGGATACGAAATAATCCTAGATTGTTCGCTACCGGGTATCTAGGAATGCGGACCGGATTGTAAATGTTGATTGGTACACGACTGTGGTATCTACTGATCGATCGAAAACTTCACTAGAATGAATCAATATACTATTTCGAGTCAAAATTAAACATGGCTTTAAAACTCACTTTCAGCATCGGCTGCTCTTTAATCTATTGATTTAACACTGGAACTACCAAACCAGTCAAAATCACTGGTTTCAAGTTCTTTATTTTAAATTAAAAATTTTATCGTGATATTTTTGTTGAAACGTATGTTGGCTATTGTCGAGATAAAGAATGGATGTATATTATTTATTTAGTTTTCTACATTATTTTTAACTGAAAAATAGTTCTAGTGTTAATTATACGTCTCTGCTATATGGCTGATAAATGATTATATTATTAAGTTCACCTTATCATCCTATGTTATATTTTATTAGTTTCATACTTAGCTGTAACGACGTGTTGCATAGTTAATTATAGGCTAAAGTGTAAAGTGATCGAACAGCATATTTACTAATAAATAAATAAAATGAAGTAATTTTAAATGACCAGTTCCCTAGAGAGTATCTACTCTTATTGTTAGAGTAACTTAAACGATTCCAATCGACTGAACGATCCGAATGACAAACAGAGTCTGAACTATTCAGTCTCGTGTACCAAGTACAACCCCTCTTTTCCTTCATTTCTCCCCTTTTCTCCTGGAAAGCCGGTTAATATCCGAGAGTAAACAAAACCATCGCCGCATCGGTTGGCTCGGTGAAATCAAATTATTATGATGAAAGACCGTTCGAGCATTGCCGGCCGGTGTGCTCGGTACTTTTTAAAATTCATTAGCAAATTAACCCGCCGCCACCCTCTCCGGGTGAAAAGCTGAGGGAAATACACCGCGGCACGGTACGGCCTCCCTTTCCGTTTCGAATCGACTCTGTCCTGGAAATAACCGACGTCTACCATAGAGATTACGTTTCTGAATCGATTTGTTGGAAAATAAATTGAACGACTTCTTAAAATCGACGGTATCGTTGTCAAACAAACCTGAATTACCCCGGTACACGCGTATCGAGGTAGCATCGTGGCAATCGTATCGATGGGAAAACCTTTAAAACATTTTCAACTTTTACCAGAGAAACGCTGGTATCAGAATACAAAACTGGTTTCTCGCTTGGGTTATTGAAAATTTAAATTGAATTCACCGAGAAGTTTCCCTCTCTCCGAGGAGCACGTCCACGGTATGTAACTTCGCCTGCCCTTACGGAAAGGGGTTAACTGCCCCTTTGAGTGAATCGCTAACTTTCGACCGATAATAGAGGCCCGGTTGGCACGCTCCAAGTTCGCGTTTCGGTTCAGCTTCAGGTATTGTTACAAAGGTAGCCTATATTTGATAAGGAATCGCTTTGCTACTCTCCTATCGTCACCCTGTTCCGGTGACTTCCGTTTAAATTAGAAGCGCCCCTCGTTTGTATTCCACGCCTAACAGTTTCCACTGCTTATCCGATGAACCGGTACCGATGGAAAACCGCGGACGAGCCTTTTATTTTTCACCGCACGCCAACACCGGCTGTTATTCGACAATATGGAATATTACTGCGTCGACGCCCTGAATTTCGAGGGTTCGACAGAATTTCATTTTGTCTATACAATACGAATGGAATTTTACGAAATTAAAGTGGCGACCGAGGATGGGAATTCAATTTACTCGAGTGATTTGAACCAACAAATTGAAACGTTAAAAAAAAAAGAATTGATATCATTTTGTTTGTAATAAATGCCTTTACCGTCATTTATTATCCTCCCCTGTTCATCTTGTATATCAGTCAGGTACTTGATTGCAGTTACTAAAGTTACCTAATCGATAGTCGTGTAACAGCATTGATTAATTAAAGCACGCGTTGCAGCGTGCGATCATAAATCTTTGAAAACATGCTTTTTCCGTGCCTGTGTCCGTTGACACATAGGACACGTTACGCATTCGAAACAAGATTAGTCGGAAACGTGTGATCCGACAGAGAATTTTTAAAAAATCTGCCTGTCACAAGGCGGTGAATGTATGCACGATGAAACCGGGTGGTTCCTCTTACGAGAATTCATGGAGATCCCTTTTAATATTCCACTATGGTACTGGGGCGTACAGTATATTAAATGACTCTGCTTCATCCTTCAAGCTGCAGAACGTAATCTACATATGTATTTCAAATTCTAAGCTATCGCGTCAAACAACAATCTGCATATGGATCGAGGAGGTGTCAAGGTTATCCACGAAGACGTCGAATAATCAATCCCGGACAATGATACAGAAAGAAAGATATATTTTCTTGACGAATCAACGATTCACGTTCGAACGGATAAACAGAAGAATAAAAAACAGTCGGTGGAAGTCAGGGTGGTGACAGAGGGAGAAATAAAACCAGAAACGCGAACAAGATATATCGCCCCGGTTGCGAGACACTTCGGTAAAGTAACTTTCTAGAAAATTGCGTTTCGTGTTTGCACCCTGTTTGCTCTGTTCAGATTCAGAAACAAATTTACTCTACTCTAGATTATTATTCCTTAAAAATTTTAACTACCCTGTCGTAAAAATTGACCTATTTACAGCACCGAAATAATTAGCTTCACTTTTCAAACTTATATAAATTCCTGTACTTTTTATTTTTTCCAGTTAATTGATCTGGCAAATGTGCCAAATTTGCCATCCCTTTCATAGGGGATGGTTATTGCTCGTCCAACTATAAATGACTTCGTTAAGTATCTGAAAGTGGAGCTAATAGAACAAGCTGAATTCTAAACTTTTTCGCGAGAAGGATAAAAATGTATGAAAGATTGTAAAAACAGTGATCAGTAGAGTACATACATACAGGGTGGAAGTTGCGGACGATGCTCGACCATTTTCACCCTCGTTTTCAACGAGCGATCTCCACCCGCTGATTCGCGTCATTTCACGCCCGTGGACGCGTCGTCGCTTTTTACCCCGTCGCGTCGACGATAAGACGAAAAAGCAGCTCGAGTTTACGTGACAAACGAGCGTCTAACGAATCGGCAGAAGACTCGCGTGGCGCGCTGTGCACGCCAAGATACCGAACACACGGCAGCTCTTTTATGCGAAAATCGATATCCTGGCTAGCTGAAGAGTAAGTACGATACGCAGATGTACCAGCGACTGATGCACGCTCATTGCTGAGATACCACGTCTCCCGTTCCTCTTATCTTTAATGCGCTTCTCCTCCTTGTTTTTCTCCCTCCCTATCTTTCTACCCCTTTTGCTCGCGAGGATAAAACTACCGCGGGCGTTTCGCCTGTTTGCGCTTTAAATCACGCGGCTTGGATAAGCTCGCCGGCAAAATGTCCTGGGACAAGAGGGTGGGGGCGCGAACGTCGGCTTACCTCGGCTTTTTAAACGAATCGGTTGTCACGCGTCTACATTTGCGTGTAACAGACAAAATTCTCATTTGCTGTAGTGTAAAAATTTGAGAAAAATCAAACAAACAAAAATGATCTCTGAGATATCATCTAATTAATCTGAGAAATTAATTTATTTATTAAACCTCGATCTTCAGCATAGTAGTCGTCAACCCTTACACTAGAACCCTTTTTATTATTAAAGATAAAGTTGCAAATTTGCGATATTCAAAAATTATGCACCAAAGGGTTAAGTCTAATAATAAGGAGAGATAATTATCTATCCTAGCGAAATTCAGAACCACCCTAAAGAAAGAGCTGATTTTCCTAAAGAAACTCGGTTATTTAACGCGCAAACAAGGGTGGGAGGGAAAAAAGGAGCGTAAGCGAGAAGGATTTTATTTACAGTCTTAATTTCGCGTGGCATGGCCCATTCAGCGTTTCCTTCATCCAGCTAACACCAAGGTTATACCGATAATTACGATGCCATTCCGCTTTCTGTACGCGGCGGGATCCGGGGCCAGCACAAAAGTGAAGGCTTTCCGCGGCGTTTCATCGCGGTTTTCCGAAAGCATAATCCCGCGGCCTTACTGCGGCATACGCGACGCGACGCGTCTAAACCGACGCTCGTAAATCCGTAGAGATTATTACGGGCTGGTGAAGGCGGCCCTCAGCTTTGCCGGCGGTTGCGCAAACACTGAAAAAATCCTGCTGTCAGTTAACCGACCATTGTATCGAGCGTTTTCCTTTGCTCCGCAAATAATCCCTGAACAAAGGACTTTATCGACGGGGTCAATGTGCTCGCCGAGGTACGCGTAACATTTTTATAATGCCCCACAGCTATTGTAAGTTATTCGTTGCTATTAATTGCACTTATTCGAAATACAATAGCAATGATTCGCTTTGACGCGTTCCAAAACGAATAATAATGTTAACGGGGGCTCTCTCCATGGTCCGCCGTCCAGGACGCGCAGGTAATCAAATGGGGTTCCTTTCAATTTCTATTTCCCGCTGAAAAAATGAACGACACCGGAAGCGAGGTAGGAGGAGCTAATTTCCTCCCAACTGAAATCACTGGATACTCGAACGGTGGATACAAGAGTTGCGGCCGGTAGTTACGGCAATTGGATTGCGAGCGAGGGTGGCTGCTGGCCTGTGAAAACTACAGGAAACTTAATTACCCGAAGTGGCCGGTAACAAGGGAGAAAGCGATTACTCGCCGCGTTGATTCCCGTCGATCTGTCGGTATTGTCATCAATTTGCGACCCCCTCGGCTAAATGTAAACCCTCGCGCCAGTCTCGCGCGCCCACCTTCCGCCCCCGTGGACTGTGCACGGAATCGTTTTCGCATCGCCCTGTACCGTGGAGCCGAAAACAGATATCGATCCCGGCCATTGTCGCCGCGACGACCTGCTCGTTTTGTTTCAGCCCTGTCGTCTCTTTCGACGCGTCTACGACGATTCGTTTCATCGACTCGCCTCGCAGGAAATTACTGATGCCACGAGAACGCTCGCCGATAACTCTTCTAATCTATCGACTACGCGCGAAACTTTGCCACCCCTGAAAGCCTCTTCGTTGTCAAAGCTACTTGAAAAATCATTTCGATTTGTCCGAAGAAGAGAAAATTACTGGAGAGAGTAATTTTGAGAATATCGAAGTAAACTTATAGTGTTCTTTGAAAAAAAAAAATGAATGTAATCAATCAAGATGATCAATGAGCTAATGCTTCGACTTCGCTTCTCATCCAGTTACGTCCTTTTTATTTTTACAATTATCTGCCGTACAAAGTGAGCAATTTATCATGGTAAAAAAAGTGTTAGCTTTCCGCGTTTAACTCGTTCTTTCATCACTGTCAATTAACTCGAGTTGCATCGCGCAATTAGAGGGCTGCTCGACGATCAAGACAGCAAGATAGATCTTGGCGTACGGAAGGGATAGGCGCGGGGTGTTCAATCTTAAGGTAGCGTTACAAGGATCGGGTTACTTCGTCGTTATCAGTCGGTAGGCGATAACGAACGCGTTCTTTCGCTCATTAGGATCGAGTGGAGAAAGTTCGTTAACGATTGAAAGGGTGTTTCGAATGCCAAGTCTTTAATCTTTAATCTTCCTAAAGTTGGAACTGATATTTTTCTTCAAATAATTTTGCACGCCTCAAGGTAAAGTCAACGAAATCTTGCAATTTCCTGCGATAATTGTTCGATCTTATTCGGGGTGGAAATTGTAACGCATCGAGTACCCGGGGGCCAATAAAACTTGGAAATTCCCTTATCTTGGTATCGCTTAAAACGTGCCCAAGAACATTCGATCAAAGTTCACGGAAGTTTCCAAAATATTGCTAGCAACCTTGTCATTCTCCGGTGCTTAGTTTCCAAGTCAATTTCAAGTTGAACGCTGCGTTGGATCTTCTACAGCGGTGAATTTGCATAAAACGGTATAAGAACCTGTCGTTCGTGTCCTACTTCGTAATTATAAATAAAAAAAATATATCATAAAATATCCAACGATCGGATGATAATCTAGGAGGGCAAAGACCGCTGGTGAAACGGGTGCGACCACGTTTTCGGAATTAATAGCGGCACGTTCGAATCGATTGTCGCGTTTAACGCGGCAAATGATTACTTTCTGCTCCAACTGTGTTTGCGTCCACGATTAGTTATGTCCCCCTTCGCTCCCGGGAGCTGTTGGCTCGCGACGATTACGATAGTTAAGCTTTAACTATCGGTAAGCTCAATCCAAGCGGACGTAACGCGGCAATTCCACGCGGAGCCACGAAGAGGCGCGATTATCAATATTGACAGTGCACTAAACACGACTGCGACACTTTGCAAAAAGCCCTAAGTTTTTGTTTAAGAATAGTCAAAGAATTTGGATCGGGATTTAAATAAAACTGGCATTCTTTTGCCGAAAAACCGGGAATTCTTAGGCACTACTTACAATTAGAGAGAATTGTAAAACTAACCAACATCTAATTAACCATGTAATTAGGCGTCGCGATGGGTGGTTTAGCATTCGGTCGTCCTCACCGGATTTTTTAACATTTTCTATCTCCCTATCTAAAATTGATAAAGTGCTTTTCATCTTTGAAATTCCTCTCGATTGAATACTTTTCTTAATTCATCAACGGTAACGCCTCGATCGAGGGCGATTAAAATCGCGAGCCTGATCCGATCTGTTGGGTAGCTAATTAAGTTTCGCTGAGTTTTTACGAGCCGATCGGTACGATAAGATTCAACAGGGGATTATGCTGTTCGAGTAATTAAGTTCCGCGGCGCAGTTTTCCCGGGAATTTTCGATAACAAAGGGAACCCCGATACGCCGAGTGCCGCGCTAATACGTTCGCACTTTATCCGAGGGGAAAGTTGGCCAGGGAACTTTATCCTTCGAATAACCAAAGTTGAATGGTTTTTCGTGTTCGCCGGCGATCGCTTGGTGCGATAACTTTCAAACTTTGCGCGCCCTGACAAATCAGTGCCTCGTTACTTCGATCGGTTACGAGGTTGCCTCGGAACAACACAGGAAAGTTACGAAGTATCTGTCGATAAATTGTAAACCGCACGTGGAACTTTCGAGCCCATTTTTATTATCAAACCATGCGGGTAACTGGGATTTTTTACGTCCTAGATTGGACCATATCCCTTAGCTTTATAAGTGTCAAATGTATTTCGCAAAATTTTACGAGATAATCTTAAAATTTTAGAATTTTAGAAAAGAACAGTCCACATTTTTGGGAGGCCGAATATCCCCTAAGCCCTACCTACTTTTGCCAATGATTAAAATTAAATTTAAAATAGCGTTGGTATTGGAAAATTTGAACTGGCATTTTTTTTTTTTAATTAACACCTCCAAAAAAAAATTAAAAAAAATAAAACACAGCATCAAACTTGTTTATTTACCTCACAACACCCCCTCTACAACCGCGAGTAGGTGTAATGGAAAACGACGCGTTTCATTTGACCCGTTCAATTTAACTCCACATCGCGGAACGTAATTTTACCGTTCGATTTAACCGAACAAAATACCGAACTTCCACAGCTGCATCGTTAATGCACCTCGATCGAGGGATAGTATCGATTTAATTGTTTATCCGGAAGCAAGCATAGTCCCTATCCGAGTAATCTAATCAGCAGGAAAATTCATTTCCAGAATCGTCAGAATCTACGAAACGAACATCCTTTTTTACTATCGTAGATATACGAAAAAAGAATCTAGAGAAAATTATCGAAAGGAAAGAGATAGAGCGAAACGCTTCCAATTACGGAGTATCTAATTAAACTTTGTCTTCCATCGGCTAATTGTCTCTGCTCGTTTTTAGGTAGTAGGTATCGTTGCAAATTTACGCTCAGCAAATTCTTCGAACCTGACGCAATTCATTAACTCGACCATCTAATTAAGCTGTTAATACCGGAGGACGAGTTAACTAGTTATTGGAACGCGCGAGGAATTCAATAATGCAATTAGTAAAACTGATACTGTAACGCGTGTATTAGGAAATACTAGGGGTGTCGGGTACCCAAAGATTTAGTTCGAATGAAAAATTTTTTACCCCCTTAATTTTTGTGCCGAAGGCTACCCTAGGTTCAGGTACCCGCAGACCCTAGAAAATACAAGGTGTTCCCTTAATTTCCGGGGAACCATTATCGACCCCGGGCTTAATTAGGAGAAACGAAGGGTCCTGCCCTTCGAATCGTTTTCCCTAACAAGGCGAGCGTTAGCCTGTTTTCTGCAGCTGTTCAAGTACACCTATCTGGAAACGCTCGATTTAATTGGCACTCGTTCGAGATCAATCGAGACCGATCGATCGATTAGCTGTTTGCCTGCAGAGATTCTGAACACGGATGTGTTCTTCCCACGCGATCAAATATTTAGCAATTGATCGTCTATTTCCTAGAAATAATAGAAAATTTTTCTTCATCCTCCGCGTGGAACTGTACGAAACAATATTTGCCACGACTCGAGGCCACTTCTTTCATCCGTGTGCTGGATGTTTTCGAAACAGAAGCAATCCTCTGGCAATACAAACCATAGAGGAGCGTGATTTCGTGCCACAGCCAGCACTTGTCCGGCTGAAAGTCAATCTCGCCGCGGCTCGTAAATCCTTATAAAGTCGAAGGCTGCTGTCCCGTCGAGAACAACCGCGATTTCAAGATGGTGTTTCCATTGAAAAGGAGGCCGTGTAAATAATGGCAGAACTGTAGCGGCAGAGATCGCTACTCTTATACGAGTCTTCTGGGACATCATCCCTTCGTGACCAGACCTACCACCACTTGCCACCATCCATTAAACCATTCCCCTTCTTTTATTTCATTTTCTCCAATATTTTCGTCGATTCTTTCATTAATATCAACGATCAAAATTCTTCGAACCAGGAGTGTTTAAAAAATTGTTAACAGTTGCGAAACAATAGAATGTTTAATAGTATTATTTCCTAAACAATACAAGACAGCTCCCGTTTTGTAAATTTACGAATGAACCGCAGGATCGTTAAAGTCTTTTATCCTCGGTCTTAAAAAAAAGGAATTTCAAACGATCGTGTCGTAAAGCTAGAACAAACGTTGCCCTCGGCTTTGCTTGAAATAAACATTGCTTCTTTGAAACATGGAACAAGTATCACGAGACGTTTCCCGTACAGCTGCATCCATTTTACGAGGATCCTGTTACGCGCTCGGTCGACGACCAAAGCTTTCTACAGGTGTTTATCGATCACCCTGACCAACCCCGGCGAACAACCACTTCAACTTTTCACCTCCCACGATTGCTACACAAAGAATCGCGGAGCTCTTTAAACGACGTCCAAAAATTTCACCCTCGCTAATTCTCTGTTGGAATAATTCATTCGTTCTTAAAAGAAACAAAATTCATTTCCCGAGTCCCGTATAGGAAATGATCGAACAGGCACGATTCTATTCATCGTCAGGTAAGACAGAGGGAAAATCAACTGCAAAGGGCTTTCCTCCGAGTGTCTGTTTAGCCGAAGAATAGCCAGTCAGCCAGCGAAACAGCCAACACCTTCATTGTTTCGAGGTGTACTCGAGAAGGAAAGGAAAGCCCCGCCGGTGGTTTCACACTTCCGGTACCCTCGTGCATCCACTTACGAACGAACGAACAATCGGCCGTTGGTTAGCCGGTGATTATTGATCGGATTGCCAAGCAGGCTTTCGAAGCTGCTGAAAAGTGGGCGTTGGCTGTTGCGTGACAAGAGGAGAACCTTTCGCTCGAGTGCATCGATCTTTAAGAATCGATCGCGATACCCGGGGATCGAAAGCCTCGAATCACGATTCGAGAACGAGGATGCTCACCGATTCGGAAGACGAACGTTGACCAGTCACGAGCGGTGTTCCAGTTATTTTAATCGTTTCAAGCTGGTCCAAATGGGTTTTCCTTGTACGGAGGAAATTTATCGGTCGTTAGACGAAGAATGCAACACCTTTTTCCTCCTTCCGGTGAATCACCGGCGAGAAACGCGCGTCCCGATCGGTTTCGATGATTCGGTGGATTCTTACGTTCACGATGTTCCCAATTACCGAACTTTTCGCTCTCGGCTAGAAATTATTCGCCAGCCTGGTAAACACTCGCAAGCTGGCGATGACGTTCGCGATTTACGATTCGACACGCGTCGAGCGGAAAGTTCGCCGCGAGTTCCTCCGCGCGACTGTGTAATTACCGCTTGGAATGGCGCGCGCGTCCGTGGACCAGCGCGAAACAATCTCGCAGACTCTTCGAGTTTCCCAGCGACAGCGGAAACAGCCGGATTTCAATGACTCTCAGCCAACAGTCTACGTTTCACTGGCTGCTTCTACTTGGAAGTAAACGCGGGCCCGACAACGCAGCCTAAATCACCCCCGGGGCGGACCAAAGTGTTCGAGCGCCAAACAAATTTCCGCCTCGCCGGACCACAGGCGGATTTATTTCGCGACACAAAGAACCGTGCCGAGTAATATACTCTTCGAATCCAGTTCCTATTAATACGACTCTTAAACGATTCAATTGAAATTTGAAAAAAAAGAAACACTATTGCCTCGAAATAGCTTTGAAAAATTCTAAAAATCCTAAAATTTTCATCAATGTTTACATAAAATGCAATTGAGAAAGAATTCGATCGCGAAAGGGATGAAATTTCGCGGAATTTCGAACGGTAGCCGAAACGAATCAGCATTCACCGTCCCAATAGGAATTACGGTGTTGATATTTCGTTGATAATACCCTGTGAACGGTGAGTCGGTGGAGCGGCCAGCTGATAACAAATTAATTTATAGTTCGCACGGGGAGGAAGGTGGAGAGGGCGCGTATTTAGTCTATAGACATCCGTGATCGAGGTAATTACAGCCGAAATTCGTGCGAGCTCTCTATAAGCATGTAACACGAATGTAATAACCAAGGAGACAATGCGGGTACCGGCAAAGAGGAGCATACGATAGGACGGGTGATAGAGGGTGGGAGGGGGTGGGATAGACAATCGCGTAATTGTAGCACATTGATCCGTCGGAGGAGATGACCTCGAGTGTATAGGTAGAGGTACAGGGGCCTGGCAAACCTCGCCGAGACACGATTGATTGCTTGCGATCAGATTATGGCAATTAATGGCCGAAGTGCTATGGATCAACTCGCTTGTAAATTAGTTCCGGTTCCAGGCCAGAAACTCCGGGAATTCAACTTATCACCGCAAGTACGTGGACCAACGTAACGCGTATTGTATCGGGATCAACTGCGCTATTCAGGGTGTTCGTCTGTCGATTTCACAACTACCATCGATGGATTTCAGATCCCCTCCATCGAGATTGACGCAGAAGGAAGTGGATTAATGATTCGAATTAACCGGGATATTAAAATTTCTGCAGGATCTGGAGCAGTGGTTCCTAACTTTTTCAAAATCACGGTACATTTAGCAAAAAAAAAAACGCCAAAAATTGTCACAATTTTTTTTAATGGAATTTTTTGGCGGAATAGTTTCTCTAAGTTTACGGTTAAGAACCATTGATCTAAAGATTGAGGATAAAAACGTGGATTCCTCGAGTTTGTTATTAGAATAATGGTTTGAGAATGTACTCACAACGTCGATGAGCTGGGAGAGGCGTAGTCCCATTTTGACAGTGAGGCGATCGCTGTTGTTGCCAACAGGGCGGATGAGGCGGTTGTAGTTCGACAGCAGGTCATCGTAGAGACGCTTCGCTTCCGGATTGGCCGAGGCACCCGGAAACGGGGCAACAAGACAGGAAATGGCCGTCGCCATCGCCAGCAATCCGCCCAACCTAGACCACCATCGCCACCAGCCTTTCCCACCGTCGTTCGAGCAAGCATCCCTAAGCATCGTACGCCTTGTCCACCCCTGAAATCAGAAATAAAAATACAATTAGAATTATTTGAATTTACAAATAAACCTCAAATTTAAATTTTCATTATAGGCTCACATAAAAAGGCTAAAAAACTGCCTTCTACTATTTTTTTTTTCACGATTTCGACAAACTGCAATTTTTTAAAACATCAAAAGCACATAGCAATAAATTAATTTGTATAGCTTCTCAAGCTCAAGTAATTTGGTCCAATTTTAAATGAACAGAGCTGTCTTAATCAACTAAACTCATTTTCACGAAAGAATCAAGGATGAACGAGTACTCGTAGGTTTACCACGCGTGAAACACCATCAATCGAGGTTTTCGTTTGTACCAGACACCTGGTACGTGGCACGGAAGATACACGTGCTTGTCGGTATCTCATAACGCTTTGACACGGAGACTTTTCAAGCGAATCACGGTACATAGTAAGGCGTAAGTTGGTTGCCAGACGAAGTCATTTACTAGTCGTATAGAAGAGCGTAACCGCCCATAAAGGAGGGCTTGAACGGCATTGTTGTGTCGCTGAAAGGTAAGGGAAGAGAGAGAACCTCTCGAGGAACTTTTATCGCTTCGTTGCTGACCTACCTGCGGCCATTATCAGTGTACCTATACGCCTGGAAAAGCTACTTTTCACCGTATTATCTGGGGATTTACACGTCTTACTTCGTTCCGAATATAAATGAGCCTAATCATTTTTGCAACCCTTAACGCCCGAACCCTTGCTTAGGGATGGGTGAACACCTACGCTTCGAATCGAGTCGGATAGAACCCCGAAGGTTCGTCCACTCTTGCTTAAACCCAAGAGCTAAAATTTTCTAAAAATTATCAATTTTTCTGTAAATAATTTTCCAATCAATCGATCGATCAATTAATCACCCAATAGTGACCGAGTAAACAGCGATGTAATGAGGCGGTGTCGGACTATTGACCCACGGTGCAAATATAATATAAATATTATAATATAATTTGTTGTTCGGTTTGTCAATCAACGAAATTGCATTTACAGAACGCGTTATTGTGAAGTTATTCAACGGGCGACAAGCTGGTTCTGACGTCGATCAGGAAATAAAACCCGACACCGATGCCGGGTATAATTTCGCGCGTTATCGAAAGTATAATGACACGAATTCGCAGTTAAAGGATCGATACGGTGGCCCGTAAAATTGTAAATAGGAGGGAAAACGCGTTCTTGCGGACGCGCAATTTCAACGGTATCGATTGTAATTTTACGGCCGGCATCGGCGAGACCGTTCGTGTTCCTGTGATATTTATTTCCCGGCCTGACGTGGACCGTGTATAAATTTCATTTGCATCCCGGTAATGAATACATCTTTTTATACAATTCGTCGATTAACTCGGTGACTCGCGAACAGGAATAACGCGAAATGCTTTATTCTTTTCCAGCTAGAATGCTTTTCATTTCAACCATGGAATTAACGAAAAAGTATATTATATCGTTAACAGACGATTTTATTAAACGTTACGATTGCTTTTGTTCTTTTATTTCAATTGAAATTATTCAAATATTACACGAGGTATTCATTCGAGTTTCATCAAACGTGACTGGGTTTTTCTTTGAAAACCTATCCAACTGGTAATCGAAACGCGTACGCGGCATTTACAAAATTTCCGTCAACGTTTGAACGTCAACTATAATCGCACGCTTCTGTTTTAACAGTGCGTGCCAAACGCGCGTGTCGCTATGGCGTATACATTGACGTTTCCGTTTGTTTTGTTAATGCCTTGAATTCATCGATTTTCCCGGTCGTTTACATTTTCCGCGTCCACGGTGGACACTAATTACAATGAAACACGTGGTATGGAATATAAAAATGTAAATGACGGGATGTGCGGGTACCCGAAAATTTGGATCGATTCCAAGGGAAGTACGAGTCCTCAAATGATGGGTACCCAAGTAAATTTACCCGAACTGTCGCGTAATAATAAAAACTTCCAACTTCTTAATTCTCACACATTTATTATTACTTTATTTATTTGAAAAAATAAAATTTTTACTTTAAATTTAAATAGAAAAAACCCTCGTTGCAACGCGACAAATATAAATACAGATTGGAAAAGATAAAATAATGAAGATTGGAGAGCGGCATCTTTTATCACTGAATTTTTTATGCCAACTACCCTGACAGTCGATAAGTTTCCCCTTCGAAAAAGTTTTATCGGTGCACCGTTTGATCGAGCCGGTTACCATATTGAAAAATGAGAAATGGCTCGGGGCCAAGATAGTCGAAGCAGAATCGAGACCTCGCGGGACACCTTATCGAGACTGCTTAGGGTCGAGCAGACGTAGATAAAGCGACCCCCTTGGTCATTATCAATCCCCTTCGTCCCCTAACGATTCTACCCTCTGGTCGAGTTAATTACACCGGAATTCCGTTCATCCCAACCTCTCTTTTTTCTTCCTCCTCTTTTCACAAATCCCTTTCGTTGCACATTCTTCTCCACCGTGACTTCCTTACATCGAGCCATTTCGAACCGTACTTTGTCGGGCTTTATCGAACTGCGCCGATCTCTGGGGAGATCGGACGCAGTTTGATACCGTAGCAAAACTCGATAGATATATATTTTACTTACGGGAATTTACCAGAGTGGGTGGACGTAGGATAAATGCGAACCGGGTTAATTCGTCACGGTTCGGCAAGTTTCTCGCGAAACTTTTTATCACGAACGACACCGGTTAATTGTCTTCCAAAGCAATTTTCAATGTAATTCGCTCGGGGAACTGTGGAATTCGCGATGGAACTCCGATCGCTCTACGTACACGCGAAAAATCCCCTTTCTTTGACATCCGAATAGTAGAACGCGAATTACTTTATCGATTATCGGACAACGTCGGTGCATTTTCGTTTTAATCGCGGACCATGAGCAATGGAATGTAACGACGTGGATATTTCGAGCCATCGATCGGTCAGTGTATTACGAAATCACGATTTTCTGATATAAAGTGTCACATTTTTTAATTAATTTATTTATTTAATTATAAACTCAGGGAAGCACCTCTTTGTGTGCAAGAGAATTGAATAAAAATTCAGAGTTTGTACTGTTTATTTAGGCTGCAAGAATGCAAATCGTGAAAATTTGAGAGAAGTGCAATGTAAACTCGAGAAATTGATGTTGCACTAATGAAACAATTATTGAAGTAAAATTAATCCACTCCCCGATGGAGATTTCTAAAGTAATCTTAACTTGACTATAGACTGTTTCTAAAATAAATAGCATTCGCAAGGGGAGCGTGCGGCGGTGTATTAAATTTATGGAAAGTTTGCGTGGATTTATTGAAAGGAGACGTGGACAGAACGCGAGCTATGAATGCACGTCGTCATCGTTCAGTGTTCCGACGCAGCTCGAGCGTTGCAACTGGGCTAATCGAATCTCGTGCCACGTACACCCACTAACTAAGCTTTTATACACACGTTCAGGCTGCACATTAATTGGGCCGGCTCTCTATTTCGTTTCGCTACGCGTATCAGTTCGGCAAAACGGTGGAAAGAAAATAAACCTGCTGCGCTCTTAACAAGAAGAAAAAACAGAGGCTAAAAATAAATCCTTCTTCTTTTTCTCTTCACCTCGTAATTGTAAAATAGGGGAAGAAACTCATTCGAAAGTGTAAACGTCCGAGTCATTGTAACGAAACCTGTTCATAGAAGAAAAGAAATGGAGTGTAAAATAAATGATCTTTGTAATTGTTAAAGAAAGGAATTTTCTGAAAGTGCTTTAAAGCCGCAACCGGAGCAAAAACAAAAGGGATGTAAAGGAATTATCATCCCCAATAAAAAGAAGTCTATTTCCTCGAATTTTACAGTCTTAATCTTTGAAACTGTATTCAACTTGTAAGCACCGATAACGGTGAACGACCAATCTGTTTAAGTAGAAGGAACGTAAACATGAAAAAAGGAAGTTTATCTGGAATTTGAAAGTTTCGATTGAAAAGACTGCGAACGGCGAAGGCGAATAAACCTTTCGGTGACCGCACGTCGGCAAAGTAGCCGGAGTTAATTAAAACGACACAGAGAGCGAGTGGTTGAAAAAGGAAACAGGATATAAACGAGGCGACAATAAAATTAACGTCTGCCGTCGGTTTTTCACCGTTCCTTTTTTTTTTGCCTTCTTTTTTTATAAGGCCTGCTACCGTTTTTAGCCGTCGAGGCGGGGCTTAATTTAGAGCGGTGGCTAGATTTACGGGGGTGGCTCTCCCTCGAGTTTCGCCGTTATGGATCGTGTACCGCTTGACGGCCGACAACGAAGCAGGATCGAGGATCGCAAGAAGCGAACCGTGTGTACAGGTGAAAAAAAAAAGAAAAACATTTATACGAGCATTATATATAAATTCTTTTTTTTACGTACGAACCATTAAGGTCGATGGACTTTCAGTCAACGGGCGAACAATTTTTGTCAGACTTTTCATAAAATCCAGGAAGAGTTTCTTTCGTGCCGGTCGACAGCTACGGAAACGGCAAAAGCTGGCACAATTTCCGGAAGTTCGCGTTTTCGCTGCTCCTAATGACCGACACTTTTTACAGTCGGCTCGCAGAAAAAAGAAAACGCTCGGTCGTACCCTCGCCGAACGCGAATTAATTCTCAGTCTGGGAGGGTAAAAAGCGGCGGAGATTTTGATTTCCTGCCGCCCGGGGGACAATAACCGATTCAACAAAGGAATGATAAACGTCTCCACCTTCTCCTTTATGGATTATAACCGTTCCAATACCGTTTCTCTGTTTTCAAGCAGAAGCGGGGGATATCGTTGACCTTTACTACTGGCGCGTCTGACCGAGTCTGACTTGTACTACTTAAAATTTAAAAAATTCAATTCCACCGCTGTTTTTTTAGAAAATCCTAAGTGTCTCGTTCACCGTGTACCATAAAATTAAAATGTTTATCAAAATGGTAGTCAACGCGTCGAATTGAATATTTCTTTGCATCAGAATCGGAATAATAATCGTCTCGCCGTAGGGAATGACGTAGAACCGTTTATGGGTTACTATTATTCAAACGGGCCGGCTGTTACCGGACAAGAACATTATCCCGAAAAACCGAAACGCGTAGGATACATTTGGCTCGGAAACTGGTATTCAACGGGTTTCGCTTTCGCGTCGGTTGCACTGTTTAGCCCGAACGACGACAGACTAACTATCCGAGTAACCGCCGGTATCGCGACAATGAACACGGTCAATGTTTTATCGTGCGTAAGCATAACACTTTATTATACGCGGCCATTTTCAGCGACTCGTGTGCTTGTACACGAAACGCGACCGCACGTTATCTCGATCGATGTTCGACTCTAAATAGCGAACCGGTGAAAGCACAGCTTTCGTATTAGCCCTTTGCGGTCGTATTTATCTAAACAACATGGCCGACCTGTATACCCGTTACGGGATTGTTTATCATTAAACGAGCAATGATTATATCCTATTGGTAAAATTAAATATTCCACTCGAAGGGTGTCTTTGGAAATCATTTCAAAGGATATCGTAATTTATTTATTTCCTTAACGATAAGATCTGTCGATGAAAAGGGATTTTGCCAGTTGGCCGAATGAGATAAAAAACTGATGAACGACGAGGATGCAAGTGAATCGTTGAAAATGGCATTCGAGTGTCGAGTGTAGGGTAATTCAATAATAGCAGACGTACCCTGGATGGGTCTGACAGAATGGCCAAGAGGCAGGATAGAGTGTAAGAGGGAAGGAGGATGGAGGTATTCAGATGCAAACTGGAGAGAATGGCCGTGGGTCGAACGAAGAACACAATGGAAAGCAATCCGGGTGATCTACGAGACCCGACGCCAACCACGATCTCAATCCATATGGATAAACTAATTCAAGACGGCCAGACGCTGCTTTATACGCGTACATCGGCATCACAATGCCGGGAAGGATTCTGGGGGATGTCGGATTCAATGGGAAAACCGTGGCTCGACCTTTCGCCGATATCTTCCTCCGATTCCACGGAAACCAACCGTCTCTACAGTTTCGATTCTATAATTATTTTTCGTTACCCTTCCACTTTACCCGGAACGATGCGAATCGAGCAGAAAGGATATCGGAACGATTCGCTGGAGGAATAGTGAAAAATTGTCCCCCGGCAAGATTTAAAGGCCTCTGCGAGTGACTTCAGGCGATAGGTATCAAAATTCGGTGGATCCCTGCTGGGGGTGCAACGAGAACCGGGCGAGCGTGAAACGGTCCTTTTACTCGTGTTTATACGCGGCGCCACTGAAATATCGGCTTTGCAACTGACGCGTACCATATCCGGCAAAGATATTTCAACGGCTCTCGACGTCTACACGGCTACACGTATTTCCACCGAACACGCTTGCAAGAGGATTTTCAAACCGCGTCAAATGTACGTCGGAAATGTTCTATCGAATATGAGACACGGTAAGGAAAGGAAAAGCTCTTCTCAAAAAATGGAAAAATGAAAATACAGTCCATGGCCATCGAATTAGGACCACCGTACGAAAATATATGGAAGATTGTCTTTGATTTCTTACTATTGTGATGAAAATAAAATGATTACTCAAAAGATTTTAACAGGCCTTTTAATTTTTACAGAAAACGTGAAAAATGCCGAAAATTTGTAGAGCAACGTTTGCTCTAATTCTTCGATAAATTGATCAGTATCGAACGATCGATGCGAATGAAATTGAAGACGCGAAACAAGCCGCGTTTACGACTCTATCCGAAGACTTTTCCTAATGAATTTTCCGGAGCAACGGGTCCTTCGAATAACGGCAGGCCTGTCATTTCGTGCGGCGGGTCCATCGCCTCATTAACCCAATTAAGCAGCGAGGCTTAATGACACGCGAGTTCTTTTTCCCTTCTTTCTCTCTTCGCTTTTTTTTTCTCCTTCCTTCCTTCCTTCCTTCCGTCTCTCTCCCTCTCTCTCTCTCTTTTTAATACGGCAAATTAGCGAAGCGAACGAGCTTGAAAGAGTCCGTTAAACAAGCGGCTGTGATCGTACAAGAGGTAGCTCGATTCAAAAGCCTCTGTTCTCGTAAGCTTTTCACGCGCCGCGAGGGAAATTCGTGTCGTTAACGGGCCACCGAGACACCATGGATTCGAATTTTACTCGGACTTCCTCGAGACGATCTTCTTCCTTGGAGAAATTGAAAAGCTGGACGAGAAGAAAAGCCAGCCACGTCTTACGATCGGATTGAAAGAGCGAAAGGGAATCGCGACGGGTTTTTAATTGAAAGGAATTAACCGTGGAAAATTATTCCAACCATCGAGGCAAAGGTTTTTTCAACGACCAGCGTAAATACAAGTCGTTTCAATCGCTTTCACAGGATCAGAAAGGCGTGAGTCGAAAAGTGTATCGAAGAAAAAGTGTGCTACAAGAATGAAAGCGGAGACTCTGAATGTTTGCTACAATTTTCAAACGTTTCTCTTAACTTTGAAAACGATTATATCACCGTCCATTGGATAACGATGTGGCTGCAAAGTCGCTTTCATCCTGGATGCTTAATTTTTGAATTTACTCAAAGTAGAAACGAAAGTTGGACGCTTTCAAAAGATTGAAGGCTTTCATTCAACCGCAAACTGTCGCGAAAATGAAATAAACGTCTGCTTCTTTTCAATTAAAATCATCCCCCGTGTTCCGTCAAGGTTCTTAACCCAAACTGAATTGCTAGTCTAGCGATAGCATGATTTCGGAAATAAAATTAAGTATTGAAATATTCGTTGGTCCGAGTGGAAAGTTAAACAGCGCGGTATTAGCAGGGAAAGCGAATGGTCCGACAAATATTTCACGGTGGAACGCACTTGATGGAAATCCGCCCTTGCCTCGAACGGGCGCCGTTTAATCCGCGCCGGGATCTTTGACGGAAATCGCAGTGTATTCGTCGAAACGAGCGAGCCCACGGGTCTCGGGCTGCGGATTAAAAGATTACGAGAGGGAACGGGGGCTCGATACGCGGCCGGGACGAGAATAAATCTTAGAACCGTTTCCCCGATGCCCGTTCCGCAGACAGGCCGCAGCAACAATTAACAACTGTGCCGTTTCTACGGCACACGCTTGATTGCCCGTCGGATACCAAGTCGATCGATACACAACGGCTGCCGTTTTTTATCCTCTCTTTCCACTTCCAACTCTGGCGGACGAGTCTTAACGCTGGCTCAACCTATCGATAAATCCACGACAGTTACCTGGATCTACTGGGTGTCCCTGCTATTGAAATATCTATTTTTTTTACTTTTAGAACAAACAGAGAAACAGGATTCGTCGATGAAATTACGGTGAATTTAATTAAAGAAAATTAGAGGATCGTGGATTGTATTTGAAAAATTAATTTTTAAATTAAAAAAATTGTCAGGATGTTTGATAGAAAGGGAGTATTTTCTAGCTTTTGACAGGCAATATTTTATGGTTCCAGATAACTAAGGCTTTTTGGACAGGTATAGTTTGTAGTTATCTGGGGGTGATTTAGGAGACAGGGGAGTTTGAACGTCCTCGTGACGTAAAAGTGAAACGAAACGGCGCTTGTCGTACATTAATTCGAAGCTTACAGTCTGGGGAAAATTAGGACGTAAGCGTTTAATTAATTATTTTAAGAGAAATATATAGTTAGATCAAGTTTCCGAATAAAATTTTATGATACTCTTAAGGGGGATGTTTTGTACAGAAAAATTGTGTTAATTCTAAGAATAAAAAATATGATATTCCAGGAAACACCCCGTACGTACGTCCATGTATCTAACCGACAGTTCGGCCTGTCTCTTCTCGGTTTTTTTTTTTATCGAAGTTCAGCTGGTTGCTTCGGTTGGTCGAACTCTAATCACCAGAAAACGCTCTTACCGTCCGACCCTCGTGGAAAATCCCTTAGCTCGTTTCTCTTTCCATCGAGCGTTTCTGGCCCGGTAATTTTCGGGAAACGGAGTGCCACGATAAATCCTCTCTTGACGGGGTTCATTTCGAAAGTTTCTCTACCTAAATCCACTCGAATCCTCGATACTTATTTTAGATTTCATCCGATAATTCTCATTTTCCTTTAAAAAAATAAAAAATAAATAAAAAAAGAAGGTTCTTTTGCACGCGTCAAAAGGCAGGGTGAAATAGTTAACAAGGTTTTTGAAAAATTAAACGACGCCAGGCACCAAGCTTCCTTCCCTGTTATCCGACGAGTGTCTTTTTTTTTCGAATTTCCCGCGATACGGGAAACGAGGTATACGGACGGAGGGGAAATAAAAAAATACTCGTCGGCGCGGAACAGAAGCTACGTGCTCGCGGCTCCACGTTTCACTGCCGGTAAATTACCTCGCTGCTTGGATTTTTATGCGTCGAGGATCAACTCTCCTTTATTCCAATTTGCCGACAATACGCCGCGAAATGCTCGAGAAAACTAACTGGGTGAATTGCGGCTCTCTAACGAACCTCGAGGATCCAGCAATTGCACCCTGAAAACAGATGCACCGGTTATCTGCGAACGCGTTTCGCTAAAATTCACCGGTACATCGGCTGTATCCTTTCAGGAGAAAAATAGAGAAAAAAAAAAGAATCCCTCAATAGCCAATTGCAATTAAAGGACACACATCGTTTGCTTCGTCGTTACTGAATAATTTTTGTCGCATACAATCCCGCGCCGGTAACGAGAGCAAACAAACTCGTCAGTTACATTATCCGAGCTTATCAAACGAATGGAAACAGCAGCTTTAATTAGCTGGTCGTTATTTGCACGCCGGGAGGGTGAACGTTTTTCTCGTCCGGTCATTAATCGTCGATGAAAAATTTAATGCCGAATCGTATTACGACGGATAAATTTCATAATCTCGATGTAATTAACGAGCGATTCTGCGTATGATAACGTCATCGATGTTCAACAACGAGGAGCTGATTAAACGAATTTACGGTTCTTAAATCGCAATTTTTCTCTTAGGGAAAGCTGATTCGACCGCGGGTTTACTCGACCGTGCGGTAATTCGATCGAAAAGTTGAAACCATTCCTAATGTTTATTAACGCGGCATTAATATTAATTAAAGGATTAACGTTAAAACTAAATATTCATAGGGGGAGGGAAGAGTATAATCTGTTTACTTTGTAAATGGGCCATAGCTCGATGAAAGTAACGATTTCCTCGATTAGGATGCAAATTAATGGCTTCCCGGGGAAATCCTTCGCGCGAACATTTTGCGATGTTTCCAGCATCGCGTGAAATAACAACCAACTGGATTCTAATTAATACTCGAGGATAACTCGTTCCCCCGTGCCTCACCGACGACGCGCAAAGAAAATAATCTGACGGACGAGATTCGAAAAGGGAGATTCGAGAAAAATATTTGGACAGAAAGCAATAATTTTATTGCTCGTCACTTGCAACCTGTCAGGAATGATTTCTGCTTCGAATCGATTCGCTATTCGCGTAGATGAACGCGTTTACAACCGGATCGAGGATTCAAGTTTAATCGCTTGAAATACAGTTTAAATCGCGGATCGGAGGTGGATACGGGCGAACAACGACGGGGAAGTTAAGCGAATCTAATTAATTTCCGATAAATTAAATAACTACAAATCGCGCACCGGCCGTTACACCGTGGACCAAAGTTTCCATTCGGTGAATGGAAATGATAGATGATAGAAGGAATTTTCACCGCGATAACTGCTGTACCGTGAAGTTTTTCAAACAGCGACAACGATGTAATTGAAATTTCACGATGAAACAACAATCTAATCCAGGATGTTCTGGTTACAAATAAACAGAGACAGACGTAGATACTCGGAAGAATGATTAATTGGAATTGATTGGGAACTCGAGTAGAACTTCTCTGTCTCTTTGTCCCCAAGTTTCGTTGCGGGTTGGTTAGATTTATGCGATCAGTTTTGATCGAGTACTCGGAGAAATCGATTACAGAGCAATACGTTATCCGATAAGAAAGCGAGCTTCACGAATTTCGCTAAATCCGAAGATGGAATGAAATTGTCGCGTGTGAAAGGGAATGAACCGAAAACCCTCTCAGCCAGTCCCTTTGAAAGGCGCCAAGGGAACGAATAAACAAGCCGTGTCTGGACGGTGGCCCTTATTTACTCGCTAATAAGTATCCGGCTGTTCACGAACGGACGCGCACCAAGTTGCACCCGTGTTACGCTGTTTTCCCTGTTCTCGCGTCAATTTACCCCCGTTGCGAACGAACCAGGGTGTATAATATATATATATATATATACACATACGCACACGTATGCACACGTAACAGGGTAAAATGCACGAGCGTGTGTGGCAGTTACGCTCGCCTCTGTGTTCCACTTGCAGCGATAGAAATTATGCAAAGCGGAGCTGTGCAGGACAAGAGAGAATGGGGCGGTGGCGTACGCGAGGATGGGCGGCTGCCTTGGAAACAGGTGAAAAAGAAGAAAACCCAACGAGAAACGGAGAAAAGGAAAGCTCTACAGGCCGTTGTAAAAGTGAGACTCGTGAATTTAGATTTGTCGAGGGTGTGGCAGCCACTTTCTTTCACCCTAATGTGTTTCAGCTACTTTCCCGGCTAACGGATACTGTTATTTACAAAAATTTATGATATTAGTAAGTTTATAATATGGCAAGAATAAGGGCGAATGAAAAATAATAAGTGGAATAAGATGTTAAGTAGTTCCAGTGACAAAGCAGGTCAGACATCTAAGTAGTACAAGTCAACAATATTGCCAGCGTATCAGAAAAAATACCAATTTGCAAAAGTTTATATCTGAGGGATTATTACGTCAAAAATAAGGGCGAATGAAAAATAATACGTGGAATAAGATTTTCAGTAGTACAAGGCGGAGCGCATCAGACATACAAGTAGTACAACTCAACGATATCGCTGACTCCTCGATAAAAATACCAGAAAGTGTAAAAAAATGAAATTTTTTTCTAATCTCAATGGATCGAGAAGCTGCTTGTTCAGTGAATAATAAGAAATTCAAGTTAATACAAGGTGAAGTTCATTTTTAATCGTTACATCGTAAAAGCCACTTTCACCGCGACGCTGAAAGTGCATCTCCATAAGCAAACGCTCCGGCTGTAAAGTAGCTGTTCAATTTTCTAGCTGAAAAAGGATACGGATACATCAATTTTTAAGCACCACTTTACAAACACCAAGATATCGAGCTCGAGTTCGTTATTAAGCGACGGGGCTACCATCTCCCCGAAGATCCTCGTCAATTTTTCACCGGGGCAAACTTTATATCGAAGGATCGGGGCCGCGGGGTACCTCTTCAAAAATTCGATACCAACCCGATGAAAATCGAAGTGTCACACTGGTCTTCGGCCCCGTCCGCGTCTAGACGAGCGTTTATCGTCGACGGCTCATTAAGACGATCGGTGAGAGGGGAAGGGTTGCAGCGGTCTATTTTCATCAGACATCGAAGGTCAAGCATCATCGTCGCTAAGTGGCCGCTTTTATTAATTTGCTTTTGCGCCAGTGCAGCTTACCCGGCGTAGCTAACGATCACGCTCGCCGATGCCTGTCGTCTTTCCGACTTTTCTGACGACTGAATAATTCAGCGAAATCTCCGACCAGCTGGGAACTTTTGAAACTTTCAAGCCGCCTTCAACGACACTGAAGGCACGCCGTGTCGTTTCAAACATTAACGCCCCTTCCTAAGAACGAATTCTACGAAAGTTCCACCGCGAAGATTATTGCATGGATAAATCACAAGGTTTATCAAATCTCTCTCGCTCCAACTCTCCAATGGACGCGAGGAAAAAATGAAATTAACGAAAATTGTAACGGGGCGATATCGAGCGACGGATTCGTCCGAAGGAAGTTAATAAAATAAAATCCTATCCGCGGCTTTTCATCCACTTATCCTCTTTCCACGATAAACCTCGCGCGATTCGTAATGGCAAATCCATCGATGACAGAATATCCCTAGAATCGCCGTCCTAGGGATATTACCCCGTTTAATACCCGCCGTTTCTCCGAACGATCACGGGATCCACTGACGAACAGAAACATCGATTAAGCCTCTTTAAACGGGAATTTTTCCACCCATCGATCTTTCACCCTTCAGAAATTTTATTTAGATAAATCGTGTTCGGGAGCGGTGAATTTAGTCTGGGTTTGATTAAACAAAGATGAATTAAAAATCGATGATGAAGGAATTACGTTAGCAGCAACATTTTTCCGTGGTAAACATTATCCGAGGCACAGAACGGAGGGGAAAAAACATCGATTACGTTTTTCAACGTCGCGTTGAAAGCAGTCACGATTTTCACCGCTCCTCGACGATCATGGAAACTTTTTAACGCGAGTTTCCATCCCGTCGGATGACTTCCGTTTTCCCTATCTTCCTGCCGAGTGCCGTGCATTCGACGAAACGCAAAACAATGGCGGATTCACGCGACGATGCGTTCCCATCCACACCATCGCACTAGATAACATCGGATCGCGTTCGACGGATATCATAGAAGCGATTTCGCGAGATGAATTGTTTCGCTGTTAACAACGAGACACCAGGGAGTTGCGCGGCACAGATTCCGTACGAAGGAAGGTAAAACGAAAGTGTTAAGCTACGTTTGCCCGACATTTTCGAGCCTAACATGTGTTATTAACCTAAAGTTAAATATATCACTTCTAAACAAAAGAGTTTTATGTAGTTAAATATCCATAAAAATAAAAAAAAATCGATATCTCGAGAACCGTTCATTTCTGGCAAAAATGATTATGACATTTATTTATAGTTTTCCGACTTCCGCTAAAAGGTACTGGAACTTAATTTTTAAAAGGAGACAGTGAAAAATCCATAATTTAATTAGAATTGTGGCTCTCTCCATGGTCCGCCGTCCGAGGGTTAAGAAACGCATTACATTTCTTACTTTTTTTAGAAAAACCATTTAGTCAAATAAATATAATACTGTTCCACAGAGAGTCCGATAGGGTTAAAAGCTGAAAAAATGGAAAGAGACGTTCATTTTGTCGATAGTGTTACAGTATTCATCAGAACCCGTCGTCTAAGGGTGCGACATCCTCCCCCAAGTGACACAACGATATGTTCCATCAGGAAGTCTGATGTAGGGAGGATGTACACGTAGAATACCGGTTGCCTCGCTAATCAAGCTCTATGTCTAAGGCTTAGTGCTAATATTGATGTTCGAGATTAGTGGAATACCCTGAATCTCACTGACCCTTCCATCCTATTCCCTTTCGCGTCAACCCTTGCGCGAACCCTCGTTTCGATTTACAGTCTGAAATTAACTACGTGCTACAATTCCCTTGGAAATTCCATAATTGAAACATATTTTAATTGATATGTAAAAAAGTAAAAAATTCAACAACATCGAGAAAGTTGTTGCGTTTACAAGCATCTCGTTTCCCAAGTGTTGTTTCCCCGCCACTTTGGCTATTAAAAAAAGAAAGAGGGAGAGAAGCCAGTCGAAGATTAACTTTGCCCATTACGAATGAGTACGAAAGCATTTCTGCGTCGATCGAACAGGAATCTTGTGCAAAGTTGAAAAGTACTTTGGAAACTACGATGCTTGCCTGGCCAGTGGACCGGGAAAGCAACCCGACATGATCGTGCACGTTAAATCGACGTCATAAAACGATAGCAATACCGCCCTCTGCCAACGTAAACGTTTGCGCTCTCGATCATCCCCCTCGAAACATGCTTTTCGAGAACATTAAATTCAATAAATTCAACGGATGCGATGATCGCCGAATCTGGCCGCAAGTATCGTTTCTTGCGAGTCAAGAGAACGAATCAATTGCAATTCAAGCCGAATGAAACAACCATTGGCCTTTTCCAATCGGGAAAAGATAAATTCCAGGTGTTATTCGGTGAAACCGCGTAGGGTGGAAATCGAGTTTCATTATCGACTAGGAAAAAGGCGAGAGCGTAGATCGCGAGCAGCCACAGCTGTGACCGACCTCGATTTCCAGCGAGAACTAGCGAAGGAAGAGGAGAAAAAAGAAAAGGAGAGAACGGTTGGGAAAAAAAATGTGGAGAACAGGTGGAATACGGAGAAGCTGACGCCCAAGGTACGCGTTCTAACTGCAGCGACGCGTGCATGCAACGTACACGCGGAGCCGAAATCGATTAATGCGAAATTAGGACGAAAAGTCAAGTCCTCGCCGGATGAAATGTCGCACCCTGTCCTCGCACCCGTGATGCCTTGCTCGAATCACTCTGAAATTAGAATGGTTCATCGAGTACCCGAAGGAACTCGATTTCCTCTTTTCTTCTACGAGTTTTTTTCACTTTCTAAAGCGCATAGTTTTCGAACGAAAAATTAATCGAATCGTTGAAAAATTGTTAACGAATAACCGAAAGGGTTAAAGAGACGACGGGTTCGCTGGAGGAACGAAATATTCCGCTTCGACGTGAGGCAACGACGGTCGATAAAACTTTCACGATGCGTCAACGGCGTCTTCGCGCCGCAATTTTTCTGCCGAGTTTTCAAGCGGAGCGAAACGAATCTGATGCGTGTCACTGGGTCAGTCGACGATAATGGCAACGCTTGTGTTCCTTTTCGTCGCTGCATCAGTTTCGAGCGCATTTAAAGCCGCCGAATATTACGTGATACGCAACGATAATCTTCTATTTATCATTCCACCCCCCGATAATTAACCCCCTGTTTAAATTTAATTCCACAGTTGACATCCAGGGGTCGTTAAGTCGGGTATTAAAAATTTGACGAGATGATAAAGTATCGCATAAATTATCAAATGTTTAGCTGAACATTTTCCGGTGTTCCGTTATCCGAGAAAGGGTTAAATTACAATCTCACAGTTATCAGACGCGCACGAAACGCAACGCTAAATTTAATCTGTTAATTGGACCTTATTTTACATGCTAATTTATACCGATTCAAACAACGTGCTCAGTAATGCTCGCTATTTATTCGAGAGAAAACGCAACGAAGTGTGGGGGTGGATGGAAGTTTATGCACGGCCGAGTCAGGGCCTGGACAATGGCCTGGAATCCGCGATAAGGGTAGACAGGGTCCACAAAGCTGTTCTTCCTTCCTCTTTACCCTTCCTTTTGCTTGCAAATTCGGCCAACCATGAGGAAAGTACAGCCTTGGAATAAATGTTGAAAGAATTACCTTCTTGCCCCTTCCGAATCCGATTTCAACCTTTCCTAGTTACCCCTATCTACTCGTAGATTTAACCACCTTAAATTGTGCATTTCCTTGAAATTCTTTCTTCTGAAGAAAATAAATTTGAGGGATGAAATTTTAGATAGCTGACTCTATATTTCGGAATTTCTACCCCTATCTATTTTAATCAATGATTCCGGTTAGTCGAAACCGGCCAAGAATGGTCTAGTAATTTTCGTGCCTTTCATCAAACGCGACCGGTTCGCCAGCGTTTCACCGCCTAAAGAGGAGAGATCGAGTCGAACTAATTCCCGGGTTTCCATCAAATGGAAAGCAGTTAGTCTGCAGGAAGCGATATCGGGCCTCGGTGGTTCGTAGCCCTTAACCCTTTAGCATCGACAGGCTGGAAGATCGGTCGATAGGTCGATGCGAGGAGCTCGCATTGGGAGCAACGAGTTGACAGTCGTCGAGGAACGACGAAAGGGCGGGTGGGACGGGATGGGTGAGAGAGAGAGAGAGAGAGAGAAACGGCACTAATTGTACGTCTCGTCCTCTCATCCTGTCTCAACCAGCCTGCAGCGGCCTTCTAAAAAGCAACCAAGCTCGACCAGCAGCCGCCCTCATCATCCTGGAAAATAATACACGCTGGATGCTTCTGCTTCTTCTTTTCCATCGTTCCTTTGTCTCGTGCGTCCACGTCGTGTCGGAGTTTCCCTTCCCCTATTTTTCTTTTTTTTTTTTCACCCTCTTCGCAGCTCTCTCCCTCGATCCTTCCATTCGTTCAATCCTCGCCTCTTTCTCCGTCGCTCTTTTCTTTTTTCCACAGAGGGGTAGACGTCGCACAAAGCATCTGGATTTTAGATGCGTTCTCGCGTCTACGACTTCTCCTTCATCCCCCCTCTACCGTATTTTCTTCCCTTTTAACCATCACCCGCGTCGTTAACCCCAGCCATCCCCCTAATTAGACGAATCAGCAGACTGGAGGAGTACGATCGAAAAGAATCGAGCACTGATGATGATGACTCGAAATTTTGTTACTTTCGGCGAATATCAGCGCGTAACAATCGCGGAAATCAGAGTGAATGGAACGCATCGATTCTGAGCATGAATATTCATGGCATTGATTTTCAAACTAACGGAATGGAGTCTGGAAATTGCGTTAACGCGTTAGCTGTCGTTAGAAACGGTGTTAGAATGTTGGGTTAAATATTTAACTCTTTGAATTTGATTCAGTTAGGATTTTCTAAAAATTGTTAACTCGTTTGCAAGGTTGTTCGTTCGACCCGATCCAAGGATCGACTCTTTCTATTTGCCAGCTTAACGAGGCCGACCAGCAACATCCGTCTGCCCTGAAACACCCCGGCTAGCATATCGGAAAGACAAACAAAATCGCGCGACGTGCTCCGCCAGCCGCAAAATGTTCCAGGAAGATTTGCACTTTCGCGTGACCAGCATCAAAGCGAGGCTTCGAGACGACTCCGGTGGCTTAGCTCGAGCAAGAAATCAAGACGAAGCCGCGTTCAAAAGCGTGGAGGAGTAGGAGGATGGTCGATTCAACGCGACGAAGGGCGGAAAGAGGCTCGTCCTCGTTGGAAAATAAATCGCGCGTGCATGTGCAAACGCCACATCCGGGGCGTCGCGTGATTCGCGTCGTAAATTCACCGACGAACGACTCGTGCGACCAAGTGAACAACCGGGTCAAATTTTACCAAGGCAGTGAAACCATCTCTGAATTCGAAACATTCTCTGCTATGCGATCGTTCGAAGTAGAAATATTTTTTTTTTTTCATAAAATTCAATAAATGGCTATGTAGAGTGCCCAGGAAAATGGCGATGCACCCTTTGATTGCATTTGAAGAATTAAATTTTTATTTATAGAAGAAACATTTGAATTAATCAAACTATAACAAAATATAAAATTTATGAAGAAGTTAAAAATGTTAAGTTAAGAAGATAAAAATTCATCTTTGCTGCACAGCTTGCAGTACCAATTTTCTTCCCATGTATTTTGTTCAAAAATTCAAACGAATTTATTTCGTTCAATAAAATGATGCTGCAAACACTAGTTCTACTATTTGCCGATATAAATAAAAAATCAAGCATAAGTACGATTCAGGTAAATTTACCCTAATTAGATTTAAAATTACACGTAATTTCCAGCATCCACGTTTACTTTGTTAAAGTATCGTGAGATTGAATGCTGTTCGAAGAGGAGGAAAAGGAAGTTGGAATCGTGGCGGGGTCCATTGAATATACCCGTTGGAAGCTGTTCGGTTCGATCGATTCGTTTGTCGATTGGATTGGAAGTTTGTCAAAAGGAGCGTAGCTTTTGTAAGTATAGAATCTATCCGGGAGAACCGCAGAATTTGTCCCGAGGTAAAAAAGCTGGCGAGGCCGACTACTCTAGCGAGCGGTGAGTGGCCGTTGCCTCGAATCGACTGCGAAAACGTGTCAAGGGGGTTAAAGAGGAACACCGCTGCGTATTCCAACGGCACCGACGAACTTTCGATCGCTGTTCAATTATGGATGCCACTCCCGATGGCCACTGGCTCTTACCCCGAGAAAATCTCGCGAGTCTTCGCGCATTCGAGAAACCGTCTGCCACCCTCCGCGAAACTTCCTCTCCTATTCTTTCCTTACCCCCTCCCACCCCCGCTAGTTTCCACGACTCGCGAAACTATGCGCACCCTGCTGGAAGGAATTCTTCCGGCGACCGAAAACTATTTTGCAACCGTGAGAAAGATCCTCTGCAACTACTTGCTATCTCTCGGAGAATAATCGTTGAACAATTCCAAGATAATTGTTTCACGAGTGGAATTAAGTTTCTCCTTTTTTTTTCTGTGATTCTCCGAACTACCCGCGTTTCCAGCTCGCCCCTTTAAATTGCACCGAACACCTCTGTGTTAATTAACCCGAGAACTTTAATCGTTCGAAACGACTGGAAGAATATATCCTGTGTCTCGAGAATTCCTCCCTTCGACATTTCCCGTTCCATACGTGTCACCCTGTGTGTCTGTGTGCAGTTTAAAGCGCCTTTCAGTTCACCTCGGCTGTTGCTGCCCGGGGTATTTTCCCTGGAAGCTCGTCATATTTCCAGCCGCACGCTGGCATGTCCCCATCAAGCACCCCTGGGCTATGCATAGTTTTACAAATAATTCTACCCCTTGTCAGCGAGCCGTTAATATTCCTCGCAAGGGTTGCAGGCGTAGCCGTGAATGAAAATTATCCGACAATAGGGCGGGTCTCGAGGCTTAAGTAAGTAAAAGTATCGGGGTTGAACAAGGAACGGAAGAGGAGCGAAACTACACCGGATACACGATTCTGATAATTAATTATCCGCCGGGATGTGTATTGTTCCACGAACGGAGAATTTCGGTTTCGGCCATGTTCGATTTGCCACGCTCGGATCCTTTGGAAACGCAGATTGAAGGAAAAAGCAGAATGTAACGCGAAACTGGCCGAAGAATGCGTCCCCGCGTCGATTCGAGGAATTTAATTAAAAGGCGGGGGAGGGGAAAATGTGCTCGTTAAAACGTAGCTCGGTGAATTTTCAACGAGCGATCGATGCGTTCGAGGGAAAAAGATGAAAGATGAATCGTTTCAATCCCGGAAATAAACGTATTATCGCAACGAAAGAGTTGAACGTTTAATATACACCGAGTACGATTAATCAAAGTCGGAAACTCGTAATCCCGAGTGTTCTATTAATTGGACGTCGGTCAGACTACAGGTAACGATTAATCGGTCGTTTTGATGTTGATAAATTAACGAGAATTTCTCGAAGAACTGTCGTTTCAGTGGGAAGAGTTTCACGTAGGTTTCTATGGTTCTGTACATTCCCAGGATGTTAATAAGGAGCCCAGCACCGTCGAAACAAATGATTTCATTCCCAATTAATTCTGAATTACAAGTTACCGCATTGCAGTGTACCGTTGCAGAAGCCGAGTCGCGTTAACATAAATAACAACATTTCGCCTGTCTACGAGAACAAACTACACTTATTCGAGCTTCGTAGCCGCGAAAATTTCTCTCTGTTCAACGTAAAGCTAACTGAATTCGCGATAGAACTAAAATTTCCTAGAAGCTGAAATCAATATCGATAAAATGTTTATACAGTTTTCTCGATCAAACTTCGAATCGATTCGCTGGACGAAACATCGTGCGATTAATATTCGGCAAATATTATTTTCTATAGCCAACAAGGCCAGGTTTGTACACCCAGTACACAGAGGGTTGCGCACCCTCTCTTTAACCGCGTTTCGAGCATCGATCTGCGCGACTGGCATCGTGAAAACTGAAACAGTTTCCAGTCGACAACGTGGCGGAGAGCGTCGAAACGAACGATGCAATTAAAGTTTTCCGATGTTATTAAATTAATCGCGTGCACGCAGATGTACAGGCTGGCTGAACTAAAGGGTGGGCGCGGAGGGATGAAAAAGAGAGGAATGGAGGGGACGGGGTGTATTAAGGGAATCGCGTTAGTTTGAAAACTTTGCGCAAATCGGATGTGAATTATGAAGGGAACGATGCGGGAAACATACCTACAGGGAGTTTCGTGGGAATGACAGGAATGCCGTGATATTTACGACACCCCGATGCCACGACTTACTTTCATTGATAAATTTTCCTTGGGACAGAACGCTTTTTACCCAACCTCTCCTGCCATTGTGTCGTTCGCCGAAAAAGAAACACTTTGATCCGCGAAAGGGTTGGCGAACAATTTCGTTGGGTCCTCGATGGATCGCTCGTCGTTCAACTAGATTACCCAAACTGTCCAAACTAGGTGTAAAGTTTTCCCGACGATTTCGAATCCCGCGTGTATTCGAAACGCGGCGGAGTTTCGTACGTTGCTTTATTTGCAGCTGAAAAAGATTGCAAATGAAACCGTGGGGACATATAAAAGAATTGCAAATCGTCTATGAATCGGTTATTCGAAAGTTTGCGCTACGAGTTTGGCACACTTAGAGAGATTGCAAATCAAATGGCGGGGAATAGTAAATAGTCGAGTGCTCAAAAGTTTCTTCCGGCATGGATGAAAATGGTGATCAGAGAATTTTGCATAACAAAGCGTTGCGCTTTTCGAGGCACTAGAAGGAAATATATATAAATTTAGAGGAAAAACATTTTCCACTGTCAGATCACCCTTGACAGGGTTCTTTATGGACTTACGAAAAAAAAGAATGTAACGTGTTTCTTTTCTCCAGACGAACCATTTATTCAGATTTCGAGGATAAAACGATCCGAGAAGCCGGTCGAATAATTCGTTCGCGTTATTTCCCCCGTTCGTACGTTCCATTTTCCGTAGCACTATGCGATATGCTGATTTCCCAAATCCGATTTCCCTGTTGCGAGCTGTTTTCTCGCATGCTCGTTCGCGGTATGCAAAGCAGCCGTTCCGTTCAACATGGCGTACAACGATTTTCCGAAAATTAATGCGACCTCCGGTGAAACACGGAATGCTACCGGAAAGGGAAGTGGCGGACTAACGCGTCAATCGTGGGTGAATGAAAAATAATTATCGCATTTTAACGAGATATCTCGACTCCCGATCGATGCAGAGTAATCGCGAAGGAAGAAGGATCAGGCTCTGTCGAGAAACGACATAGAAAAATAGCTCGTCAGAACCTTATAGCTTTCCTATCCCCTCGAATGATTTCAGTTCATTCTCAGCGACCGAAGCCTTGACGTTGAGACCTTCGTTTCGTCTTTGTTCCATCGTACGCTTCGAAAAGGACGCGGTGCCGCGGTGATTAGCTCGCAAAGAAGCCCCGACCATTCAGTCTGAATGGAAAAATGTAGGGAAAAAGTAAGAAGGAAGAGCATTCAAGGCTAAAAGGAATCAGGATGAAAAAGTCGGCGGGTATTTCTAAGTTTTCCAAAATCCATCTTTCTCCTCTAATCATTTCGCACCTTTCTAAACGAAAAATATAATTTTCTTAAAGTCTCATTGCATTATTTGAAAATATTTAAATGATCCAAATATTTTTTCAAAAAATAATCAATATCCAAGAAGGTGTGAAAATACATTCAATGAAATTTCTGCCTAACGAAAAGAAAAAGAAAAAGAAAATCAAAGTTTACCCAGTGCCTGGACGTTTGCCATATTTTTTAATCTGGCAGAGTATCCTGGATGGTTCGAAGCGAATCCGACGACGTTAAAAGATCGCGAAATCTGGTATCGCGTTGCGAAATGGCGACAGACAGGAAATACGCGGTCGAGGCTCGAACGATTTCGCTGGAAAATTGCTGCTCGAAAATTGGAACGGTTCCTTCGGGGCTGCTGCTAATTTTCCACCGTTAATGACGAACGCGCGACATCGCGGAATTCTGATCGTCCGATGACCCGGATTGATCCCGCATCGACGACTTTACGGGACAACGATCGCGTTGAATTACTTTTAGAAAGCGCTATGCGTATTTCGAAATTTCACTCTGGTTTGTTCCGTCAATCGCAAGATCGATTGCTCCGATGTGTGTCATTAGTTGAATGAACGATCCTCGTAAGATATCATCCCTTTAAAAAGGAACTAAAACGATGGCAAACGTAAAGGCACCAGTAATTGATCTGGTATCGGTAATTGACCATTTTTCAGGAAAACGCGAAAAATAAGGTTTTTAAAAGTAATAATCAGTGGGCCGCAAAAATATTCGCATACCGTTTAAAATATACTCCATCCAACGAGACGAGAAGCAGGCTCGAATCACAATACACAAACCTCGACCGAAACGTTTGAAGAACTGGAAACAACTGACAATGAGCCGGCCCTGTTGAGCGCGTGAATTTGTAAACATATCCTGACTCGTCTCAATGGACGGATTATAGAATATCTCGTTTAAAACTGGACCAACTTACTTGTGATTTCTCGAGAAGCTATAAAAATTAATTTACTAATGTAAGATATGTGCTTTTGTCATTTAAAAAAATTACAATTTGTTGAAATCGTGAACAAATATAGTGAAGAGTAATTTTTCAATCTTTTTATGTGAGCCTATAATGAAAATTTAAAATATGACATTTGGCCAACGATCGGTCAACGCAATTAAGCGTTATAAGTAATTAAAATTTCCAAAAATCGTAAGTTTTTATCTAAGAACGTGACTACTGGTACTTTTATCTTAAATATTGTTAGAGATATACGAATTTTCCTACTCCAACAATTAACGCATTAATAATCAATTTAATTAATTAAGCACTTTCTCCTCCATCTACCAAACGCTAACTATCCAGTAAATCTACGATGTTTTTCTTCGCAACACCTGTATACACACGGTTCCGAGAGAAGAACACACGAGATTTCTATCTGGACAACAAGAGCCGAGAGCGCGGCTGTGCTGGGATGAAAAATGAGCGTAAGTCGTGAAAGTTTTCGAAGAAACAAGAGAAAAACCATTCGAATGGTAACTCCGGGCGAGATTCAGTTGGTAAATGGGGTAAGAGCAGTTTCCTTGCACACCGGACCCTCGAAACTTTAACAGGTTCATGCAAAAAGCCCTCAATGGAAACTTCTTTCGATGGCCAACCTTCGAGAACCATTTTACGTCTTTGCAAACATGTAAAACGTCATCTATCGATCTTGTACCATCTTTCAGGCCATTAAAAGTACTTTCAGCTTCCAGCTTAAAAATCACACAATTTAACACGTTGACGTTACATTTGCAATTATCCTAAAAATATGATTCTTCCATTTTTCAATTTAAAGTTTTCCCTTAAATCAACGTTAACGTGACTTAAAATTTTCTTTTAATGTTTTTTTTTTCCTTTTCCATGGGGGTAGCAATCAAGGCCCGAAGGGTATTCGTGTTAACTCGAGTTTCAAAATCTCGACGCTTGTCGATACGATTTTAGCGAAGAATTGTTCGGGATAGCTTGTCTCTGGGATGGTACATGTTTTTCGAGTGTGTTCGCTTAACCTGCTGTACGGTCGAGTTTACTTTTTGCCACGTTTAAAGTACCTTTTCCCTCTGGCGTGGACGTCGAGGGCCGGATTTGTGGCCCGTTGCTTAATTCCCTTTTTCCGTATCTTTCGACCGCCTTCCATTCCCATCCCTCCTCTACCTAACCCACCGCTTTCAACCCATGAAAACGTAATCCTTTCTTTTTTTTTTTCTCCTCTACTCCTCGATTTATCTGGATACGATGGCGCCTGCAGTCTTATTCTCTCCCCTGTTTCAACCGGCCCGTCGAACAATGGAGGAAAAAAACCGTGCGGCGATCTTTCGCGTTTTGTTCGCCGTACATTTCATGGGATTTTCGCGTGAACCGTGATTGCCGAAGGGAGATTACGAAAGTGACATTCTTCGTTTACCCGCGTCTTTCAAAATAAATTAGAGTTGAAAGTGAAAAGATCGCGACGCGATGCGTGGGAGTATCCGAAAATTCAGATCGGACACCGAATTAATATTAATTAAGGGTAGGTACACCTGTACCTTTATTTTATGGTGGTAATAAAATTTTTCCACGATTCTTAATAGACGATCCTGTTGCATTTAATCGGCGACAGTTTATCGAGCATCGAATCGATTTCGTTTATCGAGGAAATAATTTAAACCTCGGTTTCTACTCGATCGGCGTAGAAATCTTTTTACAGCGAGACAAATGGAGGTCGTCGTACTTAACGAGGACAATTTTTTGCCGCCCTCTTTACCGTCTCCTCTTCCGAACCCCTCTCAGTCATCGCTCAGCTGGAAAGCGCTGGCTTCCGAGCGTTCAACGAACCCTTCGTCGAATAACAAACTAGACGGATATAAAGTCGGAATCGTTAAACGATTCGGACCGATTCGCCATCGGCAGGAGGGAAACCGTAAACGGTTATCGTTCGTCGCGAGCCGCCATTAAATCCAGGCGGCAACTGAATTCAACGAGCAAAACTTTTCAGACTCGGTGGCGGACAAGTAATTAGGGGACCTCGCAGTAGAACCCTTTCCTCCCTTATCGTCCCCTTCGTTATGCTAAAATCGCCTCCGATGTTTCGTCGTCCCTAATGAAAATCGATGCACGGAAAACAATTTTCATCGCGAAAATCCATGAGCTAACAATTTTCAAGTGGAATCAGAATCAAGTAGATGAAATATGATAGAGAGGGAGGTAGAACGGTTGGAATAGCATCGCAACGTTAATACCGAAACCGTATTCTCACCGTTCTCCAACAATTTCAGAAGCAAACGGATCCTTTAAAGCGCTTAAACACACGGCCACGGTTTACTGCTTAACCACGGGATCAGCTATGCGGAAACACGGCAGAGGATCAAATCACTGAGAAGCGACAAACGAACCCCAACCTGACTCTCGCTGCGAGCTTTCTCAAACGATATAACGTTAAAGTATTATACGAAAAATGATTTAGAAAGGTTACAAATTAAACTAACTTCGCTGATTCTGTAGAACGTAAAATTGAAAGTTCGAAAAACGATAGCGAATTAATTTGTCGTTCGAGTAATTCGAAACGTTAATAAAGTTAATTTATTAAAAACCTTCCGTTTCAATTTTATCGCTTTCCCCTCGTTTTTCTCCCGTTTCCTCTGCGAACAGTATTCTTCTTCGCTTAATTAAAATTGTTCCTTCGACATGAACCATCGGTGACCCACGGGGCACCGAGCCTACCTTACGTTCTTTATACATTACGTTGTCAATATTCGTGAGGTAATTAATACCTGATACACCCACACATCTGAGCATTTTAATAAAGCAACAACTTTCTACGCTCGATAATATCGGCTGCGCGTTTTATTGGAGCGTAATCGTTGGATGGTAAACGATATCCCGTTTGTTTTTTCTCTCTCTCGCGATCTACAGGGTGTCCCGTAACAGGTGGCACAGCAGGAAAAATATTTTTTCACCCGTGTCGTTTACCCGGGGAAAATCAACAGAAATGTTGTTCAAAATATTTTCCGAAGCAAGAATGTTTTTAAACATTCTCCAATTGTAATTCGGTAGTTCTTCGTCGGGAGGGAAAAGGGTAAGGCGTGATTTTACGCGGAACAGTTTCATCGCGTGTAAAACGAGGAACAGCGAGTATAAATTCAGCCGGCGAATACTTTATGTGCGTTGATCCGGAGAAAAAGCACCGTCAGAGATAACCTAGTATCCGAGACTGCAACGACCATGCGAAATGTTATGCCGGAGGTTCTATTTAAATAACAAATCGTGCGAGCAAATACGATGACGTTATTCATTCTTGAAACAACATTATTAATAATTGAAGAATTCGAAAATATAAATGAATCAGAATACCATTAACCCTTTGACTACCTTTGGCGCCTATTTCATTTTTCCTTATTTATTTTAAAATCGAAGCAATAAATTAATTAACTCTATCTAGAAAAATCGCGAAACGTTCGTCACGGATTTTAAAACGAGCTCATTAAAAAACTAACAATCATAGAATTTCCAGTGGACGAGCGTAACACGTTACTTTTCGCTCTTTGTCCCTGGTGCATCATTCACTATTATGCACCAGTCAGCCGCGTGACTGAGTGGTTCGCAGGAGAGCGGAGAGGTTACCCGCCACAGGCTGTTCTGAAATTCTTATTTTCTCGTTTCCCTAGCTTTTTCCTGGATTCGGTCAACACCGGCCGTGTTTTCGTGCCCGTTGACACACACAGAGCCGCGTCCACGTTTAATATTCTCGACGAGGAGAGGCGGTTGCAAGCGGTTCGCAAGGGCAGGGGATGAAATTATTATTGCGAAACATTTGCATTACAAAGTGGTCGGATCGGTGGGCAGCTAGGAACAGGAGAGCAACGACGAAAGGGAAGAAAAATAGAGCAACGGCGTGGATACGCGGTTCTCTTGGCCTCGGTGTGCAACACTGCCACTTCATAGCGAGGGGCGAACTCGGTCGCTTTAACCTGCATATTCGCGACTGCGCCCGGCAATAGCCTCGAAATGAAAAATGCAGTCTGTGCATACTTTCCTCGCTCGGATGAGAATCAACGTCCTCGATACACAACGATCAACCCGACGTCTTTCTATTAGGTTGTTGCATATCGAACGAGCGGCTTCTAAAACGAACTAAAATCGCCGCTTAAATATTAGCTGTAATAAAAGATTCGATTACCTTAAAGATAACAGCGTAATATTTTTAGGAAAGATCAAATCGAAAAAATTGTTGAATTAAGATAAATTATAAAATTTTACATGATTTCTATCTTCAAAAAAAATTTTTTTTTTAATCAAACGTTGCCTTGGAGCTGATTATCCGAGGAAAGGTACACGTTTATCGGGGCCTCTCGCTCGGCCAATGCGAATTTGAATGCGCGCATTCAGATATCGACACTCGAGTGCATCGGTTCGAGTGCGATCGATAAAAGAAGGCAAGGAAACGAAGCGCTATGTACACACACTCGACTCGTTTAACAAGCAATTTGATGATTTCGCGGTGGAGCTCGAGGAGCTCGCGATTTCCCTCGTGTTTTCGCGACTTCTTTCTTTCATTCTTTTTCTCTCTTCTACTTTCGCCGTTTGTGTATTTTTTTTTTCCTGAACCGCGGTAAAACGCTTTCCGCGGCGGAGCAGTCTCGAAACGCGAACGATAAAATCAACGAGCGATGTCGTAGAAATTTCATTCGATTTTTCATCGAGATATTTTTAAGGCAAAAAAATTACCCTCGACCCGCTGGAACAGCTGCGAAATATTTGCCCTTGAATTTAATCGAGATCGCGTTAAACGCTTCTACAACTCGAGAATTAATGTTAAATGGAATTAATTATCGTTTATCCGGGGGATTGATTTAAGACACGAAAGATAAAATTTTGTTTTTCTATTGATTAGAGAAACGAATACCAAGCCATAACTCATAATAATCGGTCAGTGTATTAACGAGCAATTATCATCCGCCCAGTTTCATCGGTAAGCCGTGCAATTTACGATCGCAGCGAATCCGAAAGATTAGCGACACGCGGCTGGGAAACGCGTAAATAAAATTGCGCCTGCACAGATTTTCGAACGAATGAAAAGCGGGTCAGATCGAAAATGGCAAATGGTAAACGAAATTTTGTCGATATCTACAGCCACGCCCCAGCTTGAAGCGGCGGCTGTTGATTTTCATGGGTGTCGCGTTGAAACAGACGGTGTACGACGCGAAACGCATTTAAATCTCATAATTTCTGCGAAATAATAAAAAGAAAGTAACGGCAAACAATCGCGTGCTGGTCGAACAGAAGTAAATAAAATCGTCGAAAGATTTCCTCGATAAATTTCTCACGAGCTTTTCTGAAAAGTACTCGACGGATCAAAATCGATCCTGGCGCGGAAGGAATAAAACGGAGAACGGTAGTTAACCGATTTCCACGGAAAGATGAACCGTTCGCTGATGGAATCCATCCGAAATATCTATGCGGTGCTCCAACGTCCTGTTCCGTCACTCATTTACGATCGAGTAAGAAAATGGAGCATTGCGGTGGGCGCGGTTCACTTGGTTACGTGGTGTAACGCCACGCCACTTCACAGTGACCGACCAACTCGGTCGGTTTAACTTGTATCTACTCTGTCCGGGTAGAAAAAAAAAAGCGAGAGAGAAAACCGATAAAAGTGTACACCTGGACTATTAATTATTAGCAGGGTTACACTTTGTGTCGTCGGGGTGATCGAACGTTCCCGTGGATCGTTTTCCTAATCTCCGTGAACCTTGCCCGATCTATCATGCGAGTTTTCAACGATCTTGTCGCGACAAGTTATCTTGTAAGTTATGTCACTTCTGCTGGGTGAAGCATTATCCATTTTGAAGTTTCAGAAGGAAGGTTGGACGGTAAGTGACGCTTGTGGCGAATAATTTGATACAGAATACGTTAATGGACGCGAAAGTAGCAATGTTAATATTTTAAGTAGAGAGTTGGGTCAGATAGACCCAAATTTATAAAATGTGTTCAAGAACATTAACCTGAAGTTAAATGTATAATTTTCAATTGAAAGAGTTTCATATATTATAAATTATAAATAATATGACGTACGAAATTAACTTGGAACTAGGACACTCTCCATGGTCCGCCATCCGTCAGCCGAGGATCGAGTTTACGTTTACGCGGGTCGCCTTCGTAGTTCCATGACGAGTTAACTCGTCGTACCCAATTGAAGGGTTAAATTGAAGAACTAATGAGCTACTAACGAGTATCAATAGCTATTGATTCATCCTAACAGAGTGTAAATTACTTTTATAGGATGACCTAATGACATCAGATCGTAGTAGCATTACGCGATCCGGTGATTATAATTGCGAAATTATCGCGTTACATTATCGGAAAGGAAAATATTGACGTAATGGTCTGATAATATTTGCCGAATGGTATTGTACCTCGAACAGGCGTCGGGAAGGGCCGAGGGGAAGAACAAATCGTTTTGGTTCGCGATCATTGTGCAGTGTAACTCGACCGAACGCGACTCCATTAATTTCAATTGCGCGTTTAGACTCGCATTTAATCGTGCCTTTGTCCCCACGGATACGTGACGCTAATTTTACACCTGCATGATCACCACGGGGACAGTCTCGTACGTTACTGTCATTCAACCCGAACTTTGTCAACGTTTATACAACGATACTTTACGGTGATTCAACTTTGCATCAAGTATATGAAAATCTGGTAGGTTTATTTGAAATCAAGAATTAATAATAGGTAGCTAATTGCAACGCGAAACTCTTTAATTAAATTTCAACTACTCCGTTCGGTATTTTTCAAGAATTCCTAGAAGACAAACGTACGGAGAAGGTCTTAACCGCGAAAGAATTGCTCCGCTTTGTTTCCCCCGACAACTTACACGTTAGAAATGTAACGAATATATTTTACACGAGATCGTCGTTCGATACATAACATACATCACGAGAAGCAATTACCCGAAGCGTTTAAGCAATCCCAGAAGGATCTGCTCTAAGTAATCGCGTTGCACGCGATTCTTCTGTACGACGGAGGGCGCGAGGAAAAGTGAAAATGTCCGTGGGAAAGTGTGTTCGAAAGCACGGTCGCGCGTTATTCACCGCTATGAATACTAATTTCACGATCGGTCCAGGTGAGGAATTCAATGCCGGGCCCGGTAGGATCGCAATCGAGCGGATTAAGCAGTCGATAAAACGGGAATTCGGGCGCGGTTCAACGACGCCCGACAACGATTAAAAGAGGAAAAAGCGGATGTCACGCTCGTTCCTCGGATTATACGATAATACGTGGGCTAATCTGATGAAACGGGAAATCGAACGGCGGTGAAACGATAAAAGGCGACGTTTACCGACGAAGAAAGCGAACTGTACGAAATCCTCGTAAAAGTTGGAACAAAGTTAACTAACAAGCTTCGTTGATTTCGTGAACGATATTTTATCGTTAATCGGTCAATTTCTGATTTCCTACCGCGGAATTAAGATACTAGAGATAAACCGCAGGATGGTTTGAAGAATTCATCCCTGATCGCGGACTGGAGTCGGGGTAGTTTCGGCCGTTCCGTCGAAATAACCTGGCAACTGATCAAAATGAAGAAGAAAAAAAGTTTCAAAGCACGCGAAGAATCGCGACGAACGAGGAAAGGGGAAAGCTGAACTCGAAGCAGAGGCAGACGTTAATTCGAATGTAAATTTAGTCCCTGCATATAACCATGAGTGGATCATAAATTTGAATAATATCAATATATCCCGGCTACTAAATCACGTTCGCGTCATGCCTAGGCGAGACGATTGACTGACGATGACAGTCCTCTCGCCCTTAATGGTGTTTCTTGCATCACCGTTTTACATTTTATATGATTTTCTGTCAGCTGAAAAACCTCGGAATTTCAATCGATAAAAAGCTGCGTCTCTCTAATGATTGAAAAATTGCAAACCGAAAGGATCATTGAAAAGCGAAAAAATTGAAACAAAACGATAAACGCTAGGGGGATATCTACCCTTTCGTCGAGGATATACGATAATAGCGGCTTCTGAAAAGCCGATATTTCATCGAAAAATTGAATCGTAACGCGCTAGGATAGAGTGTTTTAATCAAGGATTTGCCGATAAAATGACAGAGAATCGCTGCTGGCACCGGAACTGCCACCGCGTCAGCAGGTTTTGACCATTCGTTTCTCCCGCATTTCCATGGAGACCTGAGTTCGCCTGACGCGCCGGAAGTGTCAGGCTTTATCCGGAAGCGTCGCGCGTTCCCGACGAAACGACCTTCCAAATCCTCGATTGAAAACCTTTCGTTCCCCTCCACCTTAAGCCTGAACGAAAATTGAAAAAGGAACACCGTCGAAACCGTCGTACCGATTTACTCCACGATTCTACGATCGTTTCGTACCATTGAAAGGCAGATTCGTTTCACAGTCCTGGAATTGCACGAAACTAACCGGCGATTTGTATTTATCGACCACGCATGCATTCAGGGAAATGATTGCGGTGAATTTGATCGACGTTTTCACGAATAAAGCCCAGGGAACACTTGATTACCAGACAAACGATGATGGAACGTGACGATCGTTGTAAACGAAATCAAGTAACGTTTGTTTGCGTTGCGATTCTGTGCTTCGTGAAAAAATATAACGATCATTGCCGTCGTTATTGTTCCACCGAAGGATTTCGAAACGCGTCCATAAATATTCAAACAATTTTCGCCTATTCCGAGACGGATGAAAATTCCAAGGAAACGTTAATCGATTTCTGTCGATGCACCGATGAAAAATAATGTTCGACAGATCGCGGTGTCGATACGTGTCACGCGTACACTGTCAACAATGCGAGGGGAAAATTTTAATCGTGATCGATTCGACGCCCGATTCGAAAAAACGACCGTGTATCGCGTTCAATCTACGAACGATATCGCGCAGCTGGAATTAACAGAGACGTCGTAAACGGAGGGGGTTGAAAAAAGTGACAAATAATAAATTTTCATTGAAATTTATCGCGATCACCATTTGGACAATGCAAAGGTATAAACATTGGAGAGGAGAAAAATATCGAAGGGAAAAGAGGGATGAGAGAGAAAGAGGGGGTTGAACTCCGTGGAGGGTGGAGATAGGGAGAGAGAAAGTAGAGGACTACGCCCAGGACCACGGCACCCCTTGAAAGCACTCCGACGTTTTCGCGCGATTCCGTTGGAGCTTTTCGATGGCTTTCCTTGGTAAAAGTTCAGGGAAAAGAAGCAATTTATTCCTCGTCCTGAACGAAGACGCGTTGCTGGCGGGGGAAAAAATAAGGGAGAAAGGAACGCGTCTCTGTATTTAACCGAGATTTCGCGTCGATCAACCAGTTCGTTTCTCGAATTGATTTCCTTTGAACGCGAATGAAAATGAAACAGAAATTCCTGTGCCTGGAAAGATACAGCTTTTCTGCTGCAACGTAATCGATCGATATTTCGCTGCGCTACTTCTTTCCCTTTTTTTTCTTTTCCTTTTTTTTTCAGATAGAAAAGCAAATATTTGCCGGCTGTTTCAACGTTGATCTTTAATTTGAGAATAGAGGGAAAGAAGGTTCTGGGGTTTGAGCAAACGCGCAGTGTTAATTTTACTTTCTTCTCTTTTCTATTCCTTTTTACTCGCTACCGACGGCGAAACAGCAGGAAATTCTGAACAGTTTTCAGATTAGTGGTAGAAAAGCGATTGCGAGAGAGCGTGGAGAACTAAAAATCGAGAAAAGGGTGAAGGCGCGCGATCATTTCGTCCGTCAAACGAAAACAGTCGAAAGTCAAGAGCGGAGAATTTAATTAAACGCTTTTGTTTTTCTCGCGACGGGAACGCGTAACAATGACCAACGCCGTTCAAATTATTCACATCGACGGGCTAATTAAATTAAAATCCCGGCACACGGGGTTTTCTTCCTCGTACGAGGCTCCCGTCTCTCTTTCATTCCTTTATGCAAATGAAACACACCCTTAACATTTTATTATTTCATCAAGAGCGATGCTTTCGTTGACACCGTGTAAAATGCATTCGGGTATAATTGAAGCCGAGATGGTAAACGGGAACACGAAAACGGAAGAAAGGGAAACAAACAAAGGTACCTGTTTGATCATCCATAGAACGTCCGATGAAAACGTAAACAGAGTATATCGAGTATTCCCTTAAGCTGCTGGACGGAAACGTTCGTATCGACAACAAAGGCTAGGCAAACTGGAACGTTGCGAAGTGCAGTTTGTTGAAAAGAAGGGTTACGTTCGACTCGAAGTCGATAGTTTTGAAACGCATATAGAAAGGAGAATAAAAAAAAAATATATCGCAGAGGGTGAACGTATCTATGTTACACACAGATAGGATAAGAAATTGGGGTAGCTGTCGAGATTGAGCGTACTCACGTTGCTCTGCCGGCGGGTGGGCACATTGCCCGCGGGCGTCGATGAGGAGTTAGGGTGAAGGACGAGCTACCGTATCCCGGGCGTGCTGTGTAACGAGCACGAGGACTTGGTGCGCCGTGCCGATTTACCCGCAGCAGTCCCCAGTCCTCGTCGCGTGGACGTGGCGCACCCGCACATATCCCCCACGTACTCGTCGTCGTGGTCGTAGTGGCTGTGGTCGCCGTCGTCTCTGACGCGGTTCCCGGCGTCGCCGTGACCGTGGTCGCGTCGTAGCTAGTCGTCGTCGTAAGGGTGGCCGCGCGCGTCAACCCCCGTGTGGTCGCGGACAGTCACCGTGGACCGGAGACGTCACCGAGAGGTCAGCGTGGGCCTGGTTTGGTTTTAGCCGAGGCTCGACCGCACTGCGGGCAGGACGCGACCGGCCGGCCGGCACCGGTACCGTCAACTGAAACGTGAACACGAGGGTATCGCTAGACGGCGCACCAACAACACCAACACCCACCAGAAGGACGCGGCACCACCGATATATATATATATATATATATATGTATACGAAATGTATACCCAGACCGACGACAACAAAACAAAAGGGCCGGACGGCACAAGAACCGCACTGCTTCTATAACGTGTGATTAACGAGATACACCGTATATACTACGATTGCCTCGTCCGCGCTACCAGCCATTCGATGGCCCGAGAACGTACGAGCCAGGGACTACGGCACCTCCACCGATAACAGTTACTTGCAGCGCCAGCGTACACAGAATCGTCGACAGGCTGCTCGCAGGAACGATCTTGAAAAACGCTTCGCTCGCTAACCTCCTCGTCGTCCTCGATCCAACAAGATTCATCCTCGATGATACTCTGCATGCGATCGTACTCGTCCTCGTACCCGTTGTCCTCGACCTGCGCGTCCTCGAGATCCTCGTGTTGCCGGACACGTACGTTCTCCTCGACGACGCGTTCGTCATGATTCCTTTAAAAATATCCCCGAACGCGATCCAGCTTGCCATAACCCAGCGGCTCCTGCCAGCCGCCAGCTCGACGACCGCGGACTACTTTCAGCCACCTTTCTACTTCTCCGACTCTCGTCTTATCCCTTCGATATTTCTTCGAAATTTTTCACTGGCCCACGTCGACGAAACGCGACGACGATTACCGATTCCGTTCACCCTGATCCAATCTTTTCCTCTTTCGTTTCCTCCTCTCCGACGATTCTATCCAACGCGGACTCGCGATCATTCGCTGGCGACGATGATGCGGCACGCGCGACAGACCGCATAAGCGGCGGCCGCCTCTTCCACGAGGCTGACGACGATCATTCACCGCTCGCAGCACCCACCACTACACTACCACCACCACCACTACCATCACTATCGGCCACCGCCACCCTGAAGCCACGCTGACCTCCTACCGACTTCGACTTTCGTCTCCTCGACACACCTTTCGTTTCCACCCTCACCCTCTCGTCCAGCTTTTCTGTCCGCTTCTCGCCGATGCGCACGTACATACGTGTAACGCGTCTAACCGACCAAACGAAATCTCGCGGTCGTCGTCTTCGTCGTGGTAGTCGTCGTTACCGTCGTCGTCGTCGTCGTCGCGGTCGTCTCAGCGGTGACGAGGGTTTCGACCAACCTCCTGGAACGCTTCGATTCTCTCATGATTACCAGGCGGTGTGCACTCGTTGCTCGTTCGCGACGCAAATATCCCGAGGGGTATTCTCGCACTCGACGCACTCTGCCTGCTATTCCTCTCGGTCACCGAGCTTCCTACACCGTTTCCCCACGAACAAAACGGCGAACGATGCTGGCAGCTTGGCTTCCGTTCTCGTTCCCGTTCCCGTTTCCGTTCCCGTTCACGTTCCTCTCTATTATTTCTTGCCAGCCCGATCTTACTCGCGTGCCTGTTGACGCGCGTGTACGCGGTTTAGGCGCGTGCCGATCAGTCAAGTCCAGTCAGTCACTCACTGAGCTGAAGGGTGCGCGCGTTCACACGATCCTTGCACCGCTGCGGGTGCTGCACCAGGGAGTCGGTGTCGGTGCAGCAGGCACTCCCAGGACGCGTCTCTCTCTCTCTGGCAATGTTCCGACCGAGCAACCCACCTTAGCACTGACGCTCTGCCCGTTCCGCGGCAGGCGGAGGAGGTGGACGAGGCGGATGGCGGAGGTGGAGGAACGGGGTGTTGTGGCGAGCCGTATCTCAGCCTCTTGCTCACTCTAGTTCGCGCATTCGCCTTCTCCCTTCTTTCATCTCCCTCCTACACTTCTACCGGATACTTCCTTCTCGCTTCTTCACCCTTACTCGCAACCCTCGTCGCGTTCGCTGTACTCTCTACGCCGAAAGAGTCTCTCTCAGGTTAGAGCCCCGCCGCACCAAGCCACCCTGCGCCCCGGGAGCCAATACCAACCCATGTGGAAGCCCCGACGCGAGACGCTCGCGATCGCTTGCGAACTCGACCGAACGTAGCCGAAGCGACGACACCCGTGCGCGCGCGACAACCACCCCCGTCTACTACCGACCAACCGTTCTACCCCCACCAGCCAGGTGCCGCCCCTGAAAGCTTGCGAAGCCCGCAAAACACGGCCATGTGGCAGCACCGACAGGACCGGCTAACGAAACCGACCGAGAACCGGCGAGTTTACACGAATCTAACCCGAGATGAACGGCGAGACCATGTGGAAACCTCGAGGCGGCGACGCGCCGACGAACCTCTACAGCTTTATTTTCTTATTCTTTTCGAATCCGTCGGTAGAAATCTTTCGTCGTCGATTCGAAACATTCGGCAGGTTTGAGGAATTTTTTTTTTTCAATTTACGGATCGATCGGGGAAGGAATTCTTGCAAGGTCCGTGGACAATGTTTCTTGTACGCGGTTCTAAGGTGGGGGAGGATTTTTTTCCGAAGAATTCTGGCAGCGCCGAGGGTGCACCCTCGGACGGCACTGTGCACGACGCTCGAGAATCGACGAGTCGCTCTGTCTGTCTCTCCCTCTCTGTCTCCCCAGCCTGATCTACCCTGCGCTTTCTGTTCCACTTGTACGTGTTCAGCATCTCGCCTACCCTCTGTCCTTCCTCGTTGCCGTTCTCTCCACGAGGTATCCCAGTCGATACTGACACTGGCGGTGCGAGGTCGACTCGTCAGAGGGAGCTGAACGAAGTGCAGAAGCGGCAAAGGGGCGCAAGGGGTGGTTAGGAAAAAGAAAAAAAAGAAACGAAGAGAGACACCGGGAGGTGGTTGCCTTACGTTACTCGATTCCCTCTCTCTTCCAGTTTCGCACTTGTCCTTCCCTTCGTTTCTCTTTTTCGTTGAAAATTGTACAATAGAAACGAAGCCTTATCCAATGCGGACATATCGGACATAGCTGCCGTAGCTTCTCTCTTCCTTTCTTTCCCTCCTCGTATTTTTCATCCCTTCTCGTCGCTCCGCTCGAATAGTTCGACGCTGACGAGCTCGAAATCGTTGATTTAATGAAACCGAGGGATTTTCCGAAGACTAAAGGACGAAGACGTTAATGGGTCGATCGTACACCGAATGGATATCGTTATCGATAAATAAAATCGCGAAGCGTTTACTGGTTTAACGTCCACGAAACTGACAGGTGTATCCTACTAAATTAAAAGATCGCTGCAAAGCTCTGTTCGCAGGACACGATTTTTTTTTCGATTAAAGTTCCTTTGAGAAAAGCCCACGAGTTTCGAATAACACGAAATCCGCGTTATTCAAAGGGGAAGAATAATAAAACAATACTCCGCGGCAATTTGCGAGGATTAACTGGTATCAAAAGCAAGGGAGAAGAAAGAATTTCATTTTGTTGAATTAGTAAGAACAGCGAAGAGGCTGCATTAATATCTCGCTGGAGGACGATCGAGAATGGTGAAACGGTACCGGAAACCGGAGACGCGGGTTTGTTACTTGTTGAACGACCGTCGAGAGGATATCGACTGGAGATTTGTTTGAGCGTGGTTTCTCGAGACGGTTGTCGCGAGTTTCCCCAAGCTCGGAGGATAAAACAACGATTTTCCGGGGGTTGCTCTACTTAGAACGCGTATCCACCGTGAATTTCAACGTACACCCCGGATGCGAAGCGCGAACGTTGAAAATTTTAGGTAACGACGAGAGGGGGTGGAAATATTCGAGGAGATTCGGGCAAGCGCAGAGCGCGGCGATCGGTACCCGATAACCCGTCAAACTTGCCAACGAAATAGTCCGGTAATCGCGAACCGCAGGGGGTCTACGGTTTAGCGGAGCGAAACGGCTCGAACCGAGGGAAAATATGTGACAAGCGCGTACACGTAAATGCAGGTAGGTACGCGGGACAACCTCAGATATGCGGTAGTCCGTTGCAACCCTCTGCTCCTGATGGGGTATGTGTACGGTATTTCCGGGAGGGCGGCCGATCTACAGGGATTCTCCAAAATAAACGGGTATGCGTGAAGTTCTTGTTTACGGGGGCGCAGACGCCGGAATTCCTCGAGGGTTGCCGTGTTCTGCATTGCTTGCTTTTCGACAACGCGAACACGCCCTCCACGAAACTGTACCCGGTCTGCCCGATAGGCATCCGCCTGTACTATACCAGCCGGACCATTACCGATTCAACCTGCCCTGATATATCAATAATTCATGCGATGGTAGGCCGATCGGTGACCGACCGGCATTTGCGTTTGCGGCCCATAAATTGATTCGTTATGCTCGAAGGTGTCGGACGATAATTCGAACGATCTCCTCTAGTTAGATCGTCCGTCTAGAATCGAGCGATCCGACTGAATTAACCTTTGAACGCCCGCAGTCTGGGTTAACCGTGACCCAAACAAGAAATATATCATTTTTAAAGGAAAAGTGTTTAATTTTGAAAATGAAAATGTGCCTCTCTCCATGGTCCGCCATCCGAGGGTTAACCCTTTCGCTTATTATAAACCACCCCTATGGACGAGATGTAAAAGAGAACATTCCCTTCTATCAAGCCACGGGAAATATTTTTATCGATCGAAATTTGAAATTTTAGAAGCTTACATTTTCAAATGTAGGAAAGTAAAGAGCATCAAGGAGCGTTGCAGTATCGCAATGTCTCGCGAAAATGGAAACGGCCCGTAGCTCGGCACGTGCCCAGCCACTGGACGTATTTCCCATAGGTGTTTTCAATCTAGAAGATGGATAAGCTACCTTGGAATATCGACATCCTCGGATTTGTTCAACGCGTTCGATGGCGCTATCCAAAACTACGTGCCGTATAACGCGAACAAATGATCGCCTACAAACTAAAAAGAAAAAGAAAAAGAAAGATTCCGCAAATCTACTTATGAAAACACCTTTGGCGAAGATTTCGATCTACCTTCACCGTAAGTTCCGCGACATTATCCTCGGCCCGTCTACGTTTTCCTCTGTGTCGCTTTTTTCTCCACCTTCCCTTTGTCTTTCACCGTCTTGTCGGCCTCGTGAGACCGAACATCTTGCCTTAACGTTACTGAAAGATCAGAACTCGAGCGAATGATGTCGGTGACAGACGGGCCGAGACAACTCTCGCGGGACGGTGAACGAACGAAAGAGGAAAAACACGACTACCCGGTGGAAAAGAGGTCCGGGAGAGGAGGAAAAAAGGGTGCAGGACGAAGCGATTCGCCACAAAGTCATTTTTCTCTGCATGAGTCGGTGAATGGAACGGAAAGCATCGAAATTGGAAGGAGGAGGAACGCTTCTTGAAGACGCTCGCCTACTCCGAACGGTTACGTATGTAAAAAGAAAGATATCCGATCGATGGAATCGTTGAACCCGGATTTAAACCCGAAACTCTCTCCCTCGAAATTCTTATAAAATTCTCAACTGGACACGGTCTACTTATAAAAAATCCTGTAAAAAATGTAAGTTTACAACGGGGTGAGCGAAGAATGAAAATTGTTATCGCAACGTCAAACCGGGGCTGTGGAATGATCAGCCGAGCATGAGGCGTGACGACGCGACGGTACACCTTTTCGCGTACGTGTGCATATATACCGGGTGTCCCGAAAGGGGTTGGCATAATTTACAGAGCTCGAGCAAACACTCATTTAAACTCCAACACGCCTTGACCATTATCCCGGAGTTTAGAAGGCGGGTTTAGGTGGCGAAAGGGGGATGGAAAGACGAAAGAGAATCGGCGGGAAGAGGAGGAGAATAGAAGAGGTACAAGGACGACCAACTGGTTCACAATGCGACAGGAGAATCTAACGACGAAGTGTAATGGGATTTCGGCTTATCTCGTGGTCCTGTGAGTTTTCCTTCGCCCCGCGACAGCCACGGGAGAACAAGTAACATGGTAAGAGATAGAGAGGGTTACTTGATGCGTGACACCACATTAATTACCGCTACGTACCAAGAACCAACCAATTTCGAGAGTTGCAATCCCAACCCTATCTACCCTTATCGTTACATCCGATACATTTCCCTTTTCTTCGCTTATTCTACCTTTCCTTTCTTCCCACCCACGCGTCTGCCGAGGCTCCTTTGATTCTCCCCCGTTCCGGCTGGCTGTGCAACCCGTTTCGCGTTGCTGTTGAAAATTTCAGACACGCCTCCGCGCTTGCCACTTTCCGCGCGGATAAGAAAGGCCGACGGAAACGAGATCCCACGAGCTTGTTTCCGATTAATAACTCAGACAGGTAGGAGAATTTCCGTTGCAACATTCGTGCAATTACCAAGAAAAGAAGGGTGGAAAATAGTATTTTCTTCTTGAAAATGACCGAACAGATACGTGTTAATATTTCAACCCTGCAAGGAGAAAACGTTTCGCCTTAATAAACGACGTCGCAAAGCATTCTTGGCGGTGCTTAAAACAGATGTACCGAGAGGGTACCAGGCATAAAGTGTAAAATACTTTGCTGCGCCTTCGGAGAAGACCCTCCACACGGTACGCGTGCACACATACCAAAGAAGAGCAAGCTTTTAACCGGATGCATAATGCATATTTCAGGACGGAACACTGGCTGCGACGAGGTTGAACTTTTATCAAGCAACGAATACTTGTTACATCGACTTCTTTGTTTTCGAACCGATACAAGATCAATCTCGAGTCGTTGACTAAATTTCAATACTTTTACCATAAATTCCAAATACGTCCGGCGTATATTTTCCCTTATGAAGAAAAATATCGCGGTCGTAAATTTTAGCTAGTTTATCGGTTCACCATCTTGGCATTAACACTTCCAGCTGAACGTTAGAGCGAGAGAGACACTCGCAGGGTACTGCAACGCATTTCAATGCACCTCGTTGAAGAACATATTCCTCGACAGATGCATCCCCCATACGTGTAACGCGCCGCGGGTGTTTCAGCTTATACGTACTCGCTGCACGTGTGTACAATTTTGTGTCACCCTCTGGGCGAAGGTTTATTAAAGTTGACATTGAAATTTAAGGTCAAGTTTATCGATCAATTAATCATTTTCATCTTGATAAAAAATTTTTTTAACCCTCTAAAAATTGTACACTTTGAAAAGAATACCGAGAGTGGAAAATGTAGCTACAGCTTTCGGTTAGTTCGCGGAAGAGGAAGCCGGAAAAACAGTCACGTTTATCATCGTGGTAGCGCATCGGGGATGAACGTAGCGAGAGAGACATAAACGCAAGAAGACGGCTCGTGTGTAAGGATAAAGTGCTCTAATGCACGGACATGTAACGTAATGTAATGGCTCGTTTCTGTCGCCGAGAAAAATGGCACCGAGAAGTGCTCCGCGCGTTAACGAATTCTCGTAAACACACCGACTGTTCTCGAATCGAACGACGAAATGTAAACGTAACATTTTTGCCCCTCCGGGGAAATAGAAAGGTTTTCGATGTTACCCGTTGAATAGTGTTTACCTGTACAAATGCTATTCGTAAGTTTATACAAGTACTTTCTTATAGAGCCGTGGAGAGATGAATGTTTGAGGAGAATAATTTAAAAAACAGTAGTATATTTCAAATGAAATGGATTGTCGGAAAGTTACCCTTTGTTCTCTCGGTCGGACAGAGGCATTTAAAAATAAAGCAGAGAAATATTCGTCGTCAGAGCGGTAAATATTTGATCTTACCAGCTTCCAGCCAACCTGCGGGTCTAATTAATATTTGAAAAAAAAGAAAAGATAGCTGAAGACAAAGTATGAAATGCGTTACACGCGTGCGCCCTTACGAAGAGAAGAGGCTAGTTACCCCGTGTCTGTGCCACTCGAAAGTGGTTCCCCGGTACACTCGGTAGTGCTTCGCGACGACGAAACCCGGAAAAATAATCCCATTTATCGTTATGCACGTTGGATAAAAAGAGTACACAAACGGCAAACTACCGGGAAGATAAATTACTTCGAAACTAATTAAGAAGAAGCCTTCCTTCCTCCTCGCTGTTTCAAATCCACTTTCAAAATTCCACGGACAATTAAGTTACACTCTCCATTTCTAATGAGCCAACGTCGTTAGCTTCGGGAGGATAAAGTACGCCTAGATGGATTATCTAATATTTCATCGGTCGAATACGAGTTAATTAATAAACGTAGAACGAGCTGAATAAAAATCAAGACATAACGCAAAGGATCGTTTAAAATCATTGTTTCATCAATTACCCGTGCTGTTTTAACTAGCATCAAGTAAAAAATGATGAAGCACTTCAGTTGCGAAACCTTTCGAATACCATTCCGTCTAGGCGAAAATGAAGCTCGAACTTACATCCACCCCCTCCATCGTTAGGTAAATTAGAAAACTGAGAAGGATTTCTCTCGGGTTGCTCCAAGGGGTGATTCCCTTGTACCGTTCAGTCGAGTCTTCCAAGAAATCGAATACTTTAATACATTGACCCAGGAGGGTCATCCGTGACCGTCACCAGGAATTTAACATCGTCGAATATTTAGAAAAAGAATAATGAAAGAAATTTTGTATAATATGCTCGAAGAGGGTTGCAAAATGAAAAATTAAATTTCCTCCCCATTCTCGCAACCTTAATATAGTACAGTATATTTTCCATATAGCTTTCAACGACTGAAATATCCCAAGCTTCTTCGACTTAACGACCGCTAAATGAGAAGGATAAGTAGAAAAGGGGGTGGAAAAAATTGGGGATAAAAAGCATAGCAGGGGACACGACTCGAAAGGGCGTTGGTGAAAACGGGGAGAGAGTCGCGCAGAAAGCTCGGTGTACATTAGTGTGCGCCTGTTTTTCTACCCTCGAGTGCAACGAACAGAACCTGCGCCCTGGGTGGTGTCTGGCAACGCGCAACCACCCTCGGTCACCTCGGTGCATGCGCAATGGTGTATTGATCCTGGGGAATCTGAGATGTACGTAACATCATCCAGTGGTCCATTGGCTGTACACAATGTCATTCCTGTTCTAACGCTTCTCGGGCATCATTTGAACGAGAAAAGACGCGTCAGTGATGCGAGTCGCGTCGGATGTACGTCGGTTGGCGCAGCGTCGCGCTGATTCGAAACAGCCGCGTTCAAAGATTATGATATCCGCGCGAGATCGAATGTGTTAGGAACTGTACATAAGGGAGCCTGAAGAGAACTGATCGCAAGTATGTAATCCTTCTTTCAAATCAATGAATCTATGTACGACTTTTGTAGACGATGACTACCCGAAGAAGGTAGTTTTCAAAAGTTCTTCTAAAAATTAACACTAATTGCATTTTAATAAAAGAGTAATAGAACTTGCCATGTAACGAATTTGATAGAAATGTAATAAGATTGATTAGACAAATGCTTTGCTTCAACTACAAAGGGTTAAAAAATACGGGGAAACATACTAATTATTCGAAATAGGAAATTAAAGAACTAATTGCAAGTAATTTTTGCAGACACCGAGGTCAACGCGCGATCTCCACGGTTAAAACAATAGAAAGTAATTTAATATTTTTTAGAATAGGAAATCTAAGGTGTACCGAAACTTTTTTGACCGACTGTATGGAAGAAGACATGACCCGGTGCAAATCGATTGATCAGCTCTATGGATTTTCTTTCGCCTTTCAAAAAATAAATGGAAAAATCTTAGTTGTAGATAAAGATATTTAAACCGAACAATCTGATTTCCAAATAAATTTAATATAAATAGAATTATAGTTAACGCAACAGGTTCATAACGACTCCAATAGCGACACAATCCAAAGCTATCGACTCTAAATTTTAAATAGATAAATGAAAAATTAAATTAACAACACACATCCACGTGGAAGGTACATGTAACAATTTCAATGCACAGGATGTCAATTGGACTGGAATAACTATCCAAAAGCTGTTTGCTCAATATGATACTTCAAGCCATCATTTTAATCCTCACGGCACAAATATGCTACAGCAACCCCGATGCAAAGAGGCTGTATGATGATTTGTTGTCGAATTACAATCGGCTGATCCGACCAGTCTCTAATAACACTGACACGGTGGTCGTTAAACTAGGACTTCGTCTTTCTCAGCTAATAGATCTTGTAAGTGATACTCTTAATTAGAATATTCCCAGTGATTAATATATTGAATATTTCAGAATTTGAAGGATCAAATCCTCACAACGAACGTTTGGCTCGAACACGTAAGTCCCAAAATAATCTACCCAATTTTTCTGAAGGTGTAACATTTCTTAATTCTGTTTAGGAATGGCAGGATCACAAGTTTCAGTGGGATCCAGCTGAATACGGCGGAGTCACTGAACTCTACGTACCCAGCGAGCACATATGGCTTCCGGACATTGTCCTCTACAACAAGTACGCGAGAGGAATCTTCGTCCAATCGTCAAACTCCTCTCATTGTATTATAATTTTCAGTGCCGACGGAGAGTACGGGGTGACCACGATGACGAAGGCTATCTTGCACTACACCGGCAAGGTCCTTTGGACACCCCCGGCGATCTTCAAGTCTTCCTGCGAAATAGACGTCCGCTACTTTCCATTCGATCAACAGACTTGCTTTATGAAGTTCGGTTCGTGGACCTATGACGGTTTCCAGGTAAATGCATCGAGTGCCAGGCACCTAATTGCAAACTTCTATCCTCGCTAATTGGTGTGTTTAGATCGACTTGAAGCACATTAACCAGAACATGGGAGACAAAGTGGAAGTTGGCATCGATCTACGCGAGTACTACCCCAGTGTCGAATGGGACATCCTGGGTGTTCCGGCGGAACGTCACAAGAAATACTATCCCTGCTGCCACGAGCCCTACCCGGACATCTTCTTCAACATCACCTTACGTAGAAAGACGTTATTCTACACGGTGAACTTGATAGTACCATGCGTGAGCATTTCCTATTTATCAGTACTGGCATTCTACCTGCCAGCTGATTCGGGCGAGAAAATCGCTCTTTGTATCAACATTCTTCTATCTCAGACTATGTTTTTCCTCTTGATATCTGAGATTATACCATCGACGTCATTAGCGCTACCATTGCTGGGCAAGTATCTGCTCTTCACGATGATTCTAGTCGGTCTGTCCGTAGTGATAACCATCATCATATTGAATGTCCATTATCGCAAACCGAGTACCCATAAGATGGCCCCGTGGGTCAGGAAGATTTTTATAAGAAGACTACCAAAATTGCTGTTAATGAGGGTGCCCGATGATTTATTGAACGATCTCGCTGCTCATAAGATCCATGGAAGAGGGAGGTCCGGTAAGAAGAGCAAATTCAACGCTGCTGTTTCAGCTGCGGTGCAGTCTTCTTCCATCGTGTCCTCTCCGGATTCCGTTCGACATCAGCGAATCGGTGGTGCGTATCTTGAAACTATGCTTTTAACGTGAAGTTTGGAATATAAATTTCTCTTCAGCTTGCAATGGACTGCACACCACCAGCGCGCACAACAGATTCCTGGGAGGGATCGGTGGATACAATGGACTTCCTACGGTGATGTCCGGTCTGGACGAATCCTTGAGCGACGTAACACCGAAGAAGAAGTATCCTTTCGAACTTGAGAAAGCTTTACACAACGTGATGTTTATTCAGCATCATATACAACGTCAGGATGAATTCAACGCGGTAAGGACTTGTGAGAAATTCGGTTCGAAATTTAGATTTATTTCATCCTCGTTCTATAATAGGAGGATCAAGACTGGGGTTTCGTTGCGATGGTCCTGGATCGTCTTTTCCTCTGGATCTTCACGATAGCCTCCATGGTGGGTACATTCACGATCCTCTGCGAAGCTCCGGCACTTTACGACGACACGAAACCCATCGACATGGAGTATTCTTCCGTGGCTCAACAACAATTTCTTCCTCACGATGACTTGTTAGATACTCTTGTGTAGGATCGTTCAGAAAGTGTAGAGAAACTGGGGTGTTGATTTTCCGTTTTGTCAAACGTTGCTATTTATTTCGTCGTGCTAACTGCAAGTTAGAATCTTCTGTATCGGTTCGAATAAATCAACACTTCCGGATTCTTCTTCCCATTTTATCAGGAGATATACAATTTTCGATAGCGTTTCGTATCTAAGAATGTATATTTCATCTGTACTCGTCATCATATATGCACAAGTGCTCTTGAATAACAATAAACGTGTTATCGTGCAGCTGACAAGAACATAACATCGCAATATTAATTGGTAGAGATTTTCTAAGGTTGTTTACGTAGAACGTTTACGAATATGCTCGTCAACATTTAATCGTGAATCACGATGATACGTTTTATGACCGATATTAGTATCTTCTCGAGGAACGACCGAGAACATCGTTACTGTAGTATACGTAATTTTTCAACTATTTAAACATAATCAATCTTTTTCATTACAGTCGAGACATGTACTCGAAATTGTTCGATACCTTCTATGCTTATCAACATGAAATAAACGAGTAAAAATTATTTAATATTGCTTGATTTTTAACAACAATATCAACTGATTCCTAACGTGATTAGCTAAAAGAAATAGGAAATAAAAGAAACTAGAATATTCAAGGAACCAGAAGGATATCCACAAAATTATTTTTATTTCGAGTTTTCCTTTACATAAGAGACGTCATTTGAAACGTTGAATCAGTATATTCAATGTAAATAACTTGAACAGAGTACTATATATCATTCGAGCACGAAACACAAGGTGAACCATCTTTTTCTCCAATATAATTCGGATGTTGTTCTCATACTCGTAAATCCTTTTTATGGTTCACTTAAAAATACCTCCTTCATAGGATACCCTCTATACACATTTATAATTATGCAGGAATGTTTCACTGAAAGTCCCGGAAGCACCAATAAAATACAAAAATAAATACGAATGGAAATATTGTAGACAGGAGGCGAACGATTGTTCATTCTACTCACACACATTCTGCTCGCTCTTTTATCAATGGAATGCACGTCGAAAGAAACAAGAGAATAAGATTCAGAAGTTACACGTGATCGAGTCGAAAATGCGAAAAAAAGGAAGGAAACGTTCTTTCTTTCGCGATTTCGAGCAAACATTCTTCTCCTTGTTTCTCCCGGAGAGAAAAATATCTAAGGCTAGGAAATATTGGGAATGCAAACGGGAACAACGTTGTTCCCGAGTTGAATGCTGGAAAATACTTTAACAAGAGATTCCGATCTCACTCGCTATCTGCAAACCTGGTACACGCACACTTAACCACCCATTCTACATCCCACGAAATTTATAATAGTCCTGACTATCACGCGTTACAAGTGACATTCGTCAAGGAATAAGCGTCATACATAGTGTACTCGATACGATCCTACGATAATCTCAATCGAATCGTTCGTGTTTCTCTTAACTTAATACGCGAACAAGCAGGGAAATACCTTCTAAAACTCCCATCCCGCCTGGATAACACTGTCTGGTTACATAAAAGAGACCGTAACAATGTATTAAAGTACGCAGTATTTGGAATACCCATTCAACCCTTGCACGTGCCGATATAGTTTTTGCACTTCGGGCAAAAATGATGAACGTTCATGAAGCTGCTGATGCAGTACGGCAGACACGAGCAAAGGCAACATCTGAAATTGAAACGCTATCGATAAGAAGAATTCGATTATCGAATTCAACACACATCCGGAGCGGAGCAGGATTGCTATAGGAAACGAGGAGTGCCTGGAGCCTAGAAGTGGAGATTGTCGACGTACGAAGGACTAATGGAATGGAGAGCAAACATAACGTGAAACCTGAATACCACAGTCTTGAGTTACCGGAAAATGAAAAGCGGAGAACAAGCTAAAGTGAACTAGAGCGAGATTCGCTCTAGAGCCAACTCTTTTTCGGCCATTTCCGGTCAAATCGGAAGTGGCCAAAAAAAAAATTCGGCCATTCGTTGAGATTTTGACCCACTAAACACAATGATGCAAGAATTTTTTCGATAACGTTTGACCCCTTCTCAAAATTTTTAATCTTAGGTACGGATTGGGTAATAAAACAGAGGAGAGAGGAAACGATAGAAACACCCAACGAGAAACCTTATGAAAGGATTGATAACAGAGGTACTTCTTCAGGAAAATACATTTATACAACTTATTCCAGCAGTAATGTTAATCACACGCAATTCGCAATTAAATGTACTCATGATTTTTCATGAATTCGTGTTCTCAGGATAGAGATCGCATTTATGGTGAACAGAAAGGAGCAGATAAGCAGAGTAGAGGATAAGCAAATAGATATAGAATAAATAAATAGGTACGTTACCCAAGTAGACAAAGTACGATGCAACAGAGGTGAGCACTCGGCTTGTGATCTTGTATCGTGGTGGTCTTGATGCTGGCATGGCACGTTGGGCAGGTCATTTTTACTGGATTCGGGCTCAGTTCGTAGATCACCGAGTAGGTCATCCGTACATCCGGCGCTGGGGCTGGCGCCGGGTTTGGGTTTGCATTATAGTGCGGCAGCGGCTGCGATGCAGGTTCACTGGTAACTGAACAATTCAATGGATGTAATGAAACCATCTAAAGTTTGATGATTTATATGGTTAAAGGGATGATTACGAGGTGGTCCAGGTGTTGGCATGGAAGATGGTCCTACTGGATACGGTGTAATCGGTGGAACGGGCATGCGAGATGCATTTCCAACAGCCTCCTCGTACGAAGGGGGTGCCGAGGGTGGAGGAGGCGCCGAAGGCGCAAACACCACGTTTTTCTCCATCACTCCTGAAACAAGAAGAGGATAATATTTATAAAATAATTTTTCAATCTATTTGCTTAACATCTTATAATAGAATGAATTCTATTTTTAAAATTAGATTGCTACCCTACCATACTCAAGTATGCCGTATTCTTTAATTAGATCAGAGTTTCTAATTGGAATTGCATGGAATGAGAATGCAATAGCATTTGAACGAAAAACGAGCGCGAAAGTGTGCGAATAGAAAGTTGAACGGATGTTAAGTAAGAAGACAACCGCGATGTGTGCTCGTTCGCAGAGCCGTGTCTAGAAAAATTAGCGCCCCGAGTGTCCACTTGTGTCCTTTGTTCGGCCACAAGTACCGTGGCCTTGCTTTAAGACCGGGTTATATTGTTGAAACGTACAATCGACTCCAAACCTAATTTAATCTGGGCAAGTGAACTTGCGCGAATTGTAATCAGCGATTGCCCACGATTCTTATGTAAATCATTTCATGGAATTCAACAAAATATCTAAATATTTATCAGTCTCGTTAATTCACTCGAATGTGACATTCAATAACCATGTAAAAATGAGCATATCAAATACTTTATCGGACGCTATCTTCTCTTATTTAAAAAAAAAAATAAATGACGCATAACTTGTTGCGAAATCATGAACAAACACAGACATCGTTTCTGCTAAGAATTCAAATGAGTAATGGCAACAAAAATGTTCTTAGATTCATCTTTACTCGAAGTTTCGTGGAAGTGTATAATCAGCATTTTTGTAAAATTTTTTGCATAAGAATCATTTATGAAGCGTCTATATTTTTGCCACTTAACCTTTCGCCAAGTAAACCATGTATGGCTTGAATTGCATAAATACTTAATTATGCAAAACAAAAAGCGCAAACATGATTCGAATATTGTTTTTTCTTTTTGATTTAAATGTGCTGAGTATCCACATGACGTAAAAATTTGACGCATCAATGTAACGCTCCTTTCACAATTGTGACAAGGTTACTTTAATCATGATTGCAACATATCGTACATATACTAATATGTAATTAACGAATGTTTAGTTAAATATATCGTTAAACAAGACATAATATATCAAGATACTTACCAAAATTAAAAGCTGAACGATTATGAGTCACTTAGACGCTTCCGACAGAAGAGAGGTTATAGTTTAGCACCGTGGAGCAGCAATAGATTACGTGCGTAGCGAAAATACTATGGCACACATCTTTGCACAATGTTTAATCATCTTCCAGCATGATACTGAATCTTTTGTATGTATTTACACCGAAAAAGAAGAGAAAAGCACACGATACTTCAAAGAAAACCGTCACATTACCACTCTTGAAACGATTGACAAGAGACTGTTACAGTTTCTGCTGGCAACCAATCACAGGACTCGAGATACTTCAACAGAAAAACTGAAAAAAAAAACGGCGCGAGATATGAACAACAGTTTTGTCAGTTCCGGTTGTACACCGTTAGACCGCGCTAGCAGTACGGTTTTCAATATAATTTGGAATATGTTATGTAGTGATTATTATTAAAAAATAACATAACATGTTTTATGGATTTTTTGAATATCTATTCGTATAAAACAAAAATAATTAAAAGTTCAATTGATTCTTCTTGAACAATATTATTCATTCCACGATTGAACATACCTCTTTCGTGCAACCCAAGGAGGCCCTTTATTCTTCCTTTTTATATCGTAGTCATATACACGGCAAATAAAAATATATTAATAGAAAAAACGAGCGATAACATCGAAAATCGAAGAATGTATTAAATACAAGACCACTGAATATACAACTCGGTGTCACCACGCGCTGAAGCAGACGAAGCGTGCGTGAGTCAACCAGGTAAACATGCGCAGAACGAACGAAACACAGTCTCACGTTGACCGAGTATAATGCGCCGCGAACTTGTACCTCGTGTGAAGGTGATAAGAATAAGGTGTAATTGTGTTTAATTAGTGTAATCTACCTGCTTGTACGAGAAATAGAAGCTGCAGTTACATGGGACATCCATTATTTGGTGAGTAAAAATCGAAATTTGTTTGATATATTACTTTTTGAATCAAAGAATGGTTCACTTTCATAGTCAGGGCTACCAATGACAGATTATTCGAAAAATGGAATAGATTTAGTCTACTTTAAAGCATTGTAGATACGAATATATGTATAAAATAATTATTTACTGAATATTTATAACATGTTTTCTCACATATTTTGCTACATGGCTGTAAAATCTATTCAACCTTGTATCACCTGTGGTTATCATATCCGATCAAATAATATTTCGTACATTTGTATAGCATTAGTTATTCTTATAACTTTTAAGATATCGATAATTCGTTATTTAATGATGTTGCAAGTCTAAATATTGATAAATCATTTCAAAATTCGTCTTTGCCGATCACTTATTAAGTTGGCAACAATTTCTGGTAGATATTTCTGTTGGTTATTGAACACAGAACTTTATAAAACAGTCTGTCAAATGTGCGTAAACGTATAAAGATAAAATTTACAAATCAATTAGAATAAATCAAAATGTAGAATTAACATCAAGGACTGTAATGGTTTGAATAAAACTTTGGAACGCGATGAGTTCCAAATAGGTTAGAAACAGTAAATGTAAGTGTGAAGCTTTGATACGTAATGTTTTGAAACAGAAGAAACGGTGGTAGAAAATTATTATTTACCTTTCAGGACAGCTCATGTAACTGAATTAATTTCTATTTATTATGTTAAACTGTAATATATAAAACTCTCAAAATGATGCATTATTCACCTTGGATCCATCATCAAATGATGTTGGACAATCATCAATGCTATATACCTTATGTATCTACTGTGCCATCGTATCCACAAAACAATCATGAGCAGCAGCATATCATGGAAGATGAAAATGAACAAACTGCTGATGAAACTCACGATACAATAACCAGTGCTACATCGGGAAAAGGCAGCTCGAATGCTGATATATTTAGATTAGAATTTGCTGCAGCACAATGGTCAAAACTAGTCTCAAATGCTGAGGGTCTTTTTAATAAGCTCATGACAAGTAACATTCTACCTCACACAGAACAAGATCAAATTGAACAGTGGCTTTGCATGAAACAAGAATACGAAGAATGCATTGCTAATGATGATACAGGTAGTTTACATGGATACAATGAAAATGCAAGGAGATCGTTAGAAAGAATTGAGGAAGTCACAGAAACAGATGAAAAGACAGATGAATCTGTACATAAAATGGAAAGAAAGATTGATATCAATTGTTTATCCAGTTCTGAAGGTGAACTGTCTGAAACTAATGACGACGATGATGTTGATGTTGATGATGAGGATGATGATGAAGAAGAAGATGAAGATGAAGATCACAGCGATGTGAGCTCAGAAAATCCAGACTTCCTAGAAAAATTAGACGAATGTATGAATAAACTTAAAATAGAAACAGATAGAATAGTTGATTCTAAAAAGGATGAATTTAGAAGAACAGATATTGAACTCCTTTCATCTATAACAAGATCTATGAATACTAATAATAATTATGTATCTGCAATCAAACCTGTTCCCCTTAGAAATCCGAATTCAAGAAGGAATTCAATGCTTCCTGGCTCGGAAATGTGTAACGAAGTATTAGCTTTTAATGACAGTCTTAAACCTAATCACAATCAAATATTGAATAATAAAACATTAGAGCTGATTAATACGAAAATCTTAGATAATCGTGAACCTGAAACAATAATCAATGATAACGTTCCAATTCATAATGATAATTCGCCGGATTTATTAATCGATGCTCTTAAAACAACGGAAGTACCGGAACCGATAAAGGAATTGAAAACCTTAGCATTAAACAATGAAGTAAAACAAACGCAAGTGAAGAAAATTCAGTCTGATCTTGACGGTGCCCATAAGCGTATAGAAGAGCTTCAAACGACGATTAAAATCAAAGAACGATTCATCGCGGACATGATAAAGAATTCCGATGCGCGTGCCAGCGCGAAACAGAAATTTCAACGTAAATGGAGCAAATTAGAAGAGGAATATTACAATACAAGGACTCAATTAGCTCAAGCGGAAAATGCGTCTATTTACAAGGACTCCGAGGAGAAATCTGCCCATAAGAAAGAAATTGAACTGTACAAAAATATGGCGATTCACTATGAAAAGAGATTAATGGACATTGAAATGATAAAGCAGATCGCTGGTGATTCGGCTAAGAAGGTTTTAGAACTCGAAGGTTCCTTGAACACTTCTAAGAAACAAATGGAGAAGCTGAAGAAACAATTGAAGAAAGAGGAAGAACGTAAGAAACAATTGGAGGAGGAACTTGCAGGGGATCAAAAGAAAATTCGTGAACTGGAAGAAAAATATAATTTAACTGCTTCTAAATTGAAAGAAATGCAGTCTGAGAGTGAAGATGAAAAGAACAATAAATCAAGGACAGATTACTCTGATAAAAAGAAGAATCTACTGGATGTTAGCGCTAGAATATCGCATCTTGATCACGTTTTGAAAGAGAAGTCGATGGATCTCGAGAGGACAGCGGACATAGATGAAAAAGAGGCGTTGCGACATGAGATTCGAAATTTAAGACGCACCAGGGATTGTTTAGTAGATGAGAAATGCGATCTGGATGAGAAATTTCAAAAGGAGAAAACTTTGTCAACGGTAGAGGAGCGGAAATTATTAGAATGCGGAGAGACTATCGAAGCTATCGATGCCATGATCGAGCATAAAAACGAAATGATCTGCGGGAGAAAGGGTTTCGACGAGAATCAGTCACAACGGGAAAAAGGGGAAAGAATGCTGATGGAAAGACTGGCGAAACTTTCGGACGGTGAAATGAGAACATTGTTCTACAAGTATTTCTTGAAAGTGATCGATTTGAAGGAGAGCTCGAAGAATCTGGAGGTTCAGACGGCAGAATTGGAGAATCATATAGAAACTCAGGAATGGCAGATACAAACGTTGACGAACGCTTTGAAACAGACCAAACTTGAAGCTGAGAGAAGAATAGTTTTGATGCAGAGGGAACACGAGGAGAAGTTGCACCTCATGTTCAGACACTTTGCGGAGGAGACAAGTAGCTCTGGTCACGAGAGATTAGACAAGGATTCCGAACTCGCCAAATATAAACGGGAAAACAAAACGTTAAAGAAACGATTGGCAGATGTTGAGGCTCTACTGAAGGGTCCGACACCACCGCGTACAGCTAGTCCGGCGAAAATATCTCAGCAAGGAAAACAAGTTCCTCCGAGCAGTCGTCCGACAACCAAAGTAACCAGACAGCGGAATAAACTCATAATACAGAAAACCACTGACTGCGATAAAAAGAAGAAATGAATTTACTTCTTTATGTTTCTCTTTAATTAGCATTTATTTTTCTGTACATATGTTACTGGTAAAGTGTGAAGTCCAGGCAATATGTACACTTTATACATTATAAATCATAATGATTTTAAATTATTAATTCATACTCTTCCTAGATTAATTTTAGCCCGGGTAGCGTATACATTGTCATAATTTATGCATTACTGGTAACGTATGTATTTTTATTTTTGTACAGTATTTAGATATTATTTTACTGATAGTAATTTAACAAAATACACAGCTACTGTGTACTATCATGAAATTTTCTTATGCAGGAAATAAGCATTTTTATGTTTTTCAAAAATGGAACCTCGTAGTAACGATTTAGTCTAATTAAGATTCATTCTCGTACAGATTACTGATCAGTATTCGTTTGATAATCTTAGAAGAAGCTCGATGTACGATTCGTAGTATACTAATGAAACTTAAGGATATTGAATCTCAATCAAAATAGCCTTTGCATGTTTCCCTGGACCTCGAAAATGTTATTTAAATAGTTCTTCAAATAAGTATTGCATTTAAACAATTGCAAGTGTATTTACGTTTCAAACGACGAAAAATCCAAATCGTTAACAATCAATAAAACTTAGCTCTAAGTATTTAAATGAAACATCACAAGTTCATGACATTTTAGTAGTACCATTTTAAGATGTATCACATTTGGTAGGTGAAAAACGAGCACGATGTCGAATAATTTGTATAACATCCCATTCATTGACTTCCAGCAAATAATTTATTGCAATTTTGTAAATAAATCGATAATATGTTAAACATGGCGTTAATGGCTGACCCTTTGGACCCTCGTAGGAGAGTATAATTATTTGATGATCTTCGACACGCTTCACGCTGTTTTATATTCATGAGACTATAAATTCTTGGATGTCTCTATTAAGGTGGCCTTTGACACGTCTATTAAACCAGTGAATCATTTGATCAGTTACTGCTTCATAATTAGCTAATTAAATGTAATATATTGGGCGATACATGAAATTTTTATAGATCCACTATTTCTTCTTGATCCTTAATATTAATAGTGTTTACACTTTATTTATTGTATGAACATTTTTTAATTTTTAGAACAAGGTACACTCGGTCATTAAAAGAGCCAAGTAATTGCGTTCAAAGCGTTAAAAATATTTAATTTCATGTACCTTGATTACTTTCATTCGGGTTCGCATTCTTCCTGTCGCAGATTCGGCTACTCGGTAAATTGTTAAGTTGTTTACAGTCCACAGTGACAACTCATTTAATCATACCGTGTTTTTCTTCTTCAACGGTTAATTGAATTCTAAGAGATATCTGGCATAACCGGAAATACCTGAAAACATACATCAAAGGCGTGAAATATGAAAAGTTTAGGGTCCTGAGAAAGTACCATCGAATTCATACCGTGTCGGTCTAGTTGACTGTAACATTCCACGAAATCGGCCGAGCAAAGTTATGTATAATAGAAGAAATCGAATACAATGTTATTTCACATTCATGATTCGGGAACTCGAGTATTTTGCGGTCCTGGTTTATTGTTTTATGCAGTGGCGAGCACAGAATCCCTGAAGAAAGTGGTACAAGGGAATTTATAATATTTAAAGAAGGTATCTTTTTGCATTTTTTAAAAATTTATATCCAAAACGTAAAAAATAAAAGCAAAGACGATTGAAATATATTTTGTATAGATGTAGTATCGTAGTTTGGGACTTAGGGTAGTTGATATTCCTAAAGGTAGAAAGAGGGCCATAAAAGAGAAAGGCAGTGACGAAAACCAGACCCAAGGGTCGTTAAGGGTTTCTTCCGGACAAGGGCTTAGACCTTGGCGAGAGTGCAGGGTGGGGTAAGGAAACACGTGAAGGAGGGTGCCTTTTCGGAATTAGGTAGACTTGAGTTGACTTTCGGACAGTGAAGAACCTTGATTCTGTGAGCTACCTTGGTGTAAATTCTGTATCTTGTACACATTCTATTTAATACCATTTTTTGATAGATATAGAAAAGAAGCAAAATTTTATAGAAATAGTTCATTCTGTGGTGTAACCCCAATTTGTTTATGGAAATATTTAATTAAAAAACTAGTGGACGTGGTTTCCGTAGTGTAGTGGTTATCACGTGTGCTTCACACGCACAAGGTCCCCGGTTCGATCCCGGGCGGAAACAGTTGATTGTTTTTTGCTTTTTTAATTAAACAATTATTAGCACATCAATCCATACATTTTTTTAATTTTTATCCTTACGACGTTTCAAACTATTCTGTTTAAGTCACATTTCATTTCATTTCATTTTGAAAGTCATTTTCCACTTCATTTTAATTTCCTATAATTAAAATAACTATAACAAAACATGTTTATTTTTCATTATATGAAATATGGATATTTTGGTGAAAACATTTGAACATATCATTTGCCATAGTGAAAATGGACATTGGATCTTTAATTGCGAAGTTTACAAATTTTAAGTTTTCAATTTATTATTTGATGTCATTATCTCCATTTCTTTTTTTTCTTGTATTAAGTATTCAATTAGTTAGCGTGTTAGTATATTATGTCTTATAGTAATCCAGTGAGAACGGTGTGATAAATTTTATGAGAAGTGGTCACCAACTGTCAGGATGGCCGAGCGGTCTAAGGCGCCAGACTCAAGGTTCTTACCTTCTCACTGAAAGCTGAGTAATGGGCGTTCTGGTCCTCTCTGAGGGCGTGGGTTCGAATCCCACTTCTGACAAATTCTTTTGCAATTTTTAACAAATTTTGTTTATTAATTAAACATCCAAAACGTTATTTTAAAGAATATACAATTCAAATCCTAGGTAAAGCAAGTATTCCGTGTTCGAATCCCATGCTAGAGTCAACTGATTTTTATTTCTTACAATTAAGAAAGTAATCAATTAATTATCTAAAGGAGTATTATTAAGAATTATTAATAAATAAAATTGAATTTTACATATATATTTATTGAAATATTATGAACATTGTATAATTTATTTTATATTGTTTTGTAATGCAACACTGTTATATATTTTATGTCGTAGATTAAATAAATTAACGTACAGCGACGTTTTTAATATTATAAACAATATATTTTAATAATAAATAAACTGTGTAATACCTGATGTAGCGAGTATAATAAAAGAAGATAGTCGAAATTCCGGTATGGTCTAGTGGCTAGGATACCTGGCTCTCACCCAGGAGGCTCGGGTTCGATTCCCGGTACCGGAAATTGTTTTTTCCACTTTACAATCATTTTTTAAAAAAAGTAACAATTCGTTCAGTTTAGCAACTTGATTTGAATAAATTTTGCCAAGGAATGCATAAAAGAAAAGAATCATTCAAATCCCAGCAAGTATTGTAGTTTCACGAATACGATTACTACATCCCGTCAAGATACAGAAAATGATAGTTGATAACGTTAGAAACGAGCATTCATTTTCTACTGCTACCGTCACAGTTGTGTTTCAGTTGCATCACTCGATACAATTGGCTGGCAAACACGTTTTCTTTACACTGTCCCTATTGTCCGCGTAAATGCGAGGCGAAACATGCTTTTGCTTGTCTATCGGCATGCAATTACTGCCACTTGTATCGACATTCGCGGAAGTGACTTCGTCTACCCAGCACGTGTGCCTGACCGAATCTATAATTTCGGGAAACAACCGTGCAATTGCATCCGTTTATCCGTAATTTTCTCAACGAGAACCGTGTCGAATTGAACGAAAATAACCGACGATAACGTGACAGGGTTAAAGTACACGGTATGCAACGAACTTCGTACGACACAAGCAACTTCGTGACTTCACCTGAGAAAGTTTTACCTATTCGTTCGTGCGAAGGGACATGACTGAACCGCCGTTACACGAATGGGTCGTACCCTTTCGAGAATTGTTGAACGTTCAGAAGAATTATTTAAAGTGAGAACAGTGTGATCCCTGTTACGTTCCTCGTATAATTTTCTCTTCCCTTGTCCAGATGCAGTGGTATCTGGATAATAGACCCAAAACGCTCCTCATTTCTACAAAGTGCATACCTTCTGTACAAAGGATGGATGCTGAGCGCGATGTACATCTTCGCGATTACTCTGTTCGCGGATATTTACGACAACGTAGATAATTTATCAATTACCACCGACGATGGATGCATCTTCGCCGGGATGCTCGTGGTGATTTTCAAAGCGATGAATTATCAAATTCGACGGAACAAGATAGCACGATTCGTCAGTGAGACGTTGAAGTGCGTTGATGATCTCTCCAAGTTCTCCAGTAAATAGAAACGCGGTATTTTCTTTTTCCTCCCGTTCGATGCAATCCGTCATGCAACATTGCATGTCACGATATCCCGTACCGAGGTGTATGATAATCAGGTATCGCGACACGATGTGACGTGGCACGACGTTATTTTCCAGATGCTAAGTATGCGAAATGCATCGTCGAAAAATACCAAGTACGCAACAGGGTACTCTTCTACGGGTTCACCGTGCTGGGATGCGTTTTGGGGGTCGCTCTGTTATTTTGCTCCCCGATGGAGAACGGTCTGCCGATCCGAGCAAAGTACCCTTTCGATACAACCAAACCGTTTTGGCACAGGATAGGTCTTTTCATCGAAACCTGCGCTGTTTGCGGTGGTCTAGTCGCAATTATCGCTATGGACAGTATTACAGTACTGACATCAAGTATCATCACCATGCTGCTTGATATTCTGAATTTTAATTTTGAGAATTGCAGCAATCGAGCTTCGAACGATGTAAAGGGAAGATCATCGACTGCCAGATCAAATTTTTCAATAATTCTAACAGATTTTTCTTTTGCAGGAAGACGAAATTCGCACGGAGCTCGGCTGCAAGGTCCAACCCCACGCAAGGAGAACAAATAACATTTTCTTATACCGATACAAAATCTGTCTTCGATTTCATCAACGACTGGTGTTCCTCAGCAAGGAGTACAATCACATATACAGCTCGAGCATGTTCGTTCAGATGCTCTCGAGTACTTCAATCATTTGCCTGACTGGTTTCCAGGCTGTCGTGGTAAGAGATAACGATCCAGTGTGCGGATCTTACCCGTGATTGATTCGAATCGTTCGTAACAGGTCGGAGGTCAGAGCTCGGATATTCTGAAGTTTGGTGTATACCTAAGCGCGGCCGTATCTCAGCTTTTGTATATCTGTTGGATCGGAAACGAGCTGAGCTATTCGGTGAGGGTTAATTAGAGGTGTTGATTGATTATATTTCATCGCTTGATAATGAATTGATGAAAGATTTTTCTGTAAACTACGAAATCCTGGAACATAAATCATTGTTCAGAGCTCGGTGCTGGACAGGGGTCAGTGGCTCTCGGATTGGCATCACGAACATTTGCCCGACGTCGTACGACTGTTCACATTGTCCACGATGTTCACCAGACAGTCGATTACTTTAAAAGCTGGCGTATTTTACGTGTTATCTCTGGAAACGTTTATCGCGGTATGCACCTGTCAACGATTCGCTGACAACATTCTTCCGATCATTTTTTTCATTCTTCATGCTTCTTACACAGATTTCTGTACAGATTGTAAGGAGATCTTATTCGGTGTACACTTTACTGAACAACATGCAGTCGACGAATATTTGATTGGGATTCTATTGCTGTTGAAGATGTTTACGTAAATGAAAATATCCTGTGATCTTCGGAGATAAGGTATAGTTTAAATATAAAAATTATTTATCTTAATGAAAATGTTCATGGTTATTTTATAACTCGGGAATTTAACGACTCCTCTAAGGACTACCACAGTAGATTAACTCATGATTAATAAGACACTTGATAATGAAAAATATCGAGGCTGATGATTAATTTTTATTGCAAGCAGATTCAAGAAATTGGTGTTTCTTAGTGTGTGTTTTATTAGTCATGTCTGCCTCTACTGCTTAAATTCCTCGAGTGAATATCGGCCTAATATTTCGGGCATGATCTCGTCAGAGGTCTCCGGCAAGAATAGAAATCCTATTTTTGGAAAGCTCATAATCGTTAAGACGTCTATAGCAACCTGTTCCTTCGTCACGCTCGCGATGATTCCCACCTCCGTTGGTAGCTTCGGGCCAGCAACCTTGCAAATTATGGTCGACGCAACTCTCGCCTCGCGCGCCAGAGATTTACCGATTCGTTCTGTTTGTGCCCGCTAATACGCGTCCAATAATAATCGAGAACAGCTGCAATTTTCACTTTGTTAAACGGACAACGCGAGGAACGGGAAACGTAACCGTTCGCCTCGTACCGATGGATTTTCATTGATAAAAATCGGATAAGGAATGTTCAAACATTCGGCAGGGGAAGTTATTATTCGTTCTGCATTTCGGTCAAGGTTCGTTCCTCCACCGATTTCGGCTAATTAACAGAAATTTCATTTGGTTGCGTGCAAATTAGCCGATCGTCGCGTTGCTAATTTACGATTAGATGTAAATGCAGCCGGGCGTCGATTAAGCACCGTGAAGATTACAACGGCGCTTCGTCATTAAATCGAGAATGAAACGAAATCCAAGGGAAGGCAATTAAAAAGCAAAAACGGGCCTTTTACCGCCCGAAGGCTGTCATTCTGTATTCCCTGAAATACGAGAACGCTAGTTGTCTGGGTTACCCTGGAACGTGCTACCTTTAATCTGACCTTTCATCTGACCGATTATTATCACTTTGATTTATGATCTTCCACCTGTTTCTTGCAAGGTGTTCTTCAACATCCAAATTGTTTCCCTAAGATTTGTTCGCTAATAGAAACATCCTTCTTTCCAGTAGCTAATACAAGGACATTGATAGCATCGAATTTATAAATCTTGATAAATCCCTTAGAAATTTCAGATTACCATCGGGGAAAGTTCTCAGTGAATTTAGGCAAAGTGTTAATAAATATCTAAGTATCTTATGATCTCATCGTTAAGATAAAGATGTTGGGTGCTTTTAAGTTACAAATTAAAAGCAACTTTGATGAAGAAAATGTTAAACTAATTAATAATGAAGAAGATAATAATGCTATTCAAATTTTTTTAAATTAATGGGTATAATAAAAGTAATATTTTATCAATAAATTAAGGAATAATTACTATTGGTAATGACCAAGGGTTATCTTCTCATTTGAGGATGATTAAGTTATCAATTTATTCTGAGATGTAGAAGTATTGGTATTAGTTTTTCAAAAGAGAAAAATTATAATTTCTAAAATTATATATACATTAAGTTCCAGTTAAAATTAGGTCCTTTATAATAATGTGACGTTCCGTAAATCGTTCCGCGATTTACGTCAAAATGATTACCGGTGATGAAATGCCATTTATCGAGGAATAATTAAGCAAACGATGGCACTAACTCGAATCAGCGAGGCATAATTGTCTGGCTTGTTGGTAACTCGCCGAAGCAGGGAAAAGGAAGGAGCATGGTCGTTGTTCTGGTCGCCTCAGCGACGGCACTTGCTTCCTAGACAGATGGTCGCTTTACCACATGTTACCTAACTGTAGGCCTTCTTTAAGTACCATTTCTGTCAGTGGTATCGTCTCTGTGCTGACTTTGCCTTTGTTGCGCTTGAAATTTCTTGCCGCTTCCTTTTCCACGAGAAGGAAACGTGCTAATCATCCGCGTGCGAGCTACTCGCTAGAACGCTTTTTGCAAGCATGCTTCTTGCCTTTTCTGAAAACGGTGTCACGAGTAGAACGGTCTAAAGCTACCAAAATGACGTATAAGTTTTGATACGATAATACTAATTACAGTTTCATATTTTTTTTTATTTATCAAGATTTCTGGCCTACTTGGAGCGTGAAGCTTCATCCCGTTTCCCTTTTACCTCGTTAAGGATCGAAGCTCTATTATTAAACGACTGATCAGGATTTCTGTGACTTTTTATCTCAAAAATTAGATTATCAATTTTGACCATTCTCTCTCCAAATTCTCTCGTTATATTGCCGCGGCGAGGGTAAATATTTTTCAAGCTTTTCTAATTAACTAATCATTTGCAATTTCTACTATTATTATTACACTGGAAGTTGCACACTCTCCAAAATCACAGATAATATTATTATTACAGTAGATTCTCATTATATTGCCGCGATGAAAATATTACAGAAAATTCTTACAAAATATAAAAACAGTTATTTTCAAGAAGCTTATTACCGATTAATAATCGAGAACATTATTATTTTCTAATGAAATTGATGGTACAAAACGGGTCAATCGGCATTTAAATCTTTCGCGTTACGACGATGATCGAAGGAATATCCACAGGTTTATCGTATTTCGTACGGGTTATTGTGGAAATTCATTTTCTTTTATTACGCATTCTACTCGACTAGCTCGTTGAAATCGCTAGCATCTGATGATAAGGAACCTCTCGTGGAACGCGCGTAACAAGTTCCTCTTTATTGTCGAATAAATTCCATCCCCGTGTCGAGGACAAATACGTCGGGGAAAAGAAATGATTCTCGAAATACTTCGGTTACACGCGCGAACGATACGCTAAAACACGAGCGAGGAATCTCAGAGATCCTGTCAGGATCAACGGTCCCGCGTGTGGTCCTTCTGGCAAGATCTCTTTCCACTTATCGCTTCTTTCGTTGGAGGCATAAATTCGCCGGTTGAAAATTTCGTACAGTGCCGGGTTCTTTCTCAATCTTGTCTGACCCATGGGTTAAACGCATCCTTCTTCGTTTCGTCGGAAACGCAAGGTAGAGCTTGCAGGAAGCCAAACATCTTCAGAAACTGGAGTAGATTCGTTATCAGAAATCCTCCTCTGTACGAATTTTCTTCCTCGTTTATCAAAGTACCTCTTGGCGCTGAATTATACGTCTCGCATGGAACAGGTGTTTGAAAATTATTGTTCAATTACGGAATTACACTAACACTTTCCAGGATTATCATTTTTATTGAAATTTTATGATTCCTTCTCGAGCAGAGGGGGACCAGACAGTCTTCCATGACAGGGTAAAAATTTAATTGGGACGCGAGATAGACAAGCGAGCAAAGGGGGATTAATTGGACCGGGTGTAATGAATTTTTTAGAGCACCGACCGCCGCGCGGTCTCATCTTCGAAGTTTAATCGCGAAAATTAATAAGCTCGGCACAGTGGGTGTTCCGCGGGGACGGTGAACGAAATGTGTCACGATGCCGATTAATTGAACAACGATCGCAGAGGTATGAATTACTGCTTGATAAATCGTGAAAACAGGGCGCACCGGGCCAGGGGCGACTTTGAATCGCAGGTAGAAAATGTGTCAGTGAACTGGTTCAAAATAAAAATACCATTATTTATGAATATTTCGATTAAACAGCCTCGCCCTAAAAATACATAGAAATTCGCTCGAAATCGCGTCGATTAAAATTCCGAAGTTACTCAAGGAACGCGTTGTAACTTGTGTTTCTGTTCGACGGATCGTAATGAATATTTCAGGGCTACTCTCATCAAGCAGGGTCGCGATTATCGTCGCTAGTGTTCGATGAAAAGAGAAAATATACCAGCGATTACCCTTTAATTACCTTCCGGGTGGTCAGGCCGATATTCGCATGGGTATCCGCGTGTTCGATTAAACGAATAAAAACGGCATCTTTGATTCTGAGGCTGATGATGGCCTCCCGATTTGACTGTGTAATCTGCCGATCGGTTCAACCACGACACTATGGCCCCGAAAGTTGAGCCGCTCGTGTAAAAAGCTCTGGATAATCGCGATGGTACGCGAGAAAACAAGCGTGGAATTAAAATTGTTCGCACCGAGACTTTGATCAGTGATATTTATAATATTAGGGAAAATGAAAAATTCGCGCTTTCCCCAATTAATTTCTCCAGTAAAATTACATCCTCTTACCTTTGACACCGAGCGTTTCCTCTAAATTAAACCGTGAATCAGACGTAATTAAATGGAAAGCTTATTGCACCGATCGGTAATGAAATTACAGTATAAAGATCGTTAAATCAGAGAGTTTGCTGGGGATCGTTACATTAGCCGAAAAAGATGATGTTATCGGTTTTCCTTGAGCCGAGCACGTTTTACAAATTTTTATAACGATCCGAATCTGTGAATAAATTAATCAATCGTTGCCGGATTCGGTCCACCGGACCACGGACCGTCTGCTCGAAATGATGAAAGAACACATTCCGGGTTATGTTCCGAACGTTTCTCACTTCTCCTGGAAACGATATTCACCGGCGACACTTAAACGCACTCTATCTTATCCGTCGTATAAATAATCTTCGCTTAAATATCGTGGAACGTTGTAAATTTTGATAGCTGGAACATTCTTGGCGGCGGTCAGCCATTGGTAACCAGCCGACGGCTATGTAACCAGCCATTAAAAATTTATCATCGACCCGATGCTTTATTGGATTCTTCATTGGCCAGGTGAAATTATAGTAGTTACGCACGCACATCAAGTGTTTCTTCTTCATTTTTTTTTTCTTTCGTCTTCTTCTTCTTCTTTTTCGAATGCGGCCTTCGGGGATCGCGCGGACAGCTACTTGTTGAAACGTTTCGTCCAAATCGCCGCATAAAATACCAATTAACAAGCTACCTTTATCTTATCTACAGTAACTCCTCGTGTACGTCTCGCTTATTCCGTCGTTCTTCTTTTTCGCTACGATATCGAACGCAACGCGTGACGATCGGTAATTTGTTGATTTTACGCGTCGATCCGACTTTTAAAATCGATCGTACTTAATTAGTAGACAATTTTCTCTTCTGGAGGTTGAAGAGAGACTCGTGCCAAATAATCTGGAGGACCTAGATTTCTTGTTATTAGAATGATTTGTCAGAAAATGTAATGAAAATTATATTTCTCCTCCCTCCACGTGTCGTTTTAACTACTAACTAATTTTGGTGCCCTCCTACATTCTTAATTCAAAATATTAAAACAATAATAAACCATAAAACAAAATTTTATTTATCGAAAATTCGAAATTAAAAACTTCCAGTAAGAAGGAGAATAATATTTATTTCCGTATTTTATTTATGGCTCCATAATTTTCTCCTACTTTTTCTGCCCCCCTTCCTTTGGTGCCCTAAGCACGTGCTTACTTTGCTTATAGGGTTAATCCAGCAGCACCGCTTAGATATAAGGAATCGCGTATCCAGCGCGCGAAACGTTAACCGTCGATCGGCAACGAGTTCGTGGAACGATCGGAATGTAAAGCGACGTTCCGCGTAGTTTGTTCACGGTTACGATTCCGATTATGATAGCCTTTGATAGTCTGCGAACTAGAAACTGGGCCTAGCTGTCTGCTCGAGTAGCTACGTGTTCGTCCGTGAACGACGTTGTTGATCGAGAAAATCGTTACGATTTTTCAGCTTTTTTCTTTCTTTTTATTGGTAATACGGATCGGTAAACGCGCCGCGTCTCTTCTTGAGTAATCGAACCAGAACGTGATTGCACGGTGCGGATCGAAAGCATCGTTGATTCGACGCCGACGGTTGACGATTCGAATCCTGACGACCACCAAGGGTTCGAATCGAGATACAGTTAGAAATGGCACGCTTCTTTCGAAACACGGACAAATCGCGAGGCGTCAGGGTTGCCGATCGACGGGACGAATCGTAAAATCCTGTGAGCGCCTTTTCGAGAAAGAAGCTAGAGAAAAATTCACCACCGAGAAAGGACGATGTCCATCGGTCGTAATCGTTAAAAGACAATACTGCAACGTACCAACACGACTATCGCTTCGGAAACGGACGGAGGACCGAAGAGGAAGCGGACGATGAATAGGCCGGCGAGGACGATAAAGAAAAGAACATGGCTATGGAGTTATTCCGATACAAGCTGATGGGGAAACTCAAAGGGGGAAGAAAGTGAGAGGAAGAGAGACCGTTCGCTACTGGTATGATAAACAGATGGTACGTCTTCAAATCGCATTCGCGAATTCAATTATAGAACAAGGGTAGCACTTTTCATTTTGCAAAGAAATTAATTTTTACTTTTATTCTTACATTGACGTGGGACCCCGAAAATGTAGATTTTTATCATTCTAAAATTCCAAGATTTAAATTTGAAAAATTTCCAAAATTTTGAAATTCTTACACTTGACCAAAGCAATTAGAAAAATTTTTAGAAATCCTTCGAGATACGTTTATATATCACCGAAAGGTACAATATATATAAATTTTAACAAAATTCGCCATGGCGCTCCGAAACTTGCCCGGTTTCTCATGGAATGATCCATATACATTGTTTCGATTCGAACAATAATGTTTCCCGTTTGAAAGATTGTCGAGGCCATCACTGGTTGGCGCCATCTAGCAAAGACGAGCGACCGAAAGAGAAAGAAGTTCTCGGAGGGATCGGGACGCAGGATCCGAAGAGGGACGAGGAATCAGCAGGGAAAGACCGAGCCGGAGATGGTCGTAGCTCCGCTTGCGCTCTCAGGCACAAACTACTCGACCACCAACCAGCACGGATCCGAAACCCTACCTTGCTTCTTACCTTCTTCTCTGCCCTGGTGGAAGTTCGCCCTAGAAGCAACCCTTCCTCTTTGCCAGTCGATCTGGCCCGACGTAAAACGACACTTGGCATGCAACACCGTTAGTAGACATTATCCTCGACGAGCCTCTTGAAAATAACACTCGTTGTTATTGTTGCTTAATCTCCTACGACCTCTCTTAGCTTCATAGGCGATCATGAGCGTCGATCAGCAGAGTCTAACGCTGATGACTAGCGAAGAAGGAGCCTACTTGAAGAGATCATGACAGCAAGTGATTCGGCTCGTTTCCGATTCGTGGAATTTTGATAAAATTCCTCTGTGAAGAGGAACCTTTGCTTCTGGATGAGGAAATTGGCAAGGATTCAATGAAACTGAGTCATTGAGGGATCGTCTCTGTGATCCATTGGTAGATCTTGATGGTTCTTGTGGGAAGGACAAAGACAGTTTGAGGAAAAGTGAAAATTGTGATTATGAAAACTGGGGATTGTGAAATGAAGCTTCCTTGGATGGTGTGAAACTGACTTGGACATCCACGTGCCGAGGGAGTGATCGATCATCGTCGATCCAGGGATCAATATTCATCGCATGGCTCGTCGGATCCAGTCGAAATTTAGCAGGTGAGTCGGTCTTCTAATTTGTAATTAATCGATTTAGAATAATTGCGAATAGTAGATTTAGCCTACCTTCGAATTTAACAGGACGACTGACACCTCATGTTTTATAATTAATAGAAAAGAGAAAATTTTGACTAACCGGTAGTTTAAAATATAAAATTAATCAGTCGTCTCAATGACATCTCTAATCAACCACCTGCCATCATTTTTTCTCACGTTTAATTGAATGAAGTCTATTAAATTGTCAAGTAGCAACGAGTGAACCGACTTCATTAAAATTTTAACAACATATCAGTGTCCCCGTATAATAGCATCGATGCTATCAAAAGTTGAATCCTTGTTTAATTAGCATATAGCTATTAATCATCGGTCAAAAATCCGTCGGTTCGGAGATCCTTTTCTTCAACACCCGAAAGAAGAATGAGACTGTTAATTTTGACTGGACCAATCATTGCCGTTTGTCGAAATTGCTGAGAGAAAAAAGAGGTAGTGATTGATAGAACTTTAACAACTGGTTCGTTGCTACTAAACATTACTACTTTCTTTTTTTTTTGAGAAGTATCATCAGTTCATTTGTAATCTTTGAAACTTGCGAGGTTTCTCTTTACAAAATTATCAAACAGTTATATATCCATTGTAATACAGTTATTTGGGTTTGCATGGATACATCATTTTCGTGTAACTATAGGCTTCTTGATGATTATCTTGTGATCACCAGCTCGTTAAGTTTAGATTAGGTCATTTATTCAAACATTGATATAATCAACACCTTGTAAAAGAAGAAATTATTCAACTCCTCCAATCCTTCTGATACCCTCATTTATAATTCCAAATAATTATTATTATCGCAGTCGACCCACCATTCAATTACACAAATCATTCGGTATCTCTGTTACGTTTGTTCCATCGACTCGCCGTTTAATTACACGACCTACCAGTCGCATAACTCGTACTCAAGACTAATAGAACTGTCCAGCAGCGTCGAGGAACTTTTCTAATCCCTGATCAATTCAATAAATAATTCCGGGTGTCGAATTAATTAGAAATTGCCAGAGATGATTACTGAAATGATTTCTCGTTCGACCTTGTAGAATCTCCTGTAACGATCGAAATTCGATACGTTTGCCCCGAGGGTTAATTATCCGTGCGTCCTCGAACCGATAAGGGTCGCGTTTGCCCGAGAATCGGAGGAAAGGAGCTGAAGAGATAGGATCGCCTTGGCCGTGTACAGAAACGACCTTGCAAGGCCACGAAGAAGCCGCCTCGACACACACACCCACTTTATACTCGTAAAATAAGAGCAGACGTGGTGAACGTGCTAGAAGCCGGCGGCGAATCTCACCTAGGGAAACATGCTTCTACTTCGTCTGCTAGACGGGTTTTCTGTTACGTTCATTCAAGCTGCCACGCCTCTCTGCTCCACTTTCCAGCATCTTACACTTTCTTACCTGCCTCCTTTCGTCCCGTCTGGGAAATTCAAACAAAATCCTCCTGAGCTAAAAAATTTCAATTCGATTCCAATTAATGAAATTAGAATATTATTTAGAAGAAGAATTGAAAATCTGCCATTTCTCGATAATTTCAGCGTGGAATAAAGCATCCGCAAAGTCCTAGAAATCAATGAATTATCAGAAGTACTCAACACTGAAAGAACCTCGAGTGTTTAACGAGCAGGTTACGAAAGTCGATTACGATGCACGTCGATCACCGTCAATTAATCAATCGATTAACGAACAGTCGAGCCCCAATCAAACACCATTTACGTCGCTCCAACAGGGTAATTTTAATTATCCCCCGTGAACAGATGGTCGAGTTGTATAAAACGCGTCCGACGCGACGGTACAACAGAGGCTTCGAAAGCTCGTTAGCTTTGCTACACAAAACGCTTTTATTACTTTTCATCTATTTTCACGTGACAGCGTTCGATCACTTCTATCGCACTTATGTTGTCTGAACATCCCGAGATCGTGATTGAGTATCACGCGGAAGCGTTGAGATCCTCAAGAAACTGACGCTTCTGATCGGCTGATAAGGGAATTGAAAGTTCCATTTCTGGTTTTTGATTTTTATTACGAAAATGTGGTCTCTGATTCTTAAGGCTATCCTGAAGATAAGTTATTCGTCGAAGCGTATAAAGTTGCGACAGAGGTTGATACCTTATCAACCCAGTACGGTATTGCAACCTGGTTTTAAGATTTAAAATCAATGCTAATTTACAATTTATCGTCTTGAAATGGATCCGGATGTAAGAGATCCCGTTGAACCTTGGCTACTGGTTGTCTCCTTTCCTTTCAAAGGATTCTATAGTTAAATTCTATTATATGTAATTTATCCTGGAATAGCCGTATCATCAATCGTAACCACTTCTACTGTCACGTTCAGAAATGTTTCGAATAGATTTTTATCCTGTCGGGTTCGTAAATATACTTCGTCTGGCTGCTGTCTTCGTTTCCAAGATATCCGCCTGTTTGGTACGTCGATTTACGATATGACCGTGTATTACAGCGACAAAAGTGCCGTTTCAATAGATATCTTAATTCTCCTTTCCAAATTTCCTTCTATCGCCTCGCCATGGTTCGTTTATTAAATAGATTCCTGCTAAATGAGTTGTCAGATTTAACGGTAAAACGTCTCGTTTCTATGTTTGCGTCTGGTTTGATCATATTTTTTTACCTTTTAACAAGAAGGGAGAACATTGGAGGAGCCGTGTTTCTTTCGTTGCTGGATTATTTATTCGTCGATCGTTGTGGATCTTTACGCTTACTCGGGCTTCTTGAATTATTAGTCACGCGGATGTTCGACGTGGTGCGTGATTTACGATGAACAGAGAAAAATCTGGCAGACTCGTCGCGATCTACGAACACAGCTTTCGTCATGCCTCTCCGTCCGCAGCTCGTGCGTAATTCATTTAGTTACACCTTGTTACGCGCCAACGAGACGCGATAATATCTGCTTAATTACGCCCCATTGTGATGATACTGTACTTAATCGCTCGGAGCACAGGAAATACCTCGGGTAACTTCTGTTTCTTTTGTAAGATTTAAGTGGAAGCTTCTGGATGCGCTACTTGCACTTGGTATTTTCGATTTTCATTCATTTTCGGTTGAAAATTGTAAAGTTGAAAAGGGTTGAAAATTTTGCGCGTTGAAAAATTGAAAAATGAAAGTTTTCAGTGTTGAAAAACAGGGAAATTAAAAACTTGAAAGGTTATAAACCTAACAAGTTAAAAAATTGAAAGGTTAAACGTGTAAATACGTTCATTGCCTTGACAAGGGTTAAAATATCTATAATCAACTTCAAGTGATTACTAGATCAGGTAGTAGTTAACGTAATTGAAGTTTCTGTGCGGAAAGGAAAAGGAAAATACAGACAGATTACCGTACTTACACTTAATAGAGGAAGAAGCTTGACGTTCAACGCGTAACTCTGTTGTTATGTAAATCAAACACTACGTTATATAAGCCAGTAAATTTTCTTTTCACCGGTTAAATCAGAACAGCTTGTTCGCTCCGATCGGTACAGGTGTTCGTTAGTTCCAGATCAAATTCCAGGGGAAAAGTAAAATCGCGCATCAAAGCGAACAAGGAAACGCTTTAAGAGAAAATTTAGCAATCAATGAAGTTATGTTTTACATCGAGATCCGAACGATGACGACGATAGCGAATATACTTTCACTCAACTGGAGAGTGTTATAATATGCTCGTTACGAGGATAGCATAATTACTAGTACGTTCTAATTATAACGCGTTCGATGGCTTTTTACCCTAGTTTAACATCTTTCGAAAGTAAAAGCTCGTTAAAGATCTTGTTCCAAGTCCATCCTCATCTCTTTCAGTTACGAACTGAATCGAACTCTCTCTGGTCTATTAATTTTTATTCGTAAAAAAAAGAGATATTAATATTGGATCTCCAGTTATGTCTTCATAGACAAAGATTAAAATCTCTTAGAATTCTCTTTTCCTTATTATTCGATCACACGTTACAGATTTTCATTCGATCGAGGATGAACAGGAACAGGTGTCTCATTAAATTCACCAATTCAATTGTGACAGGCCGCTGAAGAGATACCGCTAGCAGCGAAAATGTCTCACAATTTTCTCTAATCTTTTATCAACGGTGAGAAAAAGGATTCCGCTAGGAAGGTTCAGTGGACCGATTACCGTGCTTGCGAACCTTGACGATTCGTTGGTAGGCTATATCTTTCATAGAACAAAGTCTCCATTTGAATTTGCTGAAATTTTCAGCAGACATTCTTGCCCCAGAGTGCCATATGCAAATAACGATAGATAGCAGGTGTCCGGCTAATGAAAAGACGTCAATAATGCATGAGGCATTTTATTAGCCTGCCTATCAGCAGCTCGTATTATGAATGAACCTCGAATCGCTAAAAATAGACGTGGCTCGTTGCCTGAAGGCTGTATGCCACTCATTTGCGTATCTCGGATGACCCAATCGTGATTGACATATCAAGAAAATTGCATATATAAAAATAAAAAAAAAAATTGTATAAATTACGATAGAAAGTGAAGAATGAAAGAATTGGTTCTATTTGTCGCTGATTCTATTCAATATACAATCGTAACACGTACAACAAGTTTCTCGAACCATTATAGCAAGGTTATTCCAACTGGAATAACAGGTTGCAGGTGTAAACCTTTCGCGTGACACCCTTAACCTGCAGGGCAAAAAGTTTCAACTCAATACAGCTTACAAACTCGTGACGTACAGGCTTATCTGACTGTTTAATCCCCGTTTACCTGCTGCATGTTAATGTAATATCTTAATTGATACCGTTATCTCCTCGAACGTGTCGCTGGGGATATTCCGGTTGCATTTTAATGAACGTGCCCTGGTCATTGTTAATTTTATTCCAAACAACTGGAGGATATTTTTCGTCTGGTTTTAATTAATACTTTGTTACGCGACGCGTGAATTTTCGCAAACAATTTTTAGACATTTTAGGGGTCTTTTTATGTATTTCAGAGGTCAGGATCTTAAATTAAGTTTACCGGAAATAAAAATGTTTCCGACATGATTTTTAATTATATCAAGTATCTGTTATATTTTAAAGCGAATATTCAAGAAGAATGAAAAGGCTTCGATACCCAGCTGTCTGCTCGAAGGGTGTATAATATATTCAACGAGGTACGCGCGAACGATCTTCTTCCGCGCGATCATCGCCGCGATACGGTTCGCCCGTTGTTTTCTCGTTACATGCTCGCCAACGCGCCTTTTTCTGTTGCACGTTGTTTCCAGTTGCTTGTGGAAGAATTTTTGAGTACGATCCTTTGAGAAACCTTTCGTTTTCTAATGAACGTTAGGGTTCCTCTGAAAGAAATTAAATTTTTCTTATTATTTTTCCAACGAAATTTATCATATGCATTCTTGTCTATCCCTTTCCTGAACTCTAAAAAAATGTACGCAGGAATTCGCGGCATCCGGTTCGCCTGCATTTCCTGCTGAAAACATTCCTTCCGTTCGCGCGTCGGATGATCCTGAAAAAAAGGACTCCCGAGCTCGTTACGCCGCGATGATCAATACGAACGCTTCTATCCGCTTGTTTCGCGTGTACGCATCAAGAATCGCTCTTCTACGAAGCAACCTATGTAATTGCCCTTCGGTATACAGTGCCTCTGTTAATTAGCGGCGGTCATTCTGAACGTACAATAAACAAAGAATTAAAAGTTCATTCAAAAAGCACGCCTACACGCGTCTTCGGAAAGTGAGAAAACTGACTGAGATATAAATATTAATTAATAAGCTGTAATTAAGAGTTTTGTGCCACGCTTTGATAACTTCCATAAGTACAACTTTTGCTGAAATTCATTTGTTACCGCATTTTTTCTTTTCTTCTGAAAGTGTATGTAATTTCTGATGATATGTGAGCAGAGTTGAATTTCAAATTCATTTTGTCTTCTATACATACTCCCATGTATTCATACATGTTGCGAACAATGTTCTAATAGCAACAGCAACAATAGGGTCGTCAAATAAATCAGAGGAACATAATTGAAAACGAAAAGCAACGAGTGTTAGAATTCTTCCTTCACGGAAGACCAATCGTGGAAAGAGATTTCCTTCGTAAGGAAATGCATATGCTCGGTCACGTACACGTAGAAATACGATTGATAATTAACGTAGTTCCTCGTAGGAGCGTACAACTCTCGAACCTCTCGATTGTTTCGGAGTATATTCAATTATCCCGTTGAAAAATGAGATTCTTCTCTTGTCTGGCTTTCCTTCGCGAAAACAGAATCACGTAAAGTCATGAAATATTAAAAGCACCATATACAGGAAGCGTATTTCCTCCATATCGTGCCGTGTACCTGTACTACACGTATTAAACTACTAATTACTTCGTATATGGAAAGCAAGTTCCCTGTTTATATTACCTTGAATTCGCAATTCGATGAACGATTACATAAATTTTTATTCTATTTTATAAATGGATCAGCCCTTTTTTATATACATAGATGAAATGTTGCAAGGTACTTTTTTAGAAAAAATGGCGACATGGAGGAAGCAGAATTTTTCAAAATTCTAATTTTGACGATATTAATATTAAAAGTGATTTAGAAATTAAATAACGTAATTTTTAATTATTAAATATTACAAAATTTGATGCAGAACTGAGAAGTATGAATAATAAATAAATATCTATTCAAATTTTTCCACAAGTTGCGAGGGGAAAAAGGGGGGACTGCAGACCTACATATATGGAACCCTCTCCTCTACATCGTCATTCTCCTCTGGGAAACCATTGGGGAAGGGCGGAAACCCGGTACCCTTTTTTCCCTAAGAAATCCTGCTTTGATTCCAAGTACATTATTTATAGTAAATTTAAATTTTGCAACTCGTAAAATAAAGCTTTCCTTAAGTCGAAGTGGAAAGAAACTAGAAGTCTACCGGAAGGTGCCTCTTCTCGTGCATAGATCGAATGAGCCTGCTTTTTGCTTACTGGAATGCGATGCACACGACTGTTGCACAAAGTATGGCGATGCACCTCGTTGGTGCATGTAGCATCTACCTCTAGGGAATTCTAATGGTGTCGGGTAATAAAAAAAAGTTGCTTTACGACTTACGTTCCCTTGATGGCTTATTGTATTTGGGGAACTCGTAACTTTTATTATCTCTTTAAATTTCTTCTTGGATAGAAAATATTCTTCAGAATTTTTGTTCTCATTTTTTCTTGCTTTCGCCCTGTTCCCATCAAAATTTTCGAACATCAGCATCGCGTGTAACAACCACGTGCAATTATCGTTTACCTGAATTTACTCCATTTGCATAAATAATTATCTATCTCTGAGACCATAAAGTATCCCGATTTCGGTATTTAAGCTACCGAAAGATGTTAAACTGTTTCATTAAGGATCAGGTTAATTGCTATTGGGGTAAGATCAAATGGCGGAAGATCGTGAATTTATCCGATGAATTATATCCGGCAGGAAGAATAATTCCCCTAATTTTACTCGATCATGTCTCGACGGACGAATCGGGAACGTGCAAAGATCATTGGTTGTACCTTTTCGCTAACAAGAGTCCCGAGTGGATAACCATACTTCTCGCTCGTGCCTAATTAATTGTAACCGAGAGAACAGGTTCCACCGCGAGTTTCAATTCACCGCTGCCTCTTCCGACGAATTTCCTGCTCACTGAATAATTCATATGCGTCTAATAACAGACGTTAAATCGCGTCATAACATTGCCGGGAATGTTGAAACTCTTGAGCTTGAGATATCGCGAAGGTAAATGTACAACGTGTATAATTAGCCGTCCAATTACCTGGAATAATTATCAAATTTGTCGCGGAACACTCGTGTCTCTGCTCTTATCGAATCGATTGCATCGAAATGAAATAATTATTTTTGCGAATGTATTATTTCGTTTTACATTTCGAGGTACAAGAATATGTCCTTGAATAACCGGTAGAATACGTCCGGTTCCAGGAGGCTCGAAAAGGGTAGTTGATGCTCGTTAAAAAGCCGTCTCCGCCAATTAAAAAGTGCCACAGGAACAGCGGGCTACGAGCGCGAGCTGTCAGCGTAAAAAAAACGAGTATTCAGATCGTCCGAATTTAGTCGTTAAAGTTGGCTACAGGAAGGAGATGAGGGACGTGTTTTCGTGGCGATAACGCGATCCGGTCTTTGCTTGAAAAATTAATGCATTAACACTAGCCTGGCGGAATTACTCGCAATAAAGTTAAGGGAAACGATACCGGGGAAGTTCCTTTTTTAACGGCTCCATTTTACAGCCACGGGCTTCTTTTATAACCGACAAAGGGATCGAATGGCCCTTCGATCGCGGATACTGATAAATCTTTAGGAAAACATATCACAATTCTTGGTAATTATTTCATTAAAGTCGCGTCAGTTGAGTATGATAATTTGAGCGAAAAGGGAATCGTGTTCCAATGTCGCATAAATTGCACGGAGAAAGTCATCCTTGCTCTGGGTTTGACTCACGCGAGAGAAACCTGCGTTTCTGTTTGGATACGCCAGGGAATCCGCACGAAAAAGGTAAACGGTAAGAATTATAGGCACGATACGCGATTTCCTTGCGCCACTTTTGCGCGATTACTTACGGTATCGAATGAATCGCGACAAAAATCCTCTGATACTTTTCCCGATCCCACGACTGGAGATGAAAATTAATAAATTTTCTGGAGGTATCAATTAATAAATCAAACTTCGTCAGCCAATTATAAGTAGAAATAAATTCTAAGTCTTGTCGTGAAAGAAATTTTCTCAAAGTTGTAACTTAACATTCTTCAAAAATATCTTTGAATAGAACATTGCATTTTTTCAAAAAGTTCAATCTGTTCGAAAATTGTCGATTATTATCATAAATTTGCTACGTGTATGAAACTCGATCCTCCGTTATACTGAAGCCTTCGACCTCTTCCTGAGACAATATTGCCAATGTAGCAACATCTGTTGCAAACTACAGTAAGGTGCATTCGAGCTGGTCGAGGCAGATGCAGTTTACGTAATGGCATCGTGTAACCACGAGTACACGTTAACCCTGGCCTTTGTAGATTGTCGTTGATCGATCAGGGAATTCCTGATCCCTGGTTATCGAAAAAGACGAGCGAACGGTACGCGTGGTGGGACATTTGAAATAAATCAATCGTAAAATCCGTGTGTGAAACTCGTAGGTGAACAGATGTGCTACTGGAAACGTTCCTCCGTTGGCGCTTATGCGAATCTGATCTTTCGTGCTTCTTATTCTTCACCTTCGACAGGCGATCCGTTACCTCCGACGATTAAGAGTAATTACGCGAACGGGATAATTGACCCGTCAAACATTCACGTCTTCGTTTTCTTCTCACGTGGAGGCGCCTGCACGTAACTTGCTAATAGGAATTCTAATAGAATTACTTTGTTTTTTAATTTTAATTTTAATTTTTAATTACTTGGAAAATTTATCCAGCGAATAAATTTGAGTATCCTTAATTTAGAAAAGGGAAGAATTATGCTTCTATCAGATAATCAATTACATTTTATTTGCAAAGTTGGTCTAGTCGAAAATTTATGAGTGAAAATGTGCAATATTTATCGGTCCCCTTTACATCTACTTTCATCAGTTTACCCGCGACCGTGACTTTCGCGAGTTATCGTTTCCAGTTAGTAGTATAACTCGATAATAGCCAGCCGCAAAGTAGAAAGCGATTCGATCGTGTTTGTAGTTCATCATTCTGTGTCGCGCTGGCAGTTCTTTTGATGAGTTCTTAACGAGAGTGAAATTTTCCAGATTCACGGAAACATCAATCTTTTTTTTTCTTTCTCTTTCGAAGAAGCATTTATATTCTCGTTACGGATCGCGCGGTTTTCTTCTCTCGATTCGACGTTACAATGTTTCTAAACGATTAACGGAAAATTGGATGTAACGAAAGGAAGGTCGTTCCCTTCACGGTCGTCAAGGAAACTTTTAATACCGAAGGAATAATCGGAGAATCTCCAGGTTTTCGCGGCGGGTAAATAGAACCGTTAAAATAAGAAACACTGGTGGCGGTCCATAAATCCGGTGTCTCGTAAAAGTCGTCACTACGATACTTCTCAATCGATGACGATCGTTCGATCGTCGCCTCGTTGAAATTCCACGAAAAAGTGAAATCGAACGAGTGAAACGAATGCAAGAAATTCTGTTCGCGGGCTGATTTAAACGTGTTTATCATTGAGAAACGGAAAACAAGAAACGAGAAGCAAATAAGAATCCGTGTTTTAACAGATTCGGAACGTGATAGATTGAACAACGATTTCCAGTTTTTTTTAATAAATATACAAAAGTGTTTGTCAGATGATCGGTGAATAGATAAAGTTGTCGATTGACTAACTGGATATTTAGAAATTGGTATAAAACACAGTCATTAGGCGAGCAGAAAAATACTGTCTGTATAGAGAACTCTTTGCATAGTTATTAAGATGTTTATGCTGTATTAAAAGCGTTCCACCAGTATCGTGGCGACGAATCTCGCAATAAAAATTATACGAGAGGGTTATCGAGCAGACACGAAACACGAGTCCCTCGTTTCCTTCTTTTTCCTGCTTCGATCAGAAGACATAACGGTTGTGAACGATGGAAAGGTTGGAAATTGGCCAGCTTACAAAATTTCACTGTTACGATTCGGGGAAGGTATTAATTCAAGAAAAGAAAAAAAAAAGAAAAACAAAAGGACCGAGGTGGATATTGATGGAACACATTTCCGCTCGTTATCGTCACGTTCTCGCCAGCTGCAATCTTTATTTCGACGTTCGCCACTTTTCATACACGAAACGACATGTCTCGGGTTCGCCATTGAAGGGCAATTCAAAGAAAGCAGAGCCTTATTTTCAAGGGAATTTATTGTTATTTGTATAAAGGGGAAGTTTAAGCCTCAGGCCCACTTTGTAGGAGGTCTCGGTATATCAGAAAATATTGAATGAAATTCATTTCACTGTTTATTTAATTTTATTTGAGATAAATGTGAATTTTTCACATTTCTTTAATAACATAATATTTTAAAAGTAGATTAAAAACAAAATAATATAATTTTTAATTATTAAATATCACAAAATTTAGTATACGACTGAGATGAATAATAAATAAATATCAATTCAAATTTTCCCGCAAAAACACTGCGCAAAGGGTGGTCCGCCACAGGCCTATATATACAGGGTCTTCTCCTGTACATCGTCATTCTCCTGGTGAAGCCTGATTTAATCGCGAGTCCACTCATACATCATTCTTCTTCTTTCTTTTATATAAAAACCTACAAATTCCTCGCGATCCTTACAATCCAACTCGATTCAATTAACCTAACTAAGGAACCAGATTCAAACCAACGACACTAGTCGCCCATTGTTTTTCTCGGTTACGCTACTTTCTTTCACCTGAGCCTGCGATACAGGATGTCTCCTTAAGAGGTATTCGCTACAACCGACTCATTAAGAATCTATGTTTCTCCTGTAAGTTCCTTCGTAATATCCCGATAGAGCTTCTTCCGCGATATTAACAGCGAGTATCCCGCGTTCCTTGGATTAATTACGGGGATTAATTAAATCGCGTTATCTACGATATCTGTTTGACGTAACTTTGATTTACCGTGCTTTCTCAAAACTCTCCCAGAGAAAGTTTCTAAAACGTCTAATTACTCTTTCGCCCTCTAATGTATCTCTAAAACTGATATATTTGAATCCATTACGATCGGACCATTATCTTCCCAGCGAGTGATTAAATAAGGAAATGGAACTCTGCTGTTCTTCATCACAGTAAAATGGTTCTTAACCTTTTCAAAATTTTACTCAGTCGTAAAATAAAACAGTATATATATTTTTTATATCAGTCAATAGCAAAAAAAGGTCAAAAAATTGTCACAATTTTCTTAATGGGATATTTTGGTGGAACATTTTCTTCACGGAACACCAGTTAAGATCCATTGATCTAATGGCATTTTTTTAGAATGATCATTGAAACGTTTAATTATACATAATACGGATCGTGCGATTCCGATCAAATTCCAGAGACGTCCGGCATTCTTTCGATGAAAAACGAAAAATACCTGTCTGTCGAAGAACCCGTCGAATTTCCGGTATCTCGACATCGCTATTTCAGATCTAATCTCGCATGAATTTCGTGCATACTCCGTTGACGCGGATAACAATTTTCCTACGTGGATTAGGTGATTTTTCGTGGTCGAATGGAAATATGGACCGTGTGTAGATCCGTGGGACGATAAAACGGTGCTGACACTGTGATATAATAAATTTCCTCGGCTGCAGTAGTTCCACAGCTAGGACCTCCACTTTTTACGGTAATTTGTGAGAGACAGAGTGGATGTTTCCAGATTTCGAGAATGAGAAACAAGCGGTTCGCTAGATAAGGTAATTAAGGCGATATTTCAGTGGTTCGGCCACACGAGTTATGTATGTCGACATGGATAACACTGATGTTCGGCTTCTTTTTCCAAGAGCTATTAGGTATCATTTTTGACAGGCCATCTAGATCTCGGTGACAAGGGTCTTCGATGCTCCCACCTGCTAATTATCAAAATTACGAAATGAGCTTTGACATTCTCTGTGCCGTTTCAGGAATTTTCAACCTGGCTATCGATCGAGTGCTCTACGGAACAATTAATCACGGCGCTTATCTTAATTTACGGTTGGGCTTTTGAAATTATCGAGTGTATTTGAGATTAATGGATCAACGTGGGGGGATGGAACGTGATTGAAGGAAAGTGTCGTTTTCCGTGCCGCACAGATCGCTCGTTAATTGCGCGAAATACGCAAACACGTGGAAACTGGTTTTCCACGAGGCGGTGTTTTGCGCCGATTCAAAGGCAATCAGGGAAGTTTATGAACGTAGCAATTACCATGGCGAAGAGTGACTACAACCTTCGTTTATTGCCGCTAATCCTTCGTAAAGTTATCCGAGGTAGAAACATTGAGTAATTTTATTGACTCTCTGATCAACTGTGCAGGATGTCTCTTTAAGTAAGGACAGACACGTGTTAACAAGTTGGAAAATTATTTTTGAATTAGTAATTTAAATACTAATTTAATTGCACGATTAACTTGATGGTAACAATAGTAATCGAGAAGTAATGTTATTTTAATTGAAAACAGGTAGCAAGTGGTTAGGTCTGAAGAATGAAGTAAAATTGTCTGCTTTGCTGTACGAAACCGCAACATTCTTGGGTTCACGCTGTGAAACGGTAGGAAACATAGACGATAATGGCGACGAATTTATTAAATACACAGGAAGCCACCGTGACTCGCACGATCTATGATTAAATACAATCGTGAAACGCTTCGAGCTGCGTACGCTTGCGGGACCCGTTACAAACGAAAGTAATTTACCTGCGCGTGTAACTGGCGAGCTTACTTTATCGGCGTCGATTTAACGCGAAATAAACGGACATATCGGTCAGCGTCGCTGTGATCACCTGGCCATCCTGGGACGGAAGGAAATGGTTGAAAAATTGAATAAAAGGCAACGACCTGAAGCAGAGTATTAAAATGTAAGAATGTAATACATGTTAGATAACGTGGGAAGATGGAAGAAAGTGATCAAAAGTGAGTGAATTGATTAGCATCGATGAATAGCGAGTGGGAACAGAGTACGTCGACCTGGAGGGTATGAAAATGGGATCGGATTGGATTTCAAAAATCCAAGTGGGAAACTTGGATTTTTGGGGAGGGTGGGCTAGGTTTAGCTATATTGAAAATTAGGATTTTAGAATTTTTTAATTTTAGAATATTAGGATTTGAGAAATTGAGAATTTTACAATTTTAAAATATGAGTACTTGAAGATTTTACAATTTTAGAATTTGAGAACTTGGGAATTTTACAATTTTAGGATCTTGAAATTTGGAATTTTAGATCGCCTTAGAACCTTAGAATTTTAGAATCCTAAAATGGTAAGGGGATCAGTCAATAGTTTTTGGAAGGGCCAGGCCCTCAAAGGCAAACGTGTCATATTTTCTATCACCTTCAAGAACAGATGAATTACTGTCATTCATTTCTGCAATGTGAATTGTCACTTCTGGTTGCCTCCAAGTAGCTGTTGATTCTTTTCTACCTCTCAATTCACGTCATCTGTCTTCCGCTCCATCGTTCACCACCCTGTTGATGAGTACAGATAGCTGAAACCGTAAGGACGTCGAATCCAGTGACTTCTTCCTGCCGTTATTTGCAATTCCTTCGGTTTGTGCTGTACACAAAAGCTGCTTAGTCAAAGTCGATACATTCTAAGAGAGGAACAGCAAGGATAGGAATAGAAGGAGGTAAGAAAAGGGAAGGAAAGACAAACAAAGAGGATAGAGAAACGAATGGACCAACTGGACAGACTTTATCGTCGACGCAGGGAAACACGTTTCGACGTCTACGTGCTTGTCAGCGTGCAAACAGATGCACGAAACTATCTTGCTTGGCGCGAGGAGCCCATATTCTTACCTTCTTTTCTATTGCTTGTTCGTTTAGGCAAACATTCCCGATCGTTCCTTCGATTGTTACTGTGACTAGACTCCGTCGAACTTCCTAGAAGAGATGGGACGTTCTGAAACGTTGCGGCTACTCGATTCGCAAGCATTCGATTCGTAAGCACTCAATTTGCAAGTATTCGATTCGCAAGTATTCGATTTCCAAGCACTCAATTCGATAATATCCAATTTCCAAACACTCAATTCTCAAGTATTCGATTTCCAAGCACTCAATTCCCAAGTATTTGATTTTCAAGTACTCAGTTCCCAAGTATTCGATTTCGAAGCACTCAATTCCCAGGTATTCGATTTCCAAGCACTCGATTCGCAAATATTCGATTCCCTCACAGATTCTAGTAGTAGAGCCTTGAAAAGGTGATGGAAGCATAAGAAGATAGCGGGAGGCAGGTCATGACGTAGGCGAGCATCCTGGCCGAAGGTTGTAAATCCATGCCTCCCCTTTTTTCCACGGTTCACCATAAGATACGCTTCGAGACGGCATAGCTTGCCACTACGGTGCTGCTTAGTCCGTTCGAATCGTGCTGATGCACACTTTAACAGAGGCGGTCTTTCTAGACAAAGAACTCGGAAGTTATCTCTAGGAATTGTAAATCTCCTAGGTGCGCTTATAATTTCCAAGGGGTGCGAAGGTGCACGGGGTCTAATGGTGTAGGTGTAACCCAATGTCAAAAGATTAATTTATGATTTCTATCAAAGGTATTGTTTCCTTGCACGTGGAATGAAACAATCTTAAAATATTATCTTCATTTTGAAAAAATAATTTTCTTCCTGTTTGGCCATCGGTTGTTGGAATTCAATTTTCTGTCCAAATTTTTCACTCTGAATTCAAAGAACCGTGGATTCTTGAAATTTAGTCCTTTTACATTTCAATTTTCTCGGAACGTGCCTGTTGGCCACAGGACGAGCTGCCTAAAACCAGCAATTCAAACGATGCCCCTGCATTCAAAGCGGCAACGAATTCCTTGAAGCCGAAACGAATCGCGCAAAACCGATCTTTACGAGGGAAGTGTTCTCTGTTATCGGCATAATTTCACGGACAGAGTAATAATTATCATATAAATTCCAGCTGGCTCTCGATCAGCCGTGAAACACGTGTAACTGTTCCGTGTTTACAGTGAGACTTCGCTCATTATTAATACCACCGAGCGTTGATCAGTCGTTCATTAAGATTAGCATCATTAACAATTCTCCGTTCGAATAATCCGCAACATTTTTTCTTTAAATACAAAATTGTACTCTTAACTTCTCTATTTTGAGGATACTTATCCCCTTGCATTTCGATTTTTTTAAAATCATCACTTAATGTTATTTATCACCACCAAAAATCCACCAGCAATCTCGTTTTTCCTCCGTTCGTTATTTGTCGCGTTATTTACTTTAATTACAGCTCGTTCTAATTACACGGCTCGGTATTCGTTTCGTGCCAGTTCCCACGTACGAATCAATTCGTCGAACGGGCATCAAAGCGTCGTAAAAGCTGGACGAATATCAAAGAGAACTCGATTAAAATTAATAACCGATAATCACACGAGACGCTTGTTCGCGATTCAATTACTCGTCACGGACGTTTGACGAGTACTCGACGGCTTGTTTCAGGACTTCTTTAATCTCGATAATTATACCTTTCCTCCCTGTTCGATCGTTTCGACCTACACCACCTGGAATAATTCCATTTCGAGCAACTGATCGATCTCATTTGTCCTTACTCCTTCCTTATCCAATCTCCCTGTCAATATTAACCCTTTAATTATAGCGCGTTATTTCATTACACCATTCGATACGTAATGATCACAAAATCGATTCAATTATTATTCATTCTTGCGATGTCTGAATTAAGTCTGTCATCATTTCTGTGTCGATTGAAAGGCACCGATACCATAATCAAAAATTAAGCTCCAGGGTGAAAATAATTGAAAAATATTGTGCCAATGTAATCGATGGAGGTAATTCTGGATCCTCCAGGAAAGTTTGACACACAAGCAATTGTGACCTTTCGAATGATAACACTCGAGTGATCGGGACGGGCCAAGCTCAAGTAAGAAGAGTTCACGGTGCCGAAAGCGATGGCTGATCTTCATAATTACACGCTGCCAGTTATCTCGGCCCTGTTCGCGTTCGGTAAAACGTTATTGCCGTGGACCGGTGGTCGGTCGATCGCGTTCCACGCATCGCGGGAACTCTTAATCTGAGATTTGCATAAAAACCCCGTCGTCCAGTTTTTCTCTTTTTTTCGTTCGTGGATCGCTTACTGGAAGTGCCTTTATCCGTTAAAATTCCCGATGCACCAGAGATATCGAAGGTCGTTTTTCGCCGCTCTTTACTGCGCTCCCGCGTTCCTCTTAACGCGGCCGCGATTTTTAGCCGGACAACAGCGTCTCGTTTCACGCTTAAATTACTCCTCTTCGGTTCGTCCTTCCTCGCCACCGTTATTACTACGCGAAAACATCGTTTCACCTGGACAATTTAACCGTTTCGTGTAGCAACTTCCTTAGCGCAGCGAGTATCCATTTTCAGCTTCGCGCATGGGTTCATTCTTAACGGGGAAAACCTTCGGACAGGTGTTTAATGATCCTCGACAGAGAGGAAAGCGGATTTTCCTTGACTGAAACGTTTACCTAGAAAATCATTTTTCTTCCGAACAAATTATTGATTATCTAAAGGTTTTTATCTGAGAATTATATAACTTGGAATCTCAAGAGTCTAAAAAGTACTCTCAAATTAATTCCGAATTGAAGAAAAAACTAGGAACAAAAAGGTGGTCCTGAAAGGGTTAATTAATAATCTTCATGAATTTTGAAAAAGGAATCATGAGGGCTAATCCAGCAAGTGGATCGGTAAATCACTAGATAGAATGATCGATCGATATCGATTCATGGAAGTTTGTCCGCCTCGAAATTATGGCAACAAAGTTGAGAAGATATTATAATTTCAAAATAGGAAAGCAGCGTTAGCGATGGGGACCAGGTTACCGTCAAAGGAGAAACATCGATGGCATCGCCGTGGCAAGACAAGTTGCGGACTCTCCTCTTATTTACGATTCTCGAGTGGAGCATCGACGTAGCCCGTTAGTAACAGCGTTTCGAGTTTCCATCTCCTTTTTGAAGAGGAAACCCGCGTGGAGTATCAAACGTTCCCTGCGAACCTAGGGACGATGCTTACGCTGGATTGATGATCGCTCGGATGCAAAGCAAGCTTAATATGACCTATGTTCGTGAACTCGTGCTTTTCGAAATGTTTATGGCTGTCCGTGAATACGATCGCGATTAGCTATCGCCTGTTCCCACATTACCCTTCGTGTTCCCGTACGTTCACCATCAGTTATCGATCATTTTTCCCGGCTTAAAATCACGTAGCAAGCAATTCCACGCGTTCGGGCATTTTTCTTTCGCTACGACTATCAGTTTCCATTAGCCTTTTCAAGGAGGATGATGCTCGACCATTAGAAGTGATACTATTATGAGAGTGCGTTGCTGAATCAGCAACAATTAGGATTTTCATTCGACGTGATAATAATTTTTAAATGCAATAGAAAATTAGATTAAAGTTAGAGCTCTCTCCGTGGTCCGCCATTTCAGGGTTAAAATTCAGAAAATTGCCAGAGCAACCGCTTCAATTTCTTATCGTGCATCGATGAAGCAATAGAATTTCCAAGATGGAAGTATTCACCTTCGAAAAGAAACCCGGCTTAATTTACAATCGTGCGTCCGAGCGGAGTGACGCGAGTCGGCCGATATTTCAACTCGAATCGGTTTTGCGTCACCGAAAGCCGGCATTAACGTCGTTCTTACGTTTCACTGGAAAAGTTTAGTCTCATTTCCTCCGGTTGGCGACGATCGTAAATTACGCATCGATGTTGCAGTAAATTCGCGAACACCCATGAAGATGGGGGTCGACGTGTTTCAGCCCCGTGCCAGAAAGAGGACGAACGTACAGAGTGACTGCCGTCGGTTCCGACTACCAATTACGAACCGTAAGTCAGTAGGAAGCGTGCCAAGTGCGCTTCTCCTCGAAACTCTAAATGAAGATGGTCGACGATCATTATCGTTTCGCGTCCTGAAAAATACGACTCGGTTTGAAGGAGCAATTTGTCTGCTCGTTCCTCGTCGAGACGTGATTCACGATACTTGGTGTCGCCGATGGCCACGCTCGAGGATGTTTGCACGTCCTACCTGTTACCCGAATTCTCCGTCGAAATTATCCTTCTTGTAACCGTATACCGGACTTTCGTATAAAATAACCGGCTGGCGAATAATTTCGTCTTAAATCTGAAATCTATCGGCGAAGATTGACGCCTTTCGGGTGAAATATGATTGAATTTCTGTGAGGAACTTCGACTGCGGACGTCTTGAAATTAATTATTATTAGTCATTGGAAGACTGATTCACGATACATGTGCAGCCTTCGGCAATGCTTGCTTTCAATACTAAGTTCCTGCAGAAATAATGTATCATCAATAACCTTTCTCGGCGACGCAGCTCCTAAAAAAAAATATAAAAAAAATAAACCTATCTTAAAAATTCCAAAATTTTTAACTTTTGCAACTTGAAAAATAATTCTCAGGAAACAAATTTAATGTTTTTGTCAACGTTAGAGGAAAGGGTGGTGTTTCGGCTTCCTCAGCTATCAACCACCGATGGTTTCATTGGCGACGCGATCCTAAGTTAACATATTGTAAAACTAACAAATTCCAACGTTTAAATACCTACGGTAATTTTTCAATTTCGCAAGAAACAAAGTACATTTTGAACGGAAAAGTAATGATCTAAATTAACACAGATTCATCAAAAGATTTTTCTTTACTTAAATATGTCCGGACCTAAATTTTACTCAAAAGTTAGTACATGTAGATCATAAAATTACTGGATTACATCTTTGGTGAACTGCAATGTCGACGAAAAAGGGTATCGGTGCTCACGAGTGTTCTTCAACGGAAGTCGCTAGTTCTTCGCGAAGTTATCTCCTCGTCGATCGAACATTGTAGATTCACCTTACCGGTTGATGCGGTTAGTGAATTTGATTAGAGGTAAAAACCGTGTTTCTTGAGCAACTTGTCAATCAGGAAAAAAAATCTCTAATTTTGTATGGATGAAGCGACATGATCATCGTGGAAAAAGAAGTTAAACAGTTTACAAGAGAAGTTTGCTAACATCGATTATTCATTACTAACATGATAAAAAGTAGCATAAAATGGCACTTGTGGCGTATCAGTTCGAAGCTCGAGATTTCCTAAAGAAGAAGATATCCTGCTGAATGTACCTATCACGAATGCTTGATTCGGTCACAAGTGTTCGCAATGCGGGCTTCATTCGTTCCTCCTACAATTCCTACGGGATAAAATTGGTTCCATTGCGCAATCTACGATTTCACGTGTTCCGTTTCCCGTTTACCGCTAAGTCATCCTATAAATTATGCAGCCAGCCCGTTCCAAGCAATATATCAACTGCTCGTGCGAGCATAAGTAGCGAAAATTAAGACGAAGACCGACGTTACTCATTAAACATCTACGAGATTCGAAGAAGAAGGCAATTAATTATAATAAAATTCTACAATGCAAGAACGACGATGAAGTTGCAACCCACGAATGGTAAAACGTTTCATGGTTTATCAACGGAATCACCTCTCGACCATATGCCATAGTCTAACGTGTCAACAAACGGTTCTTAAAATCGCCGATAAACGATCGAGCAGATTTGAATTCCCGAAGAAGCGGAAAGTGTCGTTCTTCTTCCTCGATTCGGAGGATGGTGAACTTAAGTTCGTTCACAGGCGAATAATTGACTTTCGCTTCGATCGAAATGGAATTCTCTCGAGTTTCTCTTCGGCGGACTGCCAGTTTGAACAAGTGAACAAACTAGCAGCTTCCAGGATTGGAAGTTTAAATTGACAAATATTAGAAGGAGGAAGCAGATGATGGGAACCGCAGCTCCGTCAACAGGCTGTGTGGATTAGCAAACAGGGAGAAGGCTTTTCTCTTTCGATTCTGAAGAGATTTCTTAGTTGCCATGATAGTTTGCGCTGGGTACGCGATGCTGACGTGTGAAAACATTCGACAGTGGCATTTTTAAGGGTAAACTTTGAAAATAAATTATTTAAGATTAGAAGTCGAGGTGGAAGATGAAGAAACAGGGAATTGTTAATTTTTCATTTGAAAAAATATTATTTTTGAAAAAGATATAAATTAAATTTTGAATAAACTTTCTCTGTCTACCCACGTCCTTCTGCACCAAAGATCATCATCAGTGATTTCGATCGAACCTTCTCTAACATTACGTTCCAGATCATTTACATAATTACCGAATTTTATCGGTTAATAAAAATGAACTCACCGCTCGATGAGCAGGAATTTTTCGAATGTTTCACCTGGAAAAAGGGAAAGCTTTGATTTCGAGAAAAATGAAACTGCTTAAGAGTCGGTTCCTAACCGATCCGACAAGTGTTAACTAACCCAGAATGGAAGGAAATAAATAGAATTAACCACCGCTTTCTACGCATGGACATGCTGAAACCAGATCTGATACATTTCGTTTCGTGTTGAAGGAAAAAATAGTTCAGCCTGAATCTTTGAGAACCGTGTTCGGGGTAATGAAAACACCTTGTCAGGGATCCTATAACACTATTTTTCCTGTCCCTTCTCACAATCATTGCCGAAGCATTTCCGTATTAGAACAGAACCATCTTCCTATTGCATCGTGGGACTCGGTGCTCTCTAAACACGTGCTTTACACACGTGTTACTCGTATACAAGTTGTAAACCGATAGTATTACCTGGCTCGATATTGTCCTTCCTAGGAATTTACAATTCCTTACGAAAGTACACCGACATTTAACTCTGCTAATCCCCCATCAGTTTTGTATAATCCTAAAGGAAAATTATTTACAGATTCATTTCCTAAATGTTTTATATTTCTTAGAAATAAATTATTTCAAAATTTGCAATCTGAAATGTAATTCGTAGTTGAAGTTTCTCCGGGTTAAATGAAATGGAAGGAAGGATGATTAAAAAGCAAAGTGATGGAAGCGAGTAAAAGCAGCTCCGAGCGTGGGTAAGGGCAAAGCACGTAATTTAACACTATTATTTAATATTTTACCGGGGATGTAATCGCGACAGCTTGTTCTTCGCCAAAACTAACGGTCCAAGGATTAAGAAACTCCCGCGAAACGGTATTTTAATAATGTAATACGCGCCGACGCACCGGTTTCAATAGAGAGATTAACAACATAATGGGAGAAAAATGTTTAGGAGGATGTTTTATGGGATAGGGAACGCGTTTCCCTGGATGGAAAAACGAGGAAGTTATCTTCTTACCCGATGCTTCGATCGAACCATCGACGTGTTAGAATCTCAACCATAATTCCCTTAGAATCTTGGCAATTTCAAATTTCACCAATAATCCCCTCCTGCACGATTGAATTAAAAAAGGAGGACACGATAAATCGAAGTAAAACTCGAAGATTATCTTAAGGAGCTCGATTTTAAAAGGCTTTTAGCTTAAAAATTATTCCAACATTTTATGAAACATCTTGTAAAAGGAGCACTTCGGCCAGTGTCATCGAACACGCGCGTGGTATCTGAAGAAAAATGGTGTCTCTCATTTGCGAATCATTCGATTTGCTCGTATGTCACCGATGTGTAATGGATAAGTTGGTTTCGAAGAACCACTTGGGCAAATTCGCGACGCCTTGCCTTTTATTAAAGGGACCGACCAGCAAATAACAGGAAGACGGGAGTCCGTTCGCCATTGACCATCGAAAGGATGCACACGGATCGTCCGTGACGAAATCTGTGATCGAGGGATCATTGACTCTATTGTACGTGATCGGTGGAATTTTTCAGTGACATCCTCGTTTCCTTTAAATTTATTATATCCTTAAGACAATCGGTAGGAAACAGGTAATGATTGGAGAAATAAATTAAATGAAAGGGAGATATATTCTACAAGATGCGATAGATTTCGTTCCGATTGGTCCACAAAAAAAAATATACCGATCGAATCCTTTTTCGAAGTCGGATAAAAATAAATCAATATGAAGCGGTCTTGCGCGAAACAGACAATGGAGAAATTCGAAAAGGAAGACGAATTCCGTATTGCTATACAGCACGTGACGTAGATGCAATCTCTGGAGGAATCTACCTTGACACAGAACGCGCCATTTCGCAGTGCAATCGGTCACGTGCCATCTACAATCTGCTCTTCATCCTTGCTCGTCCACGACCTCTTCGCTTTGCATAATCTCGGATTATAAACCGGAAACGTATCACGCACCCGCGGACCGTGGCTGATTATCATCGAACGACGCGTGTCCGTGAAAAGGCAGGGTTAACTCGCGATCCGACTACCTGATTGTATAAAAAATAATCGTCCGAATGATGAATATTAAATAATGGAATTTGCTGTGTCGGTGATATTCGAGATCCGAGAAACAGATTTATATGTTATTACAAATGTTATTGCGGTTCAAGTTAACGACATTCTCATCCAGGCCATTCATAATTAAGTCCTTACGAACGATGCGCTATCAGGAAAATTGCAGTGCATTTATCAGCTGCATTCAGGTTGCATTAGCAGAGGATTATGCAGAACATTGAAGGGAAAATGGAGATACATGCGTGTTTCGTGACGAGGATTTGATACTCTCTTCTCAAGCAATTCAATTGTAAGGAGTTTTAAACTGAATATGATTAATTCTTTCATAGTCTCAGACTGCAATTAACATTTAATTTGAAAATTAAATATTAGGTTTGATAAGAAATAAGAAAAATTCGCTCGACCACACATGGTCTTATTAATTGGAATTTAAATGCACAGCCAATTCCAGCCACGAGGAATTAAAATCAAATATATCAAATTTTTATTGAGATATGCTAATGTCGGTCCTTTCCTTCCACTTTAACGATCGAAGAGCCTTGCCGTAATCGTTTCGTAAAACGCGATCTGTCGATCGTAAATTTTCTTTCTGTTACGTGAAATAGTGCACCCTGATCCCTCAACACCTGTTAGAGCTTAAGTCCCAATCGTAATTCATTATGACAGCTCTCTTAACGATGGGGGATTGATCAACTAAAGCCTCTGTACATAAAATTTAAAAATCTTCAATAAAAATTTTAGGATCGTGACAAATCAGCATAACGTCACCACTTGCTTTCGTGTCAATGTTCTTTCAAAGTTCTGAAATTTTGAAACTAACGCCAGTAAAATCGTCAATAGTGTCATTAATAGATGCTTCGGACTTAACAAAGGTTTAAATGTTTTATTGAATTAATATTTCTTTTTTCAGTCGTATTACAGTGATTTATATTGCATTATGACAAATTGGTCATTTCTTTTAGTTCTAGGAAGAGTTATTCTATTAGGAAGAGATCAATAGAGTCGTAAAGGGAGAGATACTGTGCTGTAAATTTCAATTGACATAAGAGAGGGAATTGAACGGTATCGCTCACGAGTGGAGCTATTCAGTCAGTTGGTAATTAGAAGGTAATGAGGCTGTTAATTGGTACCATTGGCAGGACTAACATGTTCCAGTTCTTTTTGTAATAATTACATTTGATTGAAGTTGCCATTAGGTTCTCCAATAATTTGCTAATTTATGCCATTTGATTTTCTAATAATTTTCTAATTTTTCCTATTAGATTTTTTAAGAATTCTCAAGTTCTTTCCTCCAGATTTTCATTCAATTCCCATCGTTATCATTCCAAATCCTCCAAAACGAAAAAGAATATTCAGAACCCAAGAAGTAATCAAAGAAAAAGCGCAAAAATTCGCTGAACCTTGGAAAAGGAATTCCCGCGCGTTTTCCATAAGGGGCTTATCATACGCGTGCCATCCGCTCGATTGTGCATAACGCGGACACGCGTCGCGTTGATGCGCCGCTCGCGACACGCATCGAACGTGCAATTTATGCAACTACCGCGACCGTGTACTCGCTTCGGATACCATTCCACCTTGTAAGAAGATTCTTCGCAGACTTTTTTGGCCACGGAAGTAACATGACCCGTGTAACAAGCTACTACTTGCGGTAATTCTACCGCACGTGTTTAAGAAACTTCACCGTTTCACATTCGACGACTTTCCTCGTCAATTTATCAATTATTGTCTGTAATTTGTCTCTTCTTTCGAGAAACTATCTCTTCAATTTATTAACAGTATAAATATACCGTTACAGGAGAAACTTGATTTTTCAATCATACTTTGTTACGTTTCCATTTTTCGATTCATCGAATCGATTACGAATAACGGCAAGGAATTTTTTTATTTCATAAAATTCGCTGACAGGGATGATTTAGAAACGCGAGGAAGTCCGCGCACGCGACTTTTTTTTCCATCGGCAAGATTTATTCCCTAAGTGCCAGGAACAGTTCGATGGCGGGAGGCAAGAAAGAGATTTCATGCGACACGTCCAGCAGCAACAGCTGATCGCTGAGAGGCTTTTAATGCTGATTAATTTCTCTCATTAATTCCAGTCGACCCAGGGGCCGCGCGTCTATTTTAACCTTGTAGTTACTGTAATTTCATCACCGCGTCTGCTGAAGTCGTACAACCCTTAATACGTCAAGCAATTACTAGGTAAATAATTACAGGCAATTTAGAGGTATGATTCATGGCTAATTGTGATAAAAATCAAGATATCTCCATTTGACTTTGGGACATTATAATTTCTTTCATTTTCCGTCACCGCGAAAGACAAACTATATCCTCTTCGTCGCTCACGTTTAGCATGAAAATTTACGGTAATTCGCTCCACTTTGTTTCAGAATGCTGTGTGGAAGATGCGTCTTCTAGTTCTCCTCCTCGCGGGCTTCTTGAACGTTCTCGAGACTGCGCGTTGTCAAGAGCTTTCGGTCATCAGGCACTCCGATGGAGACATTTTCACATTGGAAGGTAAGCCGACTTCCGGCTGCAATTATACACCTCTTCTCGAGTGGAGTAACCTTCGTCACCATTTCTCTTCGCGACGGAACGAAACTGTAAATTGCGTAATCATGATTTGCAGTGTCGAGAAACGGTACGGAATATTTTGAGAAAAAAAATAGAAAAATTGAACGAGAGTTGAAACGAGTATGTTTCATCGAGATTTTGCCCGAGAAAAAGAAGTTTGCAACATATTTATCGTGAAATCACGATGTAACGGTTTGACAGCTGTATTTCACCTGGACTATACGTCGCGCCCGCACCGCCATGCGAATTTCTTCATCTTAGAAATTCATCTTCGAATTACGCGCGCTGGTACAGTTACTCGCACGAGTGAAACGACTGAAGTTTCTACGATTGCAAAACGAAAGGACTTTCACGCACATTTCTTCGAATAAGCATTTCTTTCGCGATCGCTTTTTGTTATAAACCTAAGAAAAAATTAAAAAATCATGTCTTTGCAGACCCAGTATTTATTTTAGATTTAAAATTTAATTAGTAATTTTTCAAATTTTGTGTTATTTCATTAAACGCTCCTTAAGTCCGACTTATGACTGACCCATCTCCTTCGTTCAAGGGTCAAATACTTTGGAAAATTGTTAAATTTTTTTCATTTCTCTAGAAGGTTAAATTATTCGAAATAATCGAAAATTATACCTGTTCAGGATCCTGCACGGAGGCATGCACGGTGCTTAGCAGCGGCACAGCGAGCCCCTACACGCGTAGTCCTTCAACGGCAGGACTCGTTCCTCCGAACAACACCTGCACCTGCCAATGCAACTACGGTCTCCCTACCTTCCGGGAGGATCTTCACATCTGCGTGAATGATATTCATGGTAAGCCGTTTTAATCCTCCACTCGTACGGTTATTTCTCGTTAGAAATAATCAAGGAGAACGAATGCAAATTTTTTCTTTCGATCTTAAACGAACGAAACCTTCGTGGTATCTTCTTTTTTATTTAATTCGATATCGTCTATACGGTCAGAAAGAATCGAGTGCACCCAACGGTACAACACTCGTGGTGCGTTTCGTGATGGCTCATTTCGTCCGCGATCACCTGAATCGCGATTCAGAAGTCCTGTGATTTTTTTTTTCTTTTGGTTCTTTAAAAAACTCCTTTGCACTCCTAGGCGCCGCTGGAAGAGGCTCTCTCCATGGTCCGCCGTCCGAGGGTTAATTTGCATCCGTTGACAATATGCGAAATAAATGAATCGTAAACGATTAGATATTAAACTTTAAATTAGCTGTACGAGAATGCTGTTTTCAAGTGTTTTCCTTTGAATGCGGTACTATCTCAAGTGTCATTAACTTAACCTTTCACCCTACAAGTAACTAGTCCTTCGTAAATCGAAATACTGGAGATTGTAGCTTCCACGAGGGACATTTCACAGGATACAATGTATAAGTAATGATAGAGAAGTTGCAGAAATTTATGAATTCTATTTCGAACTTCATCGTGCTCTCAGCTGAAATTTCCTTCAACCGTGATCGAGCAGTTACCTGCACGTACTGTTTTCAATTGAACCGTGTCATCAGAAATGATTGCTCCAGCTGTTTCGAGCAAATCGTTCTCGTACAACGCGCTTCCAACTTGACCGCGGCAAAATCATAAACGCTTCACGTTTTGTTGTCCCTTTATTCTGGGCGTTACAGTTAGATCAGGGTAATTGGATATAATTAATTTTCTATAATTTCTGGGTAACTGTACCGGGTGGGTTGGGGTGCGAATTGGAGCGAAGAAAATTCGATGGGTCTAAATAAGTTAATTGGAGTAATTATGTGGAAGCAAGGGTGGGTCTGCCCCTCCATAAAAAAATTAAATTAACTTCCTTATTAGTCTATGATTTTAAATTCCTATAATTTCTAAAATTGCAAAGTTCAAAAATTGTAAAATTCTAATACTTGTTAACGAAACTAAGGTACCTGGCCCACCCCTGTGCTGCAGCCCTTCTTTCACGATAATTACAAACGAAAAATTAAAGTTCGATCCGCCTAATGAATTGAAGCTGAAAGGGACCCTTCATTATCGTCCATAAATTAATCGATCTGCATGATCAGCAAGCAAGACATGCAGTTAAATCAACATAATCAGAGGGTGAAACTTAATGGACTAATTGGATTAATTTGCAATTTGAAACGTGGAGACTCTGCTTTCAGTAGCAAATTAGTAGGTAAGAAAGATTCCCTTGAAGCCAATCTACAAACCTTGTATTTTCCATTTTTGATTCGTTCAATTCTTAAATGACCGTGTAACAGACACGATTTAAATACTCATTATAAGTCACTTTAAATAGTATCATTATGAAGACTTAATCACTCCGCAAACTGCCTTCCTTTAATTTTGTGTATCAATTATTACATCAATGTCAATTTTCCTTGTGAGTAATTATAGATGGTATCTGAGGTACAAATTAACCCTCTGGACATAAAAAATAAATCGAGCTGCGCTTAAGAAATAAATTCAAAATTGAAGATGTTCAAGAGAAATTCTTACTGAAATTGTCGCAATGATAAGTGTTCGCGCTAGAAGGTACTTACCTGCATAGTTGTAAATTAGCGATTAGAGATCTCACGTGGATTTGCGACTTTGTATGGTGAAATATATTCACTTTGCCAGTTCGTGAAATCACACGACCTCTGGCAACTCGTAGAAACGATCTCGAATTTCTAGGATCGTGAAAACCACGACTCGAAAGCATAGGCGACACCCTGGGAACTTTGATGCACGAATGAGATACAGGGAGGTGTGGAAAAAACCTTGCGGAATTCGTCGTCGTGATAAAATTAATGAGGAAATCCTGTATAATCATTTTATGCAATTTCAGCAAAAATTTTCATAGAAAAATAGAGACAGTGGACTTTTGTTACAGCTAATACTTTCGATTCGTGCCCTGTTGACTTTTAGCAAAACAAATTAATCAACAAATTTTTTAAATTGATTAAAAATTGTACGAAGGGAAAGATAGACAAGGTTTTCGATACACGGTTGAGTTTATATCTCTATTACCATAGAAGGTACTTAATTAAGAAGACCTTTGAATATTTATCAGTCAGACGAAAGATTCTTGATAATCATAGAAAATCGTGATTTGTTGAATAGCTCGTCGATTGATCGCAAGCTATGAATAATAATGGAATACCTTCACGATTTCTGATCCCTATGGGATCCGTGCACGTTTCGCGGCACCTATTAAAGTTCGTTCCATAATACCAGGCAGATTGGATGATACATCATCTACACTGATTAGTGCACGTCATGCGTGTGGATCACGATCCGAAATCAATGACCACTGTCCGTCATCCTACAATCCCTTATTTACCTTATTAAAAACTACCCTGATCGAGTATGGATCACCATTGGTGGTCTTACATTGAGAGCACTTGTCCTCGAATGATTGATCGCTTTATTATTAGACTAATTAAACTGAAAATTTTAATTCGATGAAACACTGTAGAGTATCATCCTCAAATGGAAATTCTGACTGAGCATAAATGTACAATAGTGTCTTTCAAGACCTCCCTAACATGGTTCACAAAGAATTATGATTTTCTATGCAACGACATCCATAGAATATATGTACAATGATGTTTGAAAAAGATTTTTGAAGGTGGTCTTGTAGAAACTGTCAACGTCATGAAACTACAATCCACGTTGTAAAACTACTATGAATTATTAATTAACAATAGTAGAAACCTGTAGGAATGTTTTCAATCGCGATTGTAATTTATTCATCGTGCAAGAGGCGGATTCGTGTAATATTAGAAAAATGCATCCACAGAAAGCTTATTACCTGCCGCAATATCTTTCTCATCTATGAAACTCTTCGTGTATCGCTTCAGATTTGATGTACGTCGGGGAGAAAGGATTAATATTTCAGTGTACACTATAATTTCATTCCTCTATTCAGGCGTATGATATCCATGTTATAATCATCATTCCAAAATCAAATCTCAGTGACGTTATTTAATTAAATCGTCCAGGTAATTCCCATGATAGTTTATCGGTTTGCATAGAATCGTAGAGATTCCTTGGAATGCACTTTTCTAATGCATGAACTTTGTCCACGACCCGACACGACCTTAGCCTATTCACTGATTCCATTCCACGGTTTTAAAGCTGTTGGTAGATATTTTATTAGCAAACATTAGCATGTAATTGGATTTCTAACACTATTTATTTGTTTAGGTCCCAATTATTTAACCCTTTGACCAGAGACACGATGTTAAAATTATTTTTCGATTACCCTGAATACCCAATTTCCCAAAGCAAACTTTGACGATAACAATCAAAGAACTCATCAAGTACTTGAAAGTGCATAATGCATCCGTAGAGTAGTACATCTACGTGATTCTTCGAGTTCATCCAAGAAGGTCACTCGGAGATCTCATCTCGTAAGTTTGAGCCCCGGAGCTGCAACAAACCGCTCCAGTAATGATGCAATCGCCGTACCTTCCCGTGTTGTACACGTGAAATTTAATTTCCGTTCGTTGTCGAGCACCCAAAGGACACCTGAACGTCTGCCTCCAATAATTCAGAATCTTGCAATAACATTCCTGTGTCTTCATATCATTTGCATACGTTTGATTTATTCGTAGCAGGGAACATCAGAAACCATTTGCATTTAATAAGAATTCCAATCGAACTTGATAAAAATCTTAATGGTATTCCATTGTTCTCCGTGTTACAACTGTGACCTTAATCTTTCGAAGACCTCTAAACCGATATAACTCGACGCACGCAATTCTAATATCAATTATCCAGGAAAAATCTAATATCCCCTGGAAAAATGATAGAAGACTGATTCGTCCGGAAGTAGACGTTGGTATAAAATTACTGTTACAAGTTTCCAAGTAGAATTATCGGACGATTCTTGCGAGAATCAATCGATGATATCTCAAGTATTCGTGCTGTATACTTGAATTTTTTTCAATTCCACACTCGAAACCTTAATCGCGCCTCCATCAACGAGATACTTAATATTCAACGACTAATGCGATTCCCTCCGGTCATCCGACTGTTCGTGCATCGAAAAAAGATTCATTTATAGATACAGATATCCATCATTCCATTTTCTTCGTAATTGCCTTCATCACGCCCACGAAATATTAGCGAAACCATTATTCATATTTACACGTAGTTGATAGATTTTCCTTGAATGGTTTTCGCGTTGATGAAAATCAAGATAACAACAACCTACCGCGATGATTATCCCATTAAATTATCCCGATGGTATGCAGCGAACCGTGCAAGAACATCAATTATTTCGCCACCGGGAACAGCTGTTTTTTGCAGCCCCGTGTCGCGTCACTGGGACGACAGGGCATCCCCATAAATTTCACAGGTTTTCCTCTCATCAATTGCCGCCAGTTTTCCACAGCAAACAAGAAACGGTACCAGTCTTACCTGTTCCTCGAAACAGGCGAATCCGTGAGGAATCCGTGTGACGATGATATTTCATTCCGTCCCCTAGCGAATTTTCTTCCTCGCCTGGGAACGAGGTTTCCATTGGAATCCTCGAACCTCGAATTTCTGCCGTATTCGAAATTTGTCGATTTATTATCCATGAATAAAACAGTAGCGCTTGTCGCAAAAGGGAATTTACAGTTAGATAACCGTGCACGGTTTCGCGCGAATAATTCTGCCCAGTGAACTCGTGAATGGTTTTAAATAGACGCATTAAATAGTCATGTATGCATCCCTTTTAAACAGCGTCTGGTTTGTAAGCCGGTGGTAAGCAATGGGAAAAATCGTCAAGTCGAACCGGTGCTAGCCGTGGTTCTTCAGGGTCAAACGGTCGTGTGTCTCATGCGGTCCCCAAGGCCGCTCGCATCTTCTATGTGACCGATAAATAACCGATTCGCGAGAATACGGCTGGATTCGATGAACGGAGACCAGCAGAACACACGGTACCACTGATCGAAAGTACCGCAAGAAACAATATCTCTTTCTTGCCAACCGTGTCCAGTGGATCCTCATCTTGCGACCAGTAAGATGATGTAGTTTGCACGTTCTTACAACCCTTTCATTACGTCGTCGAAAAAAGATTGTTAATTGCTGAATCCCATAGGACATGTAATATCAGTGGTGTAAGCAGTAATTAGTCAGACTTAATTCATATTTGGATTTGAAAAAAATATGCATCGAAATATATTACTTACAGGTGTTTGCTGTAATGGATAATTTACAACTAATAGCCAGGCTTTATGATTACCTGTAATTATTCTGTCTATGCTATTCATTATCTTCGCTTCGGTGCTAATAAATTTACAATTTTTAAATTCTAAAGTTCTGAAATTTTAATATTCAGAATTCTACAATTCTACAATTTCAAAATTCTAGAATTCCATAATTTTTAAATTTCAAGCGGCTCTCATATTCCAATTTCTCCCTCCAAATACAATTTTTACAAAATTTAATTGCCTACAGTGAAACGCTTTCCATAAGTGCGATAAAAGACATACAGCCGACTCGAGGTAACCTCGGCCCCGGTTTATCACCAGCGGTCCCATAATTCCACGATTCCTATTTCCGAGTGACACTATCTATCAGCGCGGTTAGGGGACACGGTACGGTTTCGTGGATTCGTGGTGGTTCGTCGAAGGTCAGGGTTCATCGTCGTGGATCGTCCCCGTTGACTCGTTTCTTCGGGTCGAGCTTGCTGATCGTTAATCAACGAGTCGTTATCCGATGTTGGATCGAAGACGCAGGTAGCCGGAGCAACGCGATCCTATGAGTAAACGGGGACACCGAGAAGAGAGCTGCCGGCGTTAATTGCTCTCCGCCGTCGATTATCGTAAATCGCGGCCGCCTTAATGAGGAAACACCGACGTTCGAGAAGAGTTGAATGAAAGAACCGCTTCGATGTGGCCTCTTCATGAAAGTGAGAACACAATCCAATCTTTCGTGAATCTTCCTATCCTTACAGTCTAATAGAATCGATATGGACATTTTAACCCTTTTGATGGTTCGGGTCAAAATTTTTAGCTTTATTGTATAATGCAAGAATTATGGTAATTTCAAGAGGGAAATGTATAAAATATAAATCGCATCGCGCGACTAAACACGATCGCAAATCGCGTCGATGGTACCGGTTCCTTAACGAGCGAGCGCAATAGGATAATGCTTCCCCGTTTATCAAGATTTAAGTGTTTAACGTACCTACTGTACACTCGGTTGGAATGCCTCGTAATGAGTAGAACGGGTTATTCCGGAAAATGCCGTTCTCTATTAAACATTTAAGAGGATGTTTAAATTATCTGTCACCTATAACGCGTCAGCCAACTGGTTTATAAACAATACAGAAACAATGTACATTTCTCTGTGACAGCATCGAACATAATTTAAGGCGAATTTGTGGTGAAGAAATGTTTCTAGTTTTTCCACGTGGAGAAGATATGGACGTTATTGGACGATGAGAAAAATTTATAGGATAATATCGAGTCTAGCAACATATGGTTTGTTCATTTTGTCCGTTTAATGGGTCGATAAATTGTTGAAAGTGTTTCGCAGAACAGATTTATTTCGAGGACTGTTTATTTCACAGCATAGAAATCGTCATTTTAACGGACTGCTTCCCGGTTGGTTGCGCGATAACTGGTATTAGAATTATCTAATATCAAAATTATGCGACACGTTGGAATTGCTCGCTCGATTGGAAATGGTACGCTACTGATACTCATTAGCGGAAATGAGATTTTTAGAGGGGGTGGGCAGAGTTAGAATTTTAGAATATTAGAATATTAGGATATTAAGATAATGGAATATTAGAAAATTAGAATGTTAGATTATTATAATATTAAAAAATTAGAAAATTAGGGTATTAGAATGTTAGAAAATTAGAATCTTAGAATCTTAGAAACTTAGAATCTTAGAATCATAGAATCTAAGAATTTTAGAAAATTAGAACCTTAGCCCCTTAAAGTCCTAGAATTTTCTAATACCAAATTTTTTAAATATTCGAATTTGAAAACCTTAAAATAGTGAATGATATTCACCTTATCCAATGATTTAAACAACGAACACGAAGCAAAGACACTCGACAAGCAGATCCTTTACGAACTTTTCAACCGGCCTGGTTGCTCTTAGTAGGGCATCATTGTTCCTTAAGGAGAAAGCTCAAGGGAGAGTCTCGTAGATCTTTAGACTTTCCTCGACAAGTACGCACGTTTGTTGAAGACGGCACACGTGTTCCCAAAGAGAAAATGGCACGAACTCCGTGCGCATATTTACCGATCTAAGGTCGTGACACTGATCGTCCAGATTCGTCTGAATCCTTCTCTTCTAATTCCTCGATCATTTTATACTATTTACACTAATCTCAAAACAAAATAATGAAAAATAATTTACCATTTCCAAAATATTTAATTCTTTACTTTTCTAGTTTCCTATTTACCTTCAAACCTTTTCATTTTTGCTTGTCCAAAAATTCTATTATTATTGATCCATTAATATCAGTTAAAGCTTGGTATACTCTGCAGAACTTTCTTCAATATTTTTTTTCAAACGACCTTTATACTTATTTGGAGTTTCATCTTGATTCCATTCATTCTAACTCGACCGCAGTCCAAGACACGTTCCCTAAAGAGAGAAGAAACTTGTAACGTTACCACTAACTCCTGTGTTCCTCTTCTCGTCTCTAGTAAAAATGCAAGAAAGAAATGCATCAAGGTTAATCTTCGCTTTGCTACAGAAATTCCTAGTAGTTACAAGGAATTTTCACGAAGGTACATTCGTCTGTAGGTAACGAGGAGATTGTGGTTAACCAGTGGTTTTTTCCCTTTCAACACTCGACTCCTAGAAATTGCGGCTCGTGTATCTAATTTACTCTTCGCGTGATTCTAATGGATATCTTGTCAGAAACTTAATCTTTACCTAATAAGTACGATGCATGTAAATAATCTTTAAGCTATTTAACGAGTTTGACACGATGTTATTGAATTATTGCATTTCTTCTTAGTTTTCATAATCCTTTGGAGGGTTTCTTTAATTACCATTAATTTTCTTCGAGTAAATTCCACGTTCGACAGTTTCTGGCCATCGAGCGTGTCCGAACCGAGGCAAAACATACCGTTTAATTTGTATATGTACCGTTTAATTTTTAACATCTGCTACCAAGGAAGAGGAGGAAAGTCGCTCGTTAAAATGTTAATAGCCCCGGTCGAATTCGTTCGGATCGTCCGCGAAATTTACCGCGAATAATTTGATGCCTAATCAAACCGGTCTTAGAACGTTCCACGTTGTTGTTCTTTCGACGAAATAACTGCACGTCAACAACGTAAATTGTATTAATTTTTGATCTCGAAAAATTCAATTAAAAAAATTCAATTCTTTCAACACTCATAGGTGACATTAGAAAAATATTAGCTTCCATTTCGAGGACAATTTTTCGAAGAAATACCGACACGTTTCAATCTCTTTCTCCGGGTATACGTTCATGGTCCATTAAACTTTCGTGCAGTGCATCCGGAGTTTTAATACTGAACTTTGTAAATCGCACCGCGTTCAGATCACCGTAGATGATATCCGAGCGAAAATTGCAAGCTGCCTCCTGCATACACATGAAATCATCGGAATTAATTTTTAGGTTTAATTTTTCGCAGAGTGCAATGTGGCTGGGTTCGTCAGTGGCGTGGGTCAAATTGAAAAGGTGCCGTACGTGTTTCTACCCCAACGGGGACAGATAATCTACCCTCACGCGGAAATTCGATTCGAAGGTAATTTCTATCGCAATAATAGCAGAATTTGGAATTTGTAAATTAACACTTTAATTACTGCTGTCGTTAAGATCGTCTTCGTCTTATCATGAATTTGTGTTAAATTTTTAATTGATATATCATAAGAGAAATTATATTTGAACGAAGGTGTAACGACACCGGTGTGCGGAATAACCGGTGCCCAGCAATTAGGAAGAGCAGGATGGTCGGAGCTGAGGAACCTTTCGGACACCGAGCCACCCTTCAGACTGTTCCGCGACGAGGGCAGGACGTTTCTACAGGTTCGTCACGTTAATTGATGCGAAATTATTTATTATGCTGTTAGAAATTGATGTCGCAATCGGAGCTGTCGAAATATCCGAAATTTTGTTGAATGAAACGAAGGGTTGGAAACTGATGCTGAGGATGATTCCGGTTCGCGAGCCACTTTCTGATCACCGTTATGTTGAATCACCGTTACGGAGATAATTGTTTCACAAAAATTCTTTTGGAATGATCGTTTTCTTCTGCGGAAGCTTTAAAAGAAGAAAACAGGACTTACTGAGAATAGTGGTCTCTGTAAAAGGTTGATAGTTTTACTAGAACTATGTTTGTCATTTTTAATTATGATGTATACGTTGATTGGTAATTAATTAATTAACTGGTAAGGTGGATTTTGAGGAACAATCAAATTTGTAAACAAATGTTTATTTAATTTTCTTTGATAGAATATTTTTAACTTGTACAGTTTATTATGTTTCTATCCAATAATTAGTTGAATACGAATAATTTAGTATGTCGGACTCCATCACTGTCAGGTGCTTCAGAAACGAAGAAAAATTAACATAGCTAAATTTAATGAAGTGTATCAAAAGTGGCACACTTGTAACATTACTCCTTTCCTTTATGACTAATCAAAGACTTGGATTTTTAAATAAAATGCAAACTGGAAGAGTGCAACCGTAATTTCACGAGAAACAGTTTATCCGAGGTAAATGAACGAAATATCGCATCCCCGTTCGATAATTACTTATAAAAAGCTTGATGCAAGGCTATAATAAGAAGGATCCTGTTCGTGAATGCGACGTTATTTAAAAATTTCATGCTCCTTAAAAGAAATAAGGAAAACCTGGTACTGTAACAAAACTTCGTTTCAATAGCCATCGATTCCACGTACGAAATGAATTCCTAAAATTAATTATTTATGAAATTCTGTTTCAGTGGATCGGCGAAACGGGATTAAGAGAGGCGGCGGAGGGTCGGGTGGTGACAGCGAAACTCGTCTGCAGGGATGCATCGCCGAAATCAAAGCTTCCTGGTGTTTTCACTCCATGCGTGGCTTTCAGAGTGGCTGGATCACCGTCGAAGAACAGTAGGCATCGTCCGTTCCCTTCTGATACTTTATAAATTCCTTCCTTAAAAATGTCATTTCATTTAGACGTTCGAGAAGTGACGTTCTCCTCGACGACCCAGCTCTCCCAGGGACTCTCCGCCACCGAATACACAGCCATAGGTCTGTCATCGGTGATTTTGGCGTTGATATATGTCGCCAGCGTGTCTTTGTACCTTCACAGTAAAAAGGCGAAGAGAAAGATCGTGGAGGAACCGGAGATCAGCTTGTCGCACGGTAGGGAAGTAAGCGGATTAGTGAAGAACAACCCATTGCTCGCTGCTTCCAGACACTTTGAAAGCGATACAAACAGCGGTCTCACGGAAAGCGATGTGGGCGACGAACTTCCGCCAAGCGACGGTGAACATGGCTTCGAAAACGTGCGTACAAATGTGCGTAGAATCGAACAACTTGCGGTTAAAATTTTCAGCTTTATTTTAAGAACATAGAAAAACAAGGATGTCGATTGTGAACAGGTAACATCGGCTATCATTCATCCTCATTGTGTCTATCTGGACCAATCAGAAGCCTGCTTTGGATCCGGAACGATCTTAGGTGAGAGGATTCCGGAAGAGGATGTACGAGTCGTGGAGACCGCAGACAATCCCCATCAGCAAGATGCTCCTGTGCTACCCGGTGCTCAAAGAAGAAAATTGTATTTCAACCCTGCCTATTTTGACAGGCAATTGCTACTCGTAAGTGAAGGTTTTATCGGTAGGTTTTAAGGTAGATCAACTGGCAATTCATTTAAGTACCGCCATGTTTGATCTTCGTCTGCTGATAATTTCGAGGTAATTTAAAGACAGCCGGGAATTTTTCTAGGCTCCCCCTCCAGCAGCCATCGAGTTCCTTCTCAAAATCCGGGAGGTCATCTCCATCGCGAAGCACAAGATGGCCGCCAAGAGGTTCGTTCCTACCCTCATCAGTATTCCGGAAGAGGAAGGCAGCCAGGAGCAATGCGATACCAAGGGCCAGCATCATCAATCCGCTTCGAACTCGGCGCAAGAGTCGATCGCGAGATCACGGAAGTCTCAACGATGCACAGGGTGCCCCGGTTGCACGGACTACCTGCGTGGCACGCCCGCGTTTCCGGAAGTCGATCAAGCCAATCCTGGTGAGAGCAAAGTCCGAGCCTGGTTAGAGGACGTGCGGTTAACTCCTCAGCGTCGTTGGAAGAACTCGGACGAGTGTCAAAGGATCGTTCAAGAGAACAGTAAGAACTTCAGTAAGAACCTTGAATATCTAAAGGAACTGGCTAAACAGGACCTTGATTCAGATACGAGGAGTTTGACAAGAAAGTTTTCTTCGTGGAAAAATAATCCAACCATGACCAGAAGCTTCCAAAACGTAGCCAGAAGTGAAATTTTAGAGACGGACGATAGATACAGTGTTTCGAAACGCTCCACCAAGTCAATGTTCGAGGAATTCAATTATTATTCTCAAAGAAACGGAGATCCTTCGGTGGATTCAAATGGAAACAACACTATGAATGCTAAAGTGAGGAAGGCTATAGAGAACTCGTTCATCAAACAAATGGAGGAGAATTCTATTCTAGAGAGTCGGGCTATCGAGAAACAGGAGGACACAAAGGAGGAAGCAATCTCCGAGAGTAGAAATAAAGAAACCGAGAAGATGGATTCGAACGACAGCTCGTCCGGTAAACGAGCAAAGAAAGTAAACGCGAGTTCACCATCGGCGAAGGAACTGCCAGACATGATCAACGAGCTGCCTAATGCGAAAAACACGGCGAAACGCATTATGGACGCGGTGATCCGCGAGATGGTTGACGCTAAGGCACTGGAACATCATTCCAGATCAGGTACCATTACCGATTACGAGGTGGATAGTCTGGAGCGATCGAAGTCCAGCAGAAAATCATCGGTCTCACCCGAGTCAACCGATCAGTCCAGCCCTTCCTTGTCCACAGCTCTGCCGATGGACGAGGAATTAACGATGCAGAACGCGGTGATCAACACCAGAACCAGGGAAATGATGTCGAATAAACTGAACAAAGACATCGTGGAGAAGAACTATTACAACAGTCTACCTGAACTGATCTCTTCGCAGAGATCCGAGAGTTACTCGTTGGTCAGCGAGGTGTACGTGAACGACGGCTACGACAGTCCAGCCTGCAGCGACGATTCAGGCCCGGAGATTCGTTACGAGCCTGAAAACCCAGGCCACCTGACCATCAAGGTACAGGATTCACCGGAGAACTACGTGAAGCAAGACGAATCCGAATACGAGCCCGACACTTTGGATAGGAAACCAATGAAGCTGAAGATCAACGACGACGTTAACTACGAGAAGGACGTTCCTGAAGAGATCTACGTGGACTCTCTGGAGAGGCCAGCCCAGATACTGCTCAAGAGCAAGGGTAGCTTTCGTGATCAGGACTCGAACAGAAGCAACACACCCCTGCAACGTGGGTACGGTAGCCTCCGAGAGATCTACGAAGCCAGACTGAGATCAAACATCAAGGATTGCAACCTGTCGAATAGTACCAGGTCGTTGAATGGACACGTGGATGATGTATCGTGGAAAAGGTGCAAGTACCTGACGCCTGATAGCAGACAACTGAAGCGACAAAGACAACCGAGCAATCAACCGGACGTGGTGCCATTACCCCCGACAGAGGATATCTATCAGCACCCAAAGCCCCCGCGTCGCGTGAAAGACGCCCCCTGCCCTGTGTCAAAAAACGGTTGGGACAGGAGTCCTGCCGAAGCGGGTGACCCTACGACCAGCAACGGTGCTCCTGTCCGTAGCGACAATCTAGACGTAGGGACCACTGGTCCTCCTTGCTGTTGCAAGCCTCGAATGTCCGAGGAGTCAATAGCCAGGTGTAGACACCAGGTAGGTACGCATTCCAGGAACAATTCCGCGAAAGAAAAATCGAAGACGAACTTCTCCTCCTGGGGCAACGCTCGGTGCTGTCAGAAGGAGATGAAGAAGCTCCTGGATCAGTGTCATCATGTACTGGGTACGAAGGGGGAGAAATCTAGGCAGGACTGTCAGAAAGAGGCTCATACTTGCAAAAGGCACTCGAGAAGCTACGAATCTATTAACTCTACTAATCATACTTTTGGTTGTCAATCATCCAGGATCAAAGTGGAGGACAGTGGATATCTGAGCAGTACGGATAGCAATGGATCCCATAAGCAATTACTCAGACACGAAGTGAGCAGTGTCTCTGAAACTGACGAAACGGAGTCTGTCTGTGATGGAGCTAGCGAGAGTGGAGCTGAGAGCGTTGGTACCGACAGTGTATTCTTTGGAAATTTTCGTAGACTCGCTGACAATTCTAATTTTTCCAATATTATTGATCCGAGTATTGATGTTAATGAGAAGAATATGTATCTTCAATCGTTTGCCATCAGAAATGATGTTGGGGGTTCAGAGAGGACCAACTTTAGCACTAGTGATAGCGAGACTGAGAGCTTCATCACTGTTCTCCCACCCTGCGGAGTTGGGGATGCGATTTGATTATTTAATGAGGATTAAATTAAATTAAGGAAAGAAGAATGGAGAATTCTTTTGCCATGGAGAGTTTGTAAATTTATTGAAGAAATATCATAACGTTAATGGATTAGTAAGTATTTATTTAAAAGTTAAATTTTCTTCTTTTTTCTGAAACAGGGAGACGAAGTTCACTATTTAACAGTATTAAATACGTTTAAAATCAAAAACTAGTTGCCATCAGGGTAGAGACTTTAGAAAATGGCAACAAGTATTTCCTTTCTATACACGTATTTAGTATTGTTTAAGTCCACGGCCAGTATACTGCTTCTTCCTTTTTAGAAATCGTAAGCAAAGGATTTTATTCATTCTTACTGTTGATAATTTAATGAAATATCAAACGCGACGCGTTTAGGGGTTCGCCAAACGGGTAAAATAAATTAAAGTTAACTTGAGAAGAGTATAGAAATGCTATTAAAAAAAAAGTTTATATATTATTAGTTTACTTGAGTTAGGTATCAGAATTCTAATATATTTATGACAGTATATAATCCTTAAATATTGTATTTTTTTAAATCAACAAGAATAATTTAAATAATTAATAGAAATCATATAAAGATTATGGTCTGCAATGTTTATAAACTGCCATTGTAAGATTTAATTTAATGATAGTGGCCGGAGGTGTGCAATATTATTTTTTAATGGGAAGATTATGAATATATGATCAATAAATAATAACAGAACGTTATTGCTAGTCGATGGGAAAGAAGAAGTTATTAAACACTATTGTTTTAGATTTTAGAAATCCTTTAGAAAAATCGAAATTCTTCCAAATTTTATTCTGGAAGATTACCCTTCACAGATTTATTCAATTATTATATTATTACATATTCTTAAAATACTGTTACTCAATTTATCACAAACATGAATGATATCTTGCCAAAACGGTATTAATAATTTACAACTATTTTTTTACTACAATACATGTGTTATTGTTATAACTTTTCCTAAACATTAAGAAGAAAACGATATTTTCCTTTAAAGCTACTCATTAATATTTCATTGTGTATATATATATAGATTAGTATAATTTTGTTATTTTTCTTGTTGCAATATAAGATATAGTTAATTGTATTCATTATCAATGATACAGATTTTATTTATATATATTTTATGTTAACTTTAAATATATCCTAATATATTCTATTGTTATCGCGTTAATTTAATATATGAATATACGTGAAAATGAAAAGCAATTGTTAAAGAAACAGAAACCGTCCTCTAACAGTTCTTATATTTTAGATTCAATGTTTTTCATATTTCTTTATATTTATATCAGAAGCGCACGCTTCAATGTACCTGCCAAATGTATATACAAAATAGATTTTAATATATTGAACGAAATAGCGATAGTAGTAGGTATACTTTATAAAACGTTAAAAAAGGGAATATTATTCTATCGTTACGAGTAAGTATTATAAAGAAAGATTTGTTTAAAATTAATGTATGCATTTCCAGACAAAAGTATGGGGCCACCTCTCGACAAAGACTCAAAGTCTGATTTTTAAAAAATATGTAATAAAAGGTGTCCGTAAATAATTCCATCGTCTCACTTTTTTAATGTGTTCCATTTATGTTTTTTTTAATCAATACACGTTTTAAAAATGATACTGGAATTTCTATCTATCGGTAAACAGTAAAATGTATGAAATAAAAAATTGTCTTTTCCATTAAAATTTTAAGAAATCAGAAACTATTAGATATCCAAAAGCAATAGGAAAACTGTGGGAAAAATGAAATAATCTTACTGCATATAAACAAATTTCTTATATTTAAAAGTGCCTTTTACATTTATAAATATACATCATTTATATCAATTTTAAGTTACAGAAAGTATTGTCTAATAACATTAGTAATTAAATACTAATATCTGACAACAATTTACAATTACTGTTAATACATACTATAATTAATTAGTACAATCGATATCATTCGCTGCTTCTTGCAGCATATCTGCAATGAAATCAATCAGTTCCTTTTTATAAGATTTAACCATTATTAAATTATCCTGATTAAGATCTACTCCTTCATTAGCAATTATGTAGTTTACCACCTTCCATAATATATCTCGTAAACTCAGTAATAATTCCGCCGTTCTGAAAAAAGACAATGATACGTGAAATAAGCTTTAGAAACGCAACATGCAGAAAATAAATATAAAAATACGAACTCTTTGTCACTACAGAACTTTACATTCTGTATATTATTTATGCGAATAACGACTTCATTCGTCCTAGTAAAAGGAGAGCTTGCTTTTCTCTGCAAACAAATAATATTTAACATATTTTTTTGCTGGAAAAACACACGTAGCATGTCACTTGTTATTTATCGCGATCATAGAACCGACATGCTATAGAGCTCATTTGTTCAGTGTAAGAAAAATACTTTTTAATTTTAGCGAAAGAGGTTAAACATATATTGACTTGAGCATGAAAAGCGTACCTCCCAGCATTGAACGTCATTATGGCTAAATAACAAAACCGATAGGGGTGTCAGCATGCTTGTTTCAAAAACTGTATGTCCCCTAGCAAATTTCATCTTTCTAACATAGGTCAAAATATTACTGGGCCAGTTTTGTTTCTTATAGTTTACACTTGCACTTCCAAGTACAACCGATTTACCATCCCTACAAAAGAATGAAGTAGGTATATAAACCAATATCGTTTTCTGTTTATCAATAATTTTTGTAAATATATACAGACTCAGATGTGAATGAATCTTGTTTGACGAAAAACCGTCTTTTAAATCCATAGGCTGATCTCTTTAGTAGGTAATTTGTAGCGGCAAATAATGTTGCTCGAATTAGTTCATTATTATCGCAACACGTATTTGCGAATTCGGTATTGGATGACTGAAGCATCCCGCTGGTTTTAAGTTCAGTCATATGCAATGCATAGAGCTCTGCAAATAAACTTACAGTTGATTCAAATATCAAAGCAAATGCTGTTATGTTCAAAAATAGTTTACAGACTTACTCTTTACCATATGAAAGAAGGAAGGAATATAAATATCACCAGGTTCTTCGTTACACGATTTCCAATAATCAAAATATCTTATCATAGCGATATGATCGCTCGTTTTATGAAATTCCAATTTGTTGGTTTTAACAACTGATTTTTCAGTTGACTCTTCGTTCAATGAAAGAGCACTAGTTTCGCCCAATGGTAAAGAAGTTAATAACAATATCGGTCTTAAACACCTAAACAGTGAAAATAATTGTTTAGAATAATACCTATAACTTGATAGAAATGTATATATCATTACTTACTGGAAAACACAGGACAAGATTATTGCTCTACTTAATCTAGGATCCAATGAAAAATACGATACACGCTTTCCTAAGCTTGTAAGGTTTTCATTGTCATCAAGAATACCAAGCTTTTTTAGATTATCTCGAGCATGAAATAGCGTTGTATAATCAGGTACATTAAGCATACTATCAAAGAAATCAAATATATTTTCATTACTAAGTTTTCTACTAATAATAATTGCTTCCTCCAATGGTGTTCTAAGTATTTCTGGTTCTGGATACAAGTCTAATGAATTGTACTCTTCTTTTGTAATTAAATGATAACTTTCACCGGGTCCAACGCGTCCGGCTCTTCCTTTCCTAAATATTTATGAAAACACCCTTTATATTTCCTTTCTTTTTCGATATAAAAATACGATGCTTTTATGTCAAAGTTACCTTTGATGAAGATTTGATTTTGATATCAAAGTGGCTTTCAATACGGGTACAGAATCACCTTTATACCATTTCTTTTCTTTCCTAATAGCAGTATCTATAACATAACTAATGTCTTTAATAGTAATGCTACTTTCCGCAACGTCTGTAGCTAAAATAATTTTTCCACTAACTGGTTCAAAAGCCTTTCGTTGAATCTCAAATGGCACTTTCGAATGAAGCGGCAATATTAATAAATTTATGTTTCTGTCTTTAAGTAACTTGTGTACATGTTTAATTTCTTGCCAACCTGGAAGGAAACATAAAATATTTCCAGGCGGTTTATTTCTAATAATCCATTGCACTAGTTCCACTATTTTGCCAAAAGGAACTTCAGTTCCCATATAATGTTGTCGTTCGTCGTTGTTTTTAAAAATCTCGATATCTTCCTTAAAGTACGTTTTTACTGGATATGTTCTTCCAGGAATATCAACAACTTCGCAGGAAAAGTATTGTTTGAATAAATTCACATCTATAGTTGCAGACATAAGTATAAGTTTTATAGATGGATTATTCTTCAATATTTCTTTAAATAATTTTAGTAACACGTCAGATTGTAGACTTCTCTCATGAACTTCATCCATAATTACATGTGATATTCCTTTTAAAGTAGGATTCGTTTCTAATACTCGTAATAATACGCCGGTTGTATAAAACACAATCGAACCAGGCAGTTTTGGCAGTTTATTATCAAATCGTACGTGATAGCCAACTATATCACCAACACATTCATATCTTTCCGATGCAACCCGATCAGCTAAAGAAATTGCTGCAACTTTACGAGGTTGAGACACAATTATATTACATTCATGTGCTTTATTTTGCTCTGTATATGCATCCATAATGAACTGTGGGATTTGAGTACTTTTTCCACACCCAGTGTCTCCCTTAATTAATACTACCTGATTATGTTGTAAAGAATTAAGTATTTCTTCTCTAAAGAAAAAAATTACTCTACTTTGGTAAATTAAAAATAACTTTGAAACATTTTAGTAAAGTATACATATATGTAATCAGTACTTTAATAATTTTTTTTGTTTCGTATTTACATATACATACCTATAATCGTGAATGGGTAATTTGGTGATTTTATCTTTCCTTTTTTCCAGCATTCTTATTAGTGTAGCATTAAATGCTGCAGAAACACTTGACGATACTTTAATTGTTGATACTTCCTCTAGGTCCGGATTTTCAAATTCAGTACCAGGTGATTTGGTTATTACTGATTTTATATCCTACAAATAATTGTTATATGTAATAGACATAATTATAAGCATTAAATATACATTTATACTATTTATAAACCCTACATCTTCAAATGTTTTAATTAAAACTTTTATTTCATTTTTTAATTGTGACTCAATATTTATTGGAATAGGTTTTGTAGATTCCAAAAGAAGTTCCTTCAATTGTTTGGTACTATATAGTACTGGCCTTTGTTCTTTTATGTAATTATTTTCATACAACCACTGTAAACATTTCAGTGCTGCATTATATCCAGCTTGTTTCTTCTTGGATGCGTCAGACGCAAAAGTCATGTTATGAGGCCATGTAATAGTAATATTACATGTATTCGGATTATCTTTGTATGAGACTGTTATACAGTTCTCCTGAAATTCATTATTCACAATGGTATAAATATTCATGAGGCTGGATAATGGATGTGGATGTAATTTTTCAATGTCTGAAACTTATAACAAAAGAATATTTAATGAATGATTGCATTGCATATTTTATTTATTATTCAGTAAAATAAATAATTTTTTATCATCTTACTATACTTACTACTTAGTGATTTTCTTGAACTCTTAAAATCTAATATATTTGAATAAGAATCTTCATTTTTCTGCAACATTAATAATATCTCTGAAGTAGCATTTAACTTTCTAATTGTATAATGTTTTTATTATGATTAACATTTACCTGTTCATACTGATTTACTTTCTTATTGTCATACTTATTTATCTGCAAAAATGAAAATAATTACAGTATGTTTAAAAAATTTCAAAAATGTAGAATATATCCATATTTATATCATCTTACTTCACCAAATTTATCTGGACCTACATCTGCTTTTGATTGTCCATTAAAGACAGAATACAATGCTTTCTGATGTTTACAAAACTCTTTAATATGTGATCTACATATTTGTTTCATACGTAATGATACCAAGCTGTTAATATAAAAATATATTACTTTTAATTACCTATTCTAAAACTTAGACTACTTAATAATCTTATAATACATCTTTTGGAAATACTTGTATTACTTACAAACTATTAATTGGCATTCTCGAGCTAGATGTTATTTGAGATAAAAACATTTTTCTAAATTTAATAATAACTGCTTCATAAACTAGAATTCTTTGGTCACCTATATATCCTAAAAAATATTACATATCCTGCAATACAAGGGTTAAAACATGAAAAATTAAATATTAAAAAATAAACCTATAATATTTATATTATACACTTCAGTGAAAATGAATGATTAAATATACACATATATGTATATACATACAATATTTATTTTTGGTCTTTTTTTACATCAACATTACGTTTTTATATATTTATTTTACTCAATTTCTAACAACATGCAAACGTGCATTATGATTACCGACATGGCAAAAAATTGGGGTCCCTGACACCCCGGAAGCCATAATGTCGATATGCAGAGAGTCATCAGTGCTTCGGGGTCCCTGACACCCCATATGATGTCAGGTCAATATACAGAGAGTGCCCCTGATGCATCGGGGTCCCTGGCGCCCCGGATGCCGCAATATCGGTATGTAAATTGTATCATCGGTACTTCGGGGTCCCTGACACCACAATATGATATCAGGTCGGTATATCCCCCTGTGGCTCGGGGGGCTTAGAATACGGCCACGGTATCCCCTGCCTGTCGTAAGAGGCGACTAAAAGGGGACACACACACGCTCACGCATATACACACACACACACAGGCTCAAGCGAAAAAGATGAGTAGACTTAAAAGTATAGAAAGAGTGCGAGATTTAAAAGTATGGACAAGTATGAGTGGAATTAAAAGTATGCCGCCCTCAATAAAGAGAAACTCAGTCAAATCAAATCAGGTCGGTATACAGAGAGCGCAACTGATGCATCGGGGTCCCTGACACCCCTAATGCCATAATGTCGGTATGCAAAGAGTGTTGTCCATATTTCGGGGTCCCTAACACCCCAATATGATATGTCGGTATGCAGAGAGAGTCACCGGCGCTTCGAGGTCCCTTTCTATATCACATGTGATTAAATGAACGCCACGTCTATAACGTGCTGATTGTAACTCGTTTGCCGGTCAGACAAAAGTGTTAAATAACTATAAGGCTCAAGTAATTTATAGAACAAAGAATGATTGAACGGAGTATAAACACATTAATATGGAATATCGGATTGTTTTTTGTATTAATTATTCTATTTTCTGGCTCGGGTGATACCATCGATCCTGATCTGAGTTTTAAAAACGTGGAAAAACATATCGATTTACAATCACAATTAACAAAAATTACTGCCAGACTTGTATTAGAAAATGGAAGCAAAGATCGTCATATACGAAATTTCCTTTTTGCATTGGAACCTAAGCAAAAAGAGAGTCTCAGCTACATAGCAGCTTACAGAGAACTTGTGCGAGTTGAATTAAAGTTGACTGAAATAAAGGTAAATGCATATCCAGATAAAACTTTTTATCAAATTGAATTGAAGGACCCACTTTCTCCTGGGAGAACTACATCTGTAGAAATTGAATGGATATTAACACATGAGCTTATACCTCATCCTAAGGAGATTACGCAAAAAGAAAAGCAATTAGTAAAATATATAGGAAATATTTATCTTTATTCACCGTACAGTATAACAAAACAGACAACCACTGTGTCTCTACCATCACGTAATATTGAAAATTATACTAAATTTAAACCTGTTTCACAAAGTGATTCTGTAATTACATATGGCCCATATGAAAAGCTCCCATCATTTTCTTATGAAGAATTAAACATACATTTTGAAAACAATAATAAATTCTTGACTGTTACCAGACTTGAAAGGAGTATTGAAATATCACATTGGGGTAACATAGCTGTAGAAGAACATATTGATTTGTTACACACTGGTGCATTATTGAAAGGTTCATTTTCGCGTTATGAATTTGCCAGAGAATCAAAATCAGGCCAGGCTAGTATTCAAAGTTTTGATACTATTTTACCTGCTGCTGCATCTGACATTTATTATAGAGATGAAATTGGAAACATTTCAACATCGCATACACGTATAAAAAAAGACTCGGTGGAATTAAATCTTCGTCCGAGATTTCCACTTTTTGGTGGTTGGAAGACTAAATATATTGTAGGATATAATGTTCCTAGTTACGAATATCTATTTCATGCTGGTGATCAGTATACTCTAGAAATGAGATTGTTGGACCATGTATTCGATGATATGATAGTAGATGAATTAATTGTAAAAATTATTTTACCAGAAGGTTCAACCAACATTGAATTGTCCCTTCCATATTCTGCAACACGTTTGCCTGATTCTCTTCATTATACATATTTAGACACCACTGGTCGCCCAGTAATTTCTGTTACAAAGAAAAACTTGGTTGAAAATCATATTGAAAATTTCAAATTGAAATATAAATTTCCACGTATATTGATGCTACAAGAACCGTTGCTTGTAGCAGCAGCATTATATTTATTGTTTTTGTTAGTAATTACTTATGTAAGACTTGATTTTTCTATTGATAAAGATGAGATTTCAGAAAGTAAGTTAAGAATTGCTGGACAATGTGAAAAAATCTTAGCCGCACAAGACCGTCGAGTAACGTCTTATAATGAATTGGATGATCAACTGGCATATTTGAAAGCAAATAAGGATGCTAATGCATTCTTATCTGTTGTAAAAGGTATTAATCAAGAATATAAAAGTGCAACCAGTGCTATCAACGAAATTTCACAGCGCTTGAAAGGAGAATCTGGAGACATATATGATCGTGTTCAAGAATTACAAAAATATGATAGAACATTAAAAGAACTTTACAATCAGCAACAAGCGTTGTATGTTGATAAATTAGTACCAGGTAAAATCGGGCGTCAGCAATTTGTCGAAGCAGAAGCGGTCATTACTAAAAAGAAGGAAGAATGTGTTGAAAAAATAAACTCTATTGTAAAATCTTTACAATAATGAAATTCATGCTTATACTTTCTTACAAAAAATGTTTGAAAGTAAATGACTTAATAAAAAATAGTTTAAACAATAATATAAATATGTTTAAATGTTAAATGTTAAATTAGAACACCCTTCCTACATGATAAGTTAAGATTTGTAATAAAAAAACTGATTTATAATAAATAAAGAAGTGTAAATTGTTTATTTCAAATTTTTTATTTTATAATAACAATTTATGTACAGAATATAAAAAATAAGAAAGATATAATTCATTACAATCAATAAAACTAGTTGTATCTGCATATATCTATTATACATATGTGATAAATAATACGAAGGTATAACTTCGGTTTTCATGAAACGTCAAATATCCCATGAACTTAAATGCCATTGTACAACGCCGGTTAAATAAGACACCTGCTAACCTTTTATACAGTATCGTGTCTATATAAGAAAACTGTCATTTCATCGATAGGTTGAATGCTTGCAGTTAGAATGAGTAATTTACGAAAATTTATAGGTAATCAACATTTTTAATTAACGATCGTGTTATTAGTTTGAAGCTTAACAGTTGTGTATGTGATTTGTAACATATTTTTTTGTCGTTTTGAAGTATTTATTAAAAGGTTGTATGTTGACGAGTGATACAGTCTGCCGTTGTCAATTTTAATACAGATATCGGAGCCAATTTGACAGATCCTATGTATCAAGGAATTTATCATGGATCTCAGAAACATCAGCCAGATTTGGATAAAGTTTTAGAACGAAGTTGGAGCAACAATCTTTCAAAAATTATTATTACTGCCGGTAATATAGAAGAGAGCAAAAAGGCCCTTGAAATAGCACGAACAGATGGTAAAGTGCTTTTTTTCTAAATACTTGAAAAACTATTTGTTAGAATGCGTGTAATTTAACTTAAAAAAATGAAGCATCGTCACTGTCGCGTCTCTCTATCACGGGTAGCCACAGTTTATGATTTTCAAACTTTATATAGAGCTATTAATTTATTGTAAACAAGTACATTTATTTTATACACCTTGCAGGCTTTCAATTGCGAGGATAAAAATTTATTATTATATAATTACTGTTTCTTTGTTATTAGTAGATCGCAATGCAATCATTGCATATGAAGAAACCGCTGAAAGAGAGATGCAATGGTTGCTGTGATTCTATTCTCTAACTGCAACAACAAAATGCATGTCAATGGATATATCTAGGTACATACTATATCATCATTTTTCTTTTTTATTAAACATAATTGTATATTGATTATTATTTATATTCCAGAACGTCTATTTTCTACAGTTGGTTGTCACCCAACGCGTTGTAATGAATTTGAAGAAAGCGGTGACCCAGAAGGCTATCTCAAATCATTGTCAGATTTAGCTACAAACAATAAAGACAAGATTGTTGCTATTGGTGAAATGGGATTAGATTATGATAGATTACAATTTTGTTCCAAAGATGTTCAAAAAAAGTATTTTGAAATGCAATTATCATTGTGTTCTACATTAAAGTTACCAATGTTTTTACACTGCCGCAACGCTAGTGATGATTTTGTAAGAATTTTAAGAAAACATAAGGAGACATTAACAGCTGGTGTTGTACACTCTTTTGATGGCAATCCAGAAGAGGCTAATTCTATTTTACAAATGGGATTGTATATTGGTATTAATGGATGGTATGTCAAGTAATCTATTTCGTGCAGTTTCTCATAACACTGATTTGATCTTATTTACAGCTCTCTTAAGACCGAGGAAAATCTGTTTGCTGTTACAACAATTCCATCAGATAGGTTGATGATAGAAACTGATTGTCCATGGTGTGAAATAAGGCCAACTCATGCTTCTGTAAAAGATGTTATTACCCACTTTCCATCCATTAAAAAAGAAAAGTGGCAACCCGATCGGATGGTTAAAGGAAGAAATGAACCATGCACTATAGTGTAAATATTAACTTGTTAAAAGTATAATTTAAAATTATTAAATTATATTATCGATCGATTTTATCTTTACAGCCAAATTTTAGAAGTACTCGCACGGATCAGAGATGAAGAAGAGGAATATTTATGCAATCAAATATACAAAAACACAATGAAAGTTTTTTTTCCTCATGAACTTTAACATATTAATCGAGAATGAAATACTTGTAATCAGCGTGTGTCTAGCAGTACACACTCGTACATATAATCAGGGAAGAAAGCTGTGAGACTATATATAATGCGAAAAAGAAAAATAATTTCTACCAAATTCATTTCTCAGAAGGAAGAAAATGAAAGACTCATTTTTACAGAGCTTAATGGATGTGGCGAGCGTCATACTCCAACGATCTCTTTTCATATAAAATATTTTCTTGTTAAAATTATCATTATCACTATAATCATCGCCATTAGTTGCATTACTAGCGCTATTACAATTATATTTATAATAATAATTATTACCACACCTATATTTATCAACATTATTCTACAACTCCTATGAGCATCACTATTATTCTTATTACCATCAACACATATTAAGCTAATATTTTATATTTATATGTATATATATATTATAAAATTAACCATACTCTCTACTCCTCCTTTATTTTTATAAAAAAAGAGAGCAAAAAAATATCTTTATTTAATACATCCTTCAATTCACACATTAACTTGTTATTATTCTTATTCAATCACCATATCAGAAACATTAAATGAAGATACATATGTGAATACATAAAATAACGGGTTTAAGTTTAGTACTAAATAAAATAGTCTATATATTACTTTAATCGTTATTTTGACATAGATATTAACTTTAAAAAAGACTGATATTCTCATAAAATTTTTAGGTTTTTAAAATATCATAATTCATTGGAATATTATACATCTTTCAAGTATCACAGGTATAATGGCCGCCACAATGTATTTGGAAATATGTAACATTTCGACTTCGGAATTATAGAACTAAATGCTGAGGTGTGGGAGGAGATTTTCATCGAGAAAATCGGTTTTTAACATCTAATGAATTTCATTCACGGAACTTTAGAAAGTGTTTGCACCTTTTCATACACCCAGTCATAAGTTCGACTTGCCAATGACTGTGTAGTATCAATAGCTTTCAAAGCATAATTTTGTAAATTTTCTGGACTCAATTTTCCACTAAAGAAAAAAAATAAATAATGTTAAAATGCATAAGATTCATACTTTAAAGATACTTGTATACTTACACAAAAACATTATGTTCTAGCCATCGAAGTGTTGCAGCTGAATGCTCACTAACTTTCTCTGCACATAAGTTTGAGTAAACCTTCACAAATTCTAAACTTTGGTTGCTCCATAAATTAATTTTATCTAACATTCCAGGAACATAATGTTCAATCTAAAAAGTACATAAAATATTGATGTGCTGTGCAAATACTTTATTATATTCAATACTTACTGTCTGTAAGACCACAGGTCCATTCTTTGCACCATATTCACCGATATTTTCATAAATTTTGAAAGAAATATTTCTTATCACGAGACAGACATCTCCAGCTAATTTGATGTAAGGTTTAAATGTTTCCACAGTTGCTTTATAATGCTCTGGAGAAGTAGATTCTATAAATTCAAGAGATTTAGAGGAATATTCTTGCACCAGAGTCCATGATTGTTGCCCATACGCATATGATACAGTTCTTCTCAAGCATTTACTTGTATTGGGTGCTATGGAATTACAACATTAATAACTTACAATTAGAATCAAATATATGAAACAAATATTTTTTCATTACCTTTAAAACAGCCATGTTTATAGGTATCATAACCAAAAACGACAGCCGTTAGAAGTAATAACAAAACAATTCCCTTTTTCCAAGGAAACTTTTTATCATTAGAAGCTGTCATTTTCACTAATAATATCTGCAATACAATAGTACAGGGGGAAATTAATCTTCAAGAAAATGTATTCCCTACTTAAAATACTTATTATCACCTTCGTTAAACAGTTTAATTAATTAAAGGTCAACTTAAAATACCATAAAAACAAACATGTTGTCGATTTGCGTAAGACGATTATATATTCCTTATTCGATTATATACATTTCTTACCTTTTGAATCAGTAAAAAATAGAAAAAAAGATATTTTCTAAACTATTTATATTAAAGTACTGTTTTGAAAACGTAATTTTTTTACTGAAAAAAGATATAGGTAATACGAGGAACGATGTTAAATGCCGTGGTCGTAGCAGCGTTACCGTCGAAAGGACAATATGCGATCGATAATCTCTTCTCGAAAAAATAAGCTTACCTAACCTAAGCTATAGATGATATTCAAATTTACCAAAAACGTCCAACGGTTGCCCACGTAATTTTTAATGATATGATTAATTTTGAGTAGAAGTTGCGAAGATAAGTGCCGCTAACGGTATTGATATTTAAATGAGCTTGTTCACGTGTGAACTTCGGCACTTCGCCAAAACATAACTTAATACGTCATATGCCGCGGAAACAACGTTAACTATCTTTGCGCACACGTAAAAGCTACAAGTATGTACTACGCGGCATATTTCAAAAGATTTTGCATCTAATAACTTGTATAGTCCGGAGATAAATATCATTAGACTTTTGTGCCTTTACACTACACATGTTAATTCATTCATGTTATACATAGTAATTGTATTGTAATAATTATATATTTAAATATGTTTTATATGTAAAATTTCAAATCTAAAACTTACCTTACATATTTTGCTACAACTGTTAGCAAGATTTTCATCTCTGCCTTTTTTCCACCTCTCATTTGTTGCCTGGAATGCTATACATGTTTCTTTCAAACATTTTGCTTCCAGTTGTGTACGTAAGGTATTCCAATTACCCTCTAAAAAAATTTAAATAGATGTAAAATCGTACTTTCATCGATCAGTTCATAATATTTAATGATAAATGTTACCGATATATGTTAAAAGAAGATGAGATTGATATAAATTTTTAACATGAAGAGATGTCCAAACAGAGAAACACAAAGAATCTGTAGTCAAACAGGCTACAAGAGCTTTGATTAATTCATCTCTATAATTTGCATGTACTTTCTGTGTAATTTTTCCCATCAGCATTTCAAACAACTTCACATAACTTATATTTTTATTCTTAATTAATATTAACTGGAAATTATTAAACGAATTTTAGTGCATCATTTTGAAGTGATTTTTTGGATTTATAAAAGTTAGATACCTACTCTTAATTTTTCCATACTATTATTAATTTCTCTGCTCACAGTGGCAGGAATATTATATTTTCCCGAATATGTATCTTCGACAATGTCAAGATACAATTCTGGTTTAAGGTCATGGAAGTTTTCATGTTCGAACACAAGATCATTAAGAATTTGTGCTATATAACTAGAGTAACTTTTTGTTTCCAACATAGGAGACATTACTTCATGCCATACTTTCAAACCCACAGCCAAATTTTTTCTACCAGCTTGAGATAAAGCCCATAGCAAAGACAAACCAATAGTTTTTCTATTCTGATAAGAGTTTCTCACAGTGATCAATTTAGGAATGTTAGCAACAGTCATTTCAGGGTTGGTACGCGCTAAAAGTTGTACAAATATTTTGTGACCTACAGCAGGTGATCCTTTAACCATATCAGTGGCCATTGTAGTAAGAGTATTTTCATAAAAAAGTTGTGCTGTTTGTTTTCCTGCCATTTCAATGGCTCTCTCCAAAGTAGAAGAAATTGATTTAGGTACTATACTCAATGGATAGTCTTTAGGTTTTCCAGAAAAGATTGCATCTTCTTTATCAACTGGTATTTTTACATTCAGAAAAGCAGCAAGATCTTTCAACCAAATCAGTGGAGCATCTGGGAATCTGGTTTGGCCAGTAGTTAAAATACTGCGAATTTCATCTGCATTAATCTGTTGGAGATGGATTATTAAGACATAAAGTTATATATAAATTAGATGCAGTATATTTAGAATACATATACTTATACCATATTTAATGCATCTTTTATAGATTTTGGTGGTTTTTCTTTAGGAGGTTCTTGCTTCTTTTTCTCAGCCTGTTGCAATTTTTGTTGCTTCTTTTTCTCTTCATTTTCTTTAGTTTTGCTTTCTTTTTCCTTTGATGGCTTTTTATTTTCTTTATTGTGTTCTAAATTATCGTATAAAGTTTTTACCTGACTCAAAGGTACTGAAATAAATCGATTTTTTAACAAACATATTTTTCACTTGTATAGTGTAACTTAATATTGGACATTTTAAAACACCTTTTCATACAAGTTTTGTAAACCAATTAAGGTAAACAATAATGCTTATGAATAATAATAATTTTTAAACAGAATGTAATTTAAAAAATTTAAAAATAATCAGAGGTTAAAAGAAAATGCTTACGAAAATCTTCTACTTTTGGCGCATTTTCGATAAATTTCTTTTTTTCCGCCTTGGAGAGCTTATTAACCTTTCCATTACTCTTATCTTTTTTATTTCTTCCAACTAATTCCCATCCACCGGACGACATAGTGTATTAAATGCAGTAAACAAATGCACTCTTAACAATACTTTAAAAAAGGCACTGAAATATTTGTTGGCACTTGTGTTGTCGACTGAATATATACGTGGTCGCGCATGCGTAGGAAACAATTTGCCACGCGCTATTATTGTTCCCGGAAAGTAGCTTTCTCGATAGTCCCAGTGAAATATATTTTAATACATCAATATGTTACTCCTATTTTATTAATTAATACATAATTACTTGAAAATATTCTATAATATTCTTATTATTTTTCTCCCATAACATTGTTTTTATACCAGTTCAATCATTTCTATTTATAATGTGCCCTAAAACTTGTTGGATTGAACTTTCTACTTTCACTATGCAATGAACATTCGGGTTAATTTAAGTAGTTTTAAATTACTTAATACTTCCTAAAGGTACTATATTTTTATATCAAATTTTATACACAGTATTTTAATGTATCTGTATTATTAATGTACTTGTTATATTTAACATAACATTGTTCATTTCATTTGCAGTCTTAGCTTGTTGAAAAACTCATAAAAATTCTTTTATTTATTATTTTACCCCTATTTGAGGGTGTCACGGGGCTCAATCCTATATTCCTTATATCCCTGCATTTCTTACATATCGGCATCCTTCACATCTCTGCAATCCTCACATTTCTACATCCCTTTAATGCATCTATGTTTTAAACCCCTCTATCTCTTACCATCCCTTTATCCCTTACATTACTCTTATACCCCTGTATCCCTTACATCACGACATTCCTTACATCTCTTCATCCCTTACATCCCTGCATTCTTTTCATCCCTACATTCCTTACATCTCTTCATCCCTTACATCTCTGCATCCCTTACATCTCTGCATCCCTTACATCTCTGCCTCCCTTACATCCCTACATTCCTCACATCTCTACATCCCTTACATCTCTGCATTCCTCACATTCCTGCCTTCTTTATATCCCAACATCCCTTACATCCCTGCATCCCTTACATGCCTCTATCACTTATATTCCTGCATTCCATACATCCCAGTACCTCCCTGACATTGAGTTCAAATTTTTGCGGCTATAAGGCCTGCGATTTTATACAAATTTAGTTCCCATTTTCGCCACCAGAGGGCGCTGATTCGACATCGAAATTTTAGTTCACATTTTTGCCGCCAGAGGGCCAAAATTGTAGCATGATTTAGTTCCTTTTTTGGAAACCAGATGGCGCTGACCCGACATCGAAATTTTAGTTCACATTTTTGCCGCCAGAGGGCCAAAATTGTAGCATGATTTAGTTCCTTTTTTGGAAACCAGATGGCGCTGACCTGACATCGAAATTTTAGTTCACATTTTTGCCGCCAGAGGGCCAAAATTGTAGCATGATTCAGTTCCTTTTTCTGAAACCAGATGGCGCTGATCCGACATCGAATTTTAGTTCACATTTTTGCCCCTAGGGGGCGCTGTTTTTTCGAAAATTTCGCGAAAAAAGGAATTAACTTACCTTTACTTACCTTTACTTACCTTTACTAGTAGCAGTCTTTATAATATATTTATTATAAGGGATGCAGAGATGTAAGGAATGTAGGGATGAAAAGAATGTAGGGATGAAAGGAATGTAGGGATGATAAGAATGTAGGGATCGAAAGAATGTAGGGATTTAAGGGATGAAGAGATGTGAGGAATGTAGGGATTTAAGGGATGAAGAGATGTGAGGAATGTAGGGATGAAAAGAATTTAGGGATGTAAGGGATGAAGCGATGTAAGGAATGTAGGGATGTAAAGGAATTCCGTAGGGTTCCGGGGCTGGGGCCCTGGTCTCCACTGCACGCGGCCCGAGAAGTGCCGGCATCGGGTGTGGCCCCCGATGCCGGCGGAGTTTGGCACAGGGCGGAGGGTCAAAGGACCCTCCCTTCCGCCCTAGTGCAGGCCACCGTGGTGGTTTTAGTGGGTAAAAATCCCACACTACCTCCGGCCCCTCCCCAGGGGGGCTGAAGGTGTCTTTCTGAAGATTTCCACCACGTTAAAAAAAAAAAAAAAAAAAAATGGTATTTACGGGTTGCAGGAATGTAAGGAATGCAGGAATGTAAGGAATAAAATCTATAATGAGGAATAAAATTATATAAATAACTGGAAAAAGTAAAATAAATGGGGACCTCGGCTGAGATCCAGAAGAGGGATATAATCATAAATGTTATTCCCCTTCGATGAGCTTATTTAATAAGAAAAAAAAAATAAATGAAGTAAATTAAATAAACTCTGGAAAAAAATTATACTGGTATTTTACAAACTTTACAAAAATTTACAAACGAAATACACTCAGAAAAATTAAAAATAATCATATTTTATTATTCCTTCCGGCTAGCTTCATGTAGATGTGGTTTATCCGGGATAGGAATGAAATCAACCCTTTGTGACCCCCCTCGCCTGAATGGCCCTTTGGAGGGGCTTTCTTTTTTGTACTAGGATAAAGTAGATGGCGTTCATTTTCATGGCACAAACTGCTTGAAAACAAAGGCATGTCTAATCTTGTTGGATCTGTAGTCGGTGCTTTAGGCCAAAGTTAATAACAAAGGGATTATTTTTATATTGTTCGGTTTTTAAAAGTATAACTGCAGCAGTTTTATTTTAAGAATCAAAATGCACGATGCTTACGAAGAAACGTCGATATTAAATATTGCTGTGCAAATAGAGTCTATGGCTGCATATGGTTTGTGATATATACCCTTTGTATTGGAAGAGTAATCATAACTATAAGTTTTATAAATAATCATGAAACATTTCAGATGACAATTTATTAATTGGTACTAGAGAAGGTCACCTCCTTATGTATAATGTACCATCTGTGTCTGATGATAATCACAAATTAGAATTACTGCGCCATAACAAAAATTTTAACAAAAAACGTATCAATCAAATAGATGTTGTACCAGAACATAATTTGTTAATTATTTTAACAGGTATAGTTATCTTTGTGTTTAATTTTTATTGAAGCAAGTGTTCTGATGATACCATTCTTTTACAGATAATATAGTATGCGTTCATGATTTAAACTCACCAAAT